>NC_074665.1:6385117-6657617 GCF_029448725.1 Salvelinus fontinalis | reverse complement strand
ATGGGCACTAACCCCAGGTTAATCTGTCTTTCTGATGGGCGCTAACCCCAGGTTAATCTGTCTTTCTGATGGGCACTAACCCCAGGTTAATCTGTCTTTCTGATGGGCTCTAACCCCAGGTTAATCTGTCTTTCTGATGGACTCTAACCCCAGGTTAATCTGCTTTCTGAGTGTGTTAAATAAAACCACAGGCCTAAATGAGTCCTGTCCTCGATCCAGGTCCATCTCCATAGAGACCCGGTCCAGCTGATTCGCATCAGGAACCCCTGGGGACAGGTGGAGTGGACTGGGCCCTGGAGTGATGGGTAAGGGAATGACTTCCAAACAGCACTCTGAAATAGACTACAAGACAAACAACCTCTACAGCCTGGTCCCAGATCTGTTTGTGCCGTCTTGTCAACTTCTATGCTCATTGTCACCAAAGGAGTTGTAGAGACAGCACAAACAGGTTTGGGACCAGGCTACGATATGCCCACTGTGTCCACAAGGAAGACCTACACCAAACAATATTGGGAGTGGAAAACTAAATTGGTCCAAAATGAGTTAATGTCATTTTTACTACATTAAGAATATGCTTAATCACGTGGACAAGTATCCTGCAGGATGCCTCTATTGTATTGTGTTCTGGAGAAAATGGGGGTCATGTTAGCAGTAACTGCATAAGGTTACTGTGAAACTAAGGGAAAAAAATGCCCTTTTTCTCAGTTCCACACTATGAGCAGTTACGGCCTTTTTGCGTGGTAGGGTAGAATATCTCTCTGCATACTTCATAGACCATGATCACCTGTAAACAACAACACTATTGACACTGACTGCTGCATCACATTTATCAGGTCCAGTGAATGGAAATACGTCCGTCCCGACGAGAAGCTGAAGCTGGATCATGTTGCTGAGGACGGGGAGTTCTGGTAAGTTGGCCACTGGCCCTTGAGGGATGGCACTGTGTCACTAAGAGTTTTCCTTCTCAGAAGTTATGGCACCATTTATGAAGCTTAATAATATGTTAATAAATGCGTTTGGCATGAAGGCGTTATGAGTTGGGGGTTTCAAAAAAGTCTTAGCAGATATTTTTTTATATATATTTTTTATCTGTGACCCCCTGGTCTGTCTTTGTGCCAATACATTTATTTAATTTGTATTTCATTAAGTCCATTTGATGTCTACAGATGTATAATAGAGCATTTGTTCTGTTCTGTACTATTAACTCTCCTGTGTTCCCTCCCAGTTCTGTACTATTAACTCTCCTGTGTTCCCTCCCAGTTCTGTTCTATTAACTCTCCTGTGTTCCCTCCCAGTTCTGTTCTATTAACTCTCCTGTGTTCCCTCCCAGTTCTGTTCTATTAACTCTCCTTTGTTCCCTCCCAGTTCTGTACTATTAACTCTCCTGTGTTCCCTCCCAGTTCTGTTCTATTAACTCTCCTGTGTTCCCTCTCAGTTCTGTTCTATTAACTCTCCTGTGTTCCCTCCCAGTTCTGTTCTATTAACTCTCCTTTGTTCCCTCCCAGTTCTGTACTATTAACTCTCCTGTGTTCCCTCCCTGTTCTGTTCTATTAACTCTCCTGTGTTCCCTCCCAGTTCTGTCCTGCACTATTAATTCTCCTGTGTGGGGTTCCCTCCAAGTTCTGTCAATTTTACTGAGATATTTGAAGAAAAAGAAGTAGCAGGATCCCTTCAGAATTGTTCTCATTTATTTGTATCTCTCTGGCAGACAAACACGCACCCTTTAAAAGCCTTTGAGTAAAAAAGAGAACAAATCCTTGCTTCTCTATAGAACTTTCAGATCTTTTTATGATGAGAAATCAGGCCTGGGCCAAGACTAGAAATACTGACTCTTCAGCTGATTGCCAGCTTCTCAGCCAATTGAGAAGTACATGTTCATTCTCAATCAAGAAAACAAAATCAAGCTACTTTCTATGTTCTATCTCAGACTCTGCTGGTGATCCGTCTAAACTGTGTATAACATTTAATGCACTGAAGCGTAGAAAGTCCTCTCCTTTCCTGCATAAGAAAGTTATGTCAGACTCTGGCATGATTACTGAGAAATGTAAGATAAGTGATCAGTGTTTGATCTCAGGAAGGCTTTTTGTTTAAATGAAATGGTGGTTTAATAGATCGAGGGCCTGTCCCTCTCCCAGACTCTTAGTTGTTTCGAAGGGAAGTTCAACTTCTAGTAAATCTTTGTTTTCATTTCAACAACTTTCTACTTGTTCCGTTGTAAAATAACACACAGGCTGCTTTGCTTGATCCTTTCTTGCTGCAGCTTTCTGCTCCTGTGATTGCAGAATCTTTAACACAAATGTTTTACATTACAATGGTTTCTGCACTTGTGTGGGTTTGAAAGTTAAAAAGCCTCTATTGTGTGGGCTAAGTCATTATTAAAATACAGCGGACGTGTTTCGGCTAACGCCTACATCACCGTGTCTGCTGATGCTGAAGTGTTTCCAGCAGAATCTCCAGGATGTCCGACTCAGACATTGTGAGGCAGTTCTTAGCTTGGCATCCCCGACTTATTTCACTGCTGTTTGAAGTGAAACCACGGTGTGCACTGTGTTACGTCGGGTTCATCCAGGCTCTGTCTCTGTGTCTCCAGGATGTCCTATTCAGACTTTATGCGTCAGTTCTCCAAGCTGGAGATCTGTAACCTGACTCCGGACACACTGACCAATGACGAGGTGGGCCGCTGGAACCACTGCCAGTACAAAGGCATGTGGAGGGTAGGGTCTACCGCTGGAGGCTGCAGAAACCATCCAGGTACATCCAACAAGTCTGAATAGTTTAAAGGAGAAGTTGTTGACCGTCTGTAGATGTACAGTACAGTAAAAGCCGTGTTATAAAAGAGTCTGAAAGAGACTTTTGTTTTGCGATTTCACTTGACTTGACTTCCTCATGCTCGTTCTGCATTATCGGGGGCTCGAAATAAACATGAACAAAATCTCCAAAAACACCCAAATATACTGAACAAAAATATAAACGCAACATGCAACAATTTAATCGATTTTACTGAGTTACATTTCATATGAGGAAATCAGTCAATTAAATTGAATTCATTAGGCCCTAATCTATGGATTACACAGTTAAGAACAAATTCTTATTTTCAATGGCAGCCTACTGGGGAACAGTGGGTTAACTGCCTTGTTCAGGGGCAGAATGACAGATTTTTACCTTGTCAGCTCGGGGATTCGACCTTGCGGTCACTAGTCCAACGCTCTAACCACTAGGCTACGCTGCTGCCAAAAAAGTCATTAACTTGTGAACCACCACTTTGCCTCATGTAGCTCGACACGTCTCCTTCGCGTAGAGTTGCTCCGGCTGTTGACTGTCACCTGTGGAATGTTGTCCCACTCCTCTTCATTGGCTGTGTGAAGTTGCTGGATATTGGCGGGAGAATAGCACAGCTGGTCCGGGGAAACCGGTCGAATCATACAAAATGACTGATTTCCTTATACGATCTGTAACTCATTCAAATCTATTAAATTGTTGCATTCTGCGTTTCTATTTTTGTTCAGTACATTTGAGTGTTTTTGGAGATTTTGTTCATGTTATTTCGAGCACCCATATTACAGAAGGAGTATGAGAGAGCCTTTCACTGGTTGGGTTAAATTTCGATGTGTATCCTAGATGCCATTTCCTCTCGTTTTGTTAAGCAAGGCACTGATTTCCCTCTGTGTGGTGTCCTTCCAGCCACGTTCTGCTCCAACCCCCAGTTTCTGGTGTGTCTGGAGGATGTGGACGATGACCCTCTGGATGGTGTGGATGGATGCACTTTCCTGGTGGGCCTGATGCAGAAAGATGGACGGCGCAACCGCCAGATGGGAGAAGACCTCAGTGCCATCGGGTTCGCCATCTACGCGGTTGGTATTACACCAATGTTTCTTAATTAGGCCCCTCGCCCCAAATGAAGCATAGATCATCAATCAACTATTCTGATCCATCCTACTCTGTTCTGTTAATAGCAAATCAAATCCAACCAAATCAAATTGTATTTGTCACATACGCCCGAATACAACAGGTGTAGTAGACCTTACAGTGGTGCGGCAGGTAGCCTAGCGGTTAGAGTGTTGGGCTAGTAACTGAAAAGATTGCAAGATCAAATCCCAGAGCTGACAAGGTAAACATCTGTTGTTCTGCCCCTGAACAAGGCAGTTAACACAACTGTTCCTAGGCCAACAATGGAAATAAGAATTTGTTCTTAACTGACTTGCCTAGTAAAATAATAAAAAACGTGAAATGCTTACTTACAAGCCCTAAACCAACAATGCAGTTTTAAGAAAAATAAGTATTAAGTAAAAAATATATAAGTAAAACATTGAAAATAAAAGTAACAAATAATTAAACAGCAGCAGTAAAATAACAATAGCGAGACTATATACAGGGTATTACGGTACAGAGTCAATGTGGAGGCTATATACAGGGTGTTACGGTACAGAGTCAATGTGGAGGCTATATACAGGGGGTACCAGTACAGAGTCAATGTGGAGGCTATATACAGGGGGTACCAGTACAGAGCCAATGTGGAGGCTATATACAGGGTGTTACGGTACAGAGTCAATGTGGAGGCTATATACAGGGTGTTACGGTACAAAATCATTGTGGAGGCTATATGCAAGGTGTTACGGTACAGAGTCAATGTGGAGGCTATATAAAAAGTGTTACGGTACAGAATCATTGTGGAGGCTATATACAGGGCATTACGGTACAGAGTCAATGTGGAGGCTATATACAGGGTGTTACGGTACAGAATCATTGTGGAGGCTATATGCAAGGTGTTACGGTACAGAGTCAATGTGGAGGCTATATACAGAGGGTACTGCTACAGAGTCAATGAGAAGGCTATATACAGGGGTTACCATACAGAGTCAAAGTGGAGGCTATATACAGGGGGTACTGCTACAGAGTCAATGTGCGGGGGCACCGGTTAGTCGAGGTAATTGAGGTAATATGTACATGTAGGTAATATAATGTTAATATAATGGTAATATAACTCAACAGGATTCATCTAAGATAATTTACAAGTCTTCTTCCTGTTTTTCTCTTCCAGGTTCCTAATGAGGTTTGTGTTCATCAATCAATTCAAGCAAATAGATGAATCCAATTCAGTCTGTAATGAGGCTGCCTGCTCTGTGCATTATACGATATCCTACAATATCCTATTTCTTTATCACCCATGGTTGGTAAACCCATGGTTTATTTCTCTGTCTATCTCTTTATCTGATTTGCCTATCAGTTTTCTATTGTTATATTTTCACATCAATTGCCCCCGTGATGAATGGTTGTCTGAGGACATGGGTAGCGATCTCTCTCCCCTTCCCTTCACTTCCTCAGTATAAGGGTCAATCTAACATCCACCTGGGACCAGACGTGCTGTTGAGACAGAAACCCGTGGCCATGAGCAGCACCTTCATTAACACCAGAGAGGTAGGTCGGTTGCTTGTAAAGTGGGTTACAATTTTAAATTACACCTTCAATAAAGAATGTTTTCATTTGAAGCAGCTTGCTCCGAAACACGTCAACAATAAATATCATAAAACGGAACTAGTCTGTTATCTTAAAACCTGACTTCATCATTGAAGGGAACTAAGATGTTATCCTAAAACCTTACTTCATTATTGAAGGGAACTAAGATTTTATCCTAAAACCTGACTTCATTATTGAAGGGAACTAAGATGTTATCCTAAAACCTGACTTCATTATTGAAGGGAACTAAGATGTTATCCTAAAACCTGACTTCATTATTGAAGGGAACTAAGATTTTATCCTAAAACCTGACTTCATTATTGAAGGGAACTAAGATTTTATCCTAAAACCTGACTTCATTATTGAAGGGAACTAAGATTTTATCCTAAAACCTGACTTCATTATTGAAGGGAACTAAGATGTTATCCTAAAACCTGACTTCATCACTGAAGGGAACTAAGATGTTATCCTAAAACCTTATTCTACAATTTAACTTTAATTGAAGTGTGATTTGTTTTTCTGTAGGTGTGTGACCGTTTCTGCCTTCCCCCCGGGGAGTATGTTATCATCCCCTCCACCTTCCAGCCGCACAAGAATGGCAGCTTCATCCTCAGAGTGTTCTCGGAGAAACATGCTGCCACCAGGTACGTTCACCTCGAACCACACACGATGGTCCTGTCTAGAAACAACTCCTAGTCCTTTTAACCTCATAGACACGATGGTCCTGTCTAGAAACAACTCCTAGTCCTTTTAACCTCATAGACACGATGGTCCTGTCTAGAAACAACTCCTAGTCTTTAACCTCCTAGACACGATGGTCCTGTCTAGAAACAACTCCTAGTCCTTTTAACCTCCTAGACACGATGATCCTGTCTAGAAACAACTCCTAGTCCTTAACCTCCTAGACACGATGGTCCTGTCTAGAAACAACTCCTAGTCCTTAACCTCCTAGACACGATGGTTCTGTCTAGAAACAACTCCTAGTCCTTTTAACCTCATAGACACGATGGTCCTGTCTAGAAACAACTCCAAGTCCTTAACCTCCTAGACACGATGGTCCTGTCTAGAAACAACTCCTAGTCCTTTTAACCTCCTAGACACGATGGTCCTGTCTAGAAACAACTCCAAGTCCTTAACCTCCTAGACACGATGGTCCTGTCTAGAAACAACTCCTAGTCTTTAACCTCCTAGACACGATGGTCCTGTCTAGAAACAACTCCAAGTCCTTAACCTCCTAGACACGATGGTCCTGTCTAGAAACAACTCCTAGTCCTTAACCTCCTAGACACGATGGTCCTGTCTAGAAACAACTCCTAGTCCTTAACCTCCTAGACACGATGGTCCTGTCTAGAAACAACTCCTAGTCCTTAACCTCCTAGACACGATGGTCCTGTCTAGAAACAACTCCTAGTCCTTAACCTCCTAGACACGATGGTCCTGTCTAGAAACAACTCCTAGTCCTTAACCTCCTAGACACGATGGTCCTGTCTAGAAACAACTCCTAGTCCTTAACCTCCTAGACACGATGGTCCTGTCTAGAAACAACTCCTAGTCCTTTTAACCTCCTAGACACGATGGTCCTGTCTAGAAACAACTCCTAGTCCTTTTAACCTCATAGACACGATGGTCCTGTCTAGAAACAACTCCTAGTCCTTAACCTCCTAGACACGATGGTCCTGTCTAGAAACAACTCCTAGTCTTTAACCTCCTAGACACGATGGTCCTGTCTAGAAACAACTCCTAGTCCTTTTAACCTCATAGACACGATGGTCCTGTCTAGAGACAACTCCTAGTCCTTAACCTCATAGACACGATGGTCCTGTCTAGAAACAACTCCAAGTCCTTAACCTCCTAGACACGATGGTCCTGCACATTTGTGGCCTGCTGGAGGTCATTTTGCAGGGCTCTGGCAGTGCACCTCCTTGCACAAAGGTGGAGGTAGCGGTCCTGCTGCTGGGTTGTTGCCCTCCTACGGCCTCCTTCACATCTCCTGATGTACTGTCCTGTCTCCTGGTAGCGCCTCCATGCTCTGGACACTACGCTGACAGACACAGCAAACCTTTTTGCCACAGCTCGCATTGATGTGCCATCCTGGATGAACTGCACTACCTGAGCCACTTGTGTGGGTTGTAGACTCCGTCTCATGCTACCACTAGAGTGTAAGCACCGCCAGCATTCAAAAGTGACCAAAACATCAGCCAGGAAGCATAGGAACTGAGAAGTGGTCTGTGGTCACCACCTGCAGAATCACTCCTTTATTGGGGGTGTCTTGCTAATTGCCTATAATTTCCACCTTTTGTCTATTCCATTTGCACAACAGCAGGTGAAATTTATTGTCAATCAGTGTTGCTTCCTAAGTGTACAGTTTGATTTCACAGAAGTGTGATTGACTTGGAGTTACATTGTGTTGTTTAAGTGTTCCCTTTATTTTTTTGAGCAGTGTTTATATACAGTGTTGTAACAATGTACAAATGGTTAAAGCACACAAGTTAAAATAAATAAGCATAAATATGGGTTGTATTTACAATGGTGTTTGTTCTTCACTCTTCACAAAGAGTCTAACTGAAACGAACTGTTTATCTACAAGCTGTTACCTCCACCTAGTGGATAAAGAGTGTAACTGAAACAAACTGTTAATCATCTAGCTGTTACCTCCACCTAGTGGATAAAGAGTGTAATTGAAACAAACTGTTAATCATCAAGCTGTTACCTCCACCTAGTGGATAAAGAGTGTAACTGAAACAAACTGTTAATCATCTAGCTGTTACCCCCACCTAGTGGATAAAGAGTGTAACTGAAACGAACTGTTTATCTACAAGCTGTTACCCCCACCTAGTGGATAAAGAGTGTAACTGAAACAAACTGTTTATCTACAAGCTGTTACCTCCACCTAGTGGATAAAGAGTGTAACTAAAACAAACTGTTCATCAATTCAATTCAAGGGGCTTTATTGGCATGGGAAACATGTGTTAACATTGCCAAAGCAAGTGAGGTAGACAATCATCTAGCTGTTACCTCCACCTAGTGGATAAAGAGTGTAACTGAAACGACCTGTCTTATTCCAGTGAAATGGGATCGGTGGCTGCTAAAGAGGTAAAGGAGGTAAGCTGTTGAACGACTCCTTAGTCGTTTCCTTATTTATTCCAGAGTCTACTGTTAATCTATTCAGAACGACTGTTTCCTGATTTATTCCAGAGTCTATTGTTAATCTATTCAGAACGACTGTTTCCCTGACTGTCTGTTACGAGATAATATGTCCAAAATATGCTCATTAATCAACATCTATTCACTCCAGATTAAAGTGGCAGAGAAAGATGTGGATCCCAATTTCAAGCAAATGTTCAAGCAGATCGCCGGCAGTGTAAGTTCCCTCTGCTTTACATACAATAATGACCTGAGCTTTACATACAATAATGACCTGAGCTTTACATACAATAATGACCTGAGATGACTGGTTTACACACAATAATGACCTGAGATGACTGGTTTACACACAATAATGACCTGAGCTTTGCACACAATAATGACCTGAGCTTTACATACAATAATGACCTGAGATGACTGGTTTACACACAATAATGACCTGAGATGACTGGTTTACACACAATAATGACCTGAGATGACTGGTTTACACACAATAATGACCTGAGATGACTGGTTTACACACAATAATGACCTGAGCTTTGCACACAATAATGACCTGAGCTTTACATACAATAATGACCTGAGATGACTGGTTTACATACAATAATGACCTGAGATGACTGGTTTACATACAAGAATGACCTGAGATGACTGGTTTACATACAATAATGACCTGAGATGACTGGTTTACATACAAGAAGGACCTGAGATGACTGGTTTACATACAATAATGACCTGAGTTAACTGGTTTACATACAATAATGACCTGAGCTGACTGGTTTACACACAATAATGACCTGAGCTGACTGGTTTACATACAATAATGACCTGAGCTGACTGGTTTACACACAATAATGACCTGAGCTGACTGGTTTACATACAATAATGACCTGAGCTTTACATACAATAATGACCTGAGATGACTGGTTTACATACAATAATGACCTGAGCTGACTGGTTTACATACAATAATGACCTGAGATGACTGGTTTACACACAATAATGACCTGAGATGACTGGTTTACACACAATAATGACCTGAGATGACTGGTTTACATACAATAATGACCTGAGATGACTGGTTTACATACAATAATGACCTGAGATGACTGGTTTACATACAATAATGACCTGAGTTGACTGGTTTACACACAATAATGACCTGAGATGACTGGTTTACATACAATAATGACCTGAGATGACTGGTTTACACACAATAATGACCTGAGATGACTGGTTTACACACAATAATGACCTGAGATGACTGGTTTACATACAATAATGACCTGAGTTGACTGGTTTACACACAATAATGACCTGAGATGACTGGTTTACATACAATAATGACCTGAGATGACTGGTTTACACACAATAATGACCTGAGATGACTGGTTTACACACAATAATGACCCGAGTTGACTGGTTTACACACAATAATGACCTGAGCTGACTGGTTTACACACAATAATGACCTAAGTTGACTGATTTGTGTGACAAAATGTCTACGTTCTATTTCCTGAACAGGACGGAGAGGTGACTGTCTTCCAACTGGTTGAAATTCTGAACAAAGTTTTCGCTAAAAGTAAAAACATTTTTTTTTCAATAACTTTCTAAATTATACAAGTATGTAACGAACCTTAGAATGAATGTTATTCAACTGAATTATATTATCCTAACGGTTTCCAGGGGCCGATATCAAGACAGAAGGGTTCAGTCTTGAAACTGGGCGTCACATTGTCAGTCTTCTAGATGTATCCTTCACAGTTACAAAAACAATTGTACTGCTCCATGTTGTTTTCTAACCTGGTCCCAGATCTGTTTGTGCTGTCTAGCCAACTCCTATTGCCATTGGGGGTCAATAAGACTAGTCTGGTCCTAGATCAGTTCGTGCTGTCTAGCCAACTCCTATTGCCATTGGGGTCAATAAGACTAGTCTGGTCCCAGATCTGTTTGTGCTGTCTAGCCAACTCCTATTGCCATTGGGGGTCAATAAGACTAGTCTGGTCCCAGATCAGTTTGTGCTGTATTGCCAACGACGGTATAAAACCATAGGAGTTGCCAGATAGCACAGCCAGATCTGGGACCAGGCTAGACATTTTCTACAAGAGGGAGTACATTGTTCATATGATGCCTGATGTATATTTGAACCAATCAATATATGCATGAGTCATACCACACATAGTGAACACACTGACATCTGTTTGAGAACTTCCTGTACCTTTAGGTTACAAACCTTGACATCTGTCTCCAGAAAGATGGAAATTCCAAGTTGGGACTGGTTGAATTCCACATGCTTTGGATGAAGATCCAGAAATACTTGGTATGAATGCTGAAGGTGTTTTTATGAATGCTGAAGGTGTTTTAATGAATGCTGAAGGAGTTTTAATGAATGCTGAAGGTGTTTTAATTAGAGCTGAAGGTGCTTTTATGAATGCTGAAGGTGTTTTTATGAATGCTGAAGGTGTTTTTATGAATGCTGAAGGAGTTTTAATGAATGCTGAAGGTGTTTTAATTAATACTGAAGGTGCTTTTATGAATGCTGAAGGTGTTTTTATGAATGCTGAAGGTGCTTTGATGAATGCTGAAGGTGCTTTGATGAATGCTGAAGGTGATTTTATGAATGCTGAAGGTGTTTTTATGAATGCTGAATGTGTTTTTATGAATGCTGAAGGTGATTTTATGATTGCTGAAGGTGTTTTTATGAATGCTGAATGTGTTTTTATGAATGCTGAATGTGTTTTAATGAATACTGAAAGTGTTTTAATGAATGCTGAAAGTGTTTTAATAAATGCTGAAGTGATTTGATGAATGCTGAAGGTGTTTTATGAATGCTGAATGAGTTTTTATGAATGCTGAATGTGTTTTTTTTATGAATGCTGAAGGTGATTTTATGAATGCTGAAGGTGTTTTTATGAATGCTGAAAGTGTTTTAATGAATGCTGAAAGTGATTTGATGAATGCTGAAAGTGTTTTAATGAATGCTGAAGTGCTTTGATGAATGCTGAAAGTGCATTTATGAATGCCGAAGGTGCTTTAATGAATGCTGAAGTGTTTTGATGAATGATGAAGGTGTTTTAATGAATGCTGAAGGTGTTTTAATGAATGCTGAAGTGGTTTAATGAATGCCGAAGGTGTTTTAATGAATGCTGAAGTGTTTTAATGAATGCTGGAGGTGTTTTTTTTATATGAATGCTGAAGGTGTTTTTATGAATGCTGAAAGTGTTTTAATGAATGCTGAAAGTGTTGGTATGAATGCTGAAGTGCTTTGATGAATGCTGAAGGTGATTTTATGAATGCTGAAGGTGCTTTAATGAATGCTGAAGTGTTTTGATGAATGATGAAGGTGTTTTAATGAATGCTGAAGGTGTTTTAATGAATGCTGAAGTGTTTTAATGAATGCTGAAGGTGTTTTATGAATGCTGAAGGTGTTTTATGAATGCTGAAGGTGTTTTTATGAATGCTGAAAGTGGTTTAATGAATGCTGAAGGTTTTTACGGAATGCTGAAAGTGTTTTTATGAATGCTGAAGGTGTTTTTGTGAATGCTGAAGGTGTTTTTATGAATGCTGAAGGTGTTTTTAGTTGTTCTACAGGTCTCACTAGATGATGTATGATTGAGTTTACTAAATCATTCTGTGATGAGTCTACTATGTACCCTTGGGTGAATCCTAACTTCCATTGACATCTATCAAACTTCCATTGACATCTATCAAACTTCCATTGACATCTATCAAACTTCCATTGACATCTATCAAACTTCCATTGACATCTATCAAACTACCATTGACATCTATCAAACTACCATTGACATCTATCAAACTACCATTGACATCTATCAAACTACCATTGACATCTATCAAACTTCCATTGACATCTATCAAACTTCCATTGACATCTATCAAACTACCATTGACATCTATCAAACTTCCATTGACATCTATCAAACTACCATTGACATCTATCAAACTACCATTAACATCAGTGCATGACTAAGGGCAAATTACCCCCACCTAGTGGATAAATTACCCCCCCCCCCCCAGTATGTATTAACTGTGTAATATATGTTTCTCTGTTCTGATTCGACATCATGGTCTCTCTCATTGGTATCTTCAGGAAATTTTCAAGAGTTACGACTCAGACCGCTCTGGAACTATGAGTTCACATGAGATGAGAGGTGCTCTGACAGAAGCAGGTAACACACACGCTTTTTTGTGGTGGGGGGGGTGGGGGGGGGGCTGTGGTGGATGTGGGGGGTGTGGGGGCTGTGGTGGGGGAGGGGGGGGGGGCTGTGGTGGATGTGGGGGGTGTGGGGGCTGTGGTGGGGGAGGGGGGGGGGCTGTGGTGGATGTGGGGGGTGTGGGGGCCACAGGAGGCTGCAGGAGCTGTGCATCCTACACCACTGCCCTCATTATTTTCTTAAATCTTTCCAGGTACCCCCTGTAGATAGGCCAGGAACCCCCTGTAGACAGGCCAGGAACCCCCTGTAGATAGGTCAGGAACCCCCTGTAGATAGACCAGGAACCCCCTGTAGACAGGCCAGGAACCCCCTGTAGATAGGTCAGGAACCCCCTGTAGATAGACCAGGAACCCCCTATAAAATAGGCCAGGAAACCCCTGTAGATAGACCAGGAACCCCCTGTAGATAGACCAGGAACCCCCTGTAGATAGACCAGGAACCCCCTGTAGATAGACCAGGAACCCCTTGTAGACAAGCCAGGAACCCCCTGTAGACAGACCAGGAACCCCCTGTAGACAGACCAGGAACCCCATGTAGATAGGTCAGTAACCCCCTGTAGATAGACCAGGAACACCCTGTAGACAGGTCAGGAACCCCCTGTAGATAGGTCAGGAACCCCCTGTAGATAGACCAGGAACCCCCTGTAGACAGGCCAGGAACCCCCTGTAGATAGGTCAGGAACCCCCTGTAGATAGACCAGGAACCCCCTATAAAATAGGCCAGGAAACCCCTGTAGATAGACCAGGAACCCCCTGTAGATAGACCAGGAACCCCCTGTAGATAGACCAGGAACCCCCTGTAGATAGACCAGGAACCCCCTGTAGATAGACCAGGAACCCCTTGTAGACAAGCCAGGAACCCCCTGTAGACAGACCAGGAACCCCCTGTAGACAGACCAGGAACCCCATGTAGATAGGTCAGTAACCCCCTGTAGATAGACCAGGAACACCCTGTAGACAGGTCAGGGACCCCCTGTAGATAGGCCAGGAACCCCCTGTAGATAGGTCAGTAACCCCCTGTAGATAGACAGGTCAGGAACCCCCTCTAGACAGGTCAGTAACCCCCTGTAGATAGACCAGGAACCCCCTGTAGATAGACCAGGAACCCCCTGTAGACAGGTCAGGAACCCCCTGTAGATAGGTCAGGAACCCCCTGTAGACAGGTCAGGAACCCCTGTAGATAGGTCAGGAACCCCCTGTAGATAGGTCAGGAACCCCCTGTAGATAGGTCAGTAACCCCCTGTAGACAGGTCAGGAACCCCTGTAGATAGGTCAGGAACCCCCTGTAGATAGACCAGGAACCCCTGTAGATAGGCCAGGAACCCCCTGTAGATAGACCAGGAACCCCCTGTAGATAGACCAGGAACCTCCTGTAGATAGACCAGGAACCCCCTGTAGATAGACCAGGAACCCCCTGTAGATAGGTTGAGAACCATTGCTCTAGATGGTTACTGGTATGGTTACTGAGATGGTCACTTTGATGACTGGGTTACTGTATGTGGAATGTTATCGCCATATTAATATCATCTATTCATTGTATTTCTATGATCGTGTCCTTTTCCTCAGGCTTCCACATCAACAATGCAGTGCTGCAGGTCATAGTGACTCGTTATGCCAGCGCCCACTATGCCATCGACTTCCACTGTTTCGTGGACTGTCTCATCAGAGTTGAAATGCTCTTCAGTAAGTCCATTCAACAATAACACAACTCTTCCATCAACATTGGGATGCAAATAGAGAAGATAAGACTATGAATTTATTTTCCCGGTGGGGAAATCTCGGTTGGCGGCTCTGTGCATAGAAAAAACACACCATAATCAAGTAAAGATAAGGACATACAGTATACAGATAATAATACGTTTGTCTGTTGCTTCCGGAATATCCTCCAAATATTTGGTGTCCTGGAACATCCTCCAAATATTTGGTATCCTGGAACATCCTGCAAATGTTTGGCATCCTGGAACATCCTGCAAATGTTTGGTATCCTGGAACATCCTCCAAAGGTTTTGTCATCCTGGAACATCCTGCAAATGTTTGATATCCTGGAACATCATCCAAAGGTTTTGGTATCCTGGAACATCCTGCAAATGTTTGGCATCCTGGAACATCCTCCAAAGGTTTTGGTATCCTGGAACATCCTGCAAATGTTTGGCATCCTGGAACATCCTGCAAATGTTTGGTATCCTGGAACATCCTCCAAAGGTTTTGGCATACTGGAACATCCTGCAAATGTTTGGTATCCAAAACATCCTGCAAATGTTTGGTATTCTTGAACATCCTGCAAATGTTTGGTATCCTAGAACATCCTGCAAATGTTTGGCATCCTGGAACATCCTCCAAATGTTTGGCATCCTTGAACATCCTGCAAATGTTTGGTATCCTAGAACATCCTGCAAATGCTTTGCATCCTTGAACATCCTGCAAATGTTTGGTATCCTGGAACATCCTCCAAAAGTGTTGGCTTCCTGGAACATCCTCCAAAGGTTTTGGCATCCTGGAACATCCTGCAAATGTTTGGTATCCTAGAACATCCTGCAAATGTTTTGCATCCTTGAACATCCTGCAAATGTTTGGTATCCTGGAACATCCTCCAAATGTTTGGCATCCTTGAACATCCTGCAAATGTTTGGTATCCTAGAACATCCTGCAAATGTTTGGTATCCTGGAACATCCTCCAAATGTTTGGCATCCTTGAACATCCTGCAAATGTTTGGTATCCTAGAACATCCTGCAAATGTTTTGCATCCTTGAACATCCTGCAAATGTTTGGTATCCTGGAACATCCTCCAAAAGTGTTTGCTTCCTGGAACATCCTCCAAAGGTTTTGGCATCCTGGAACATCCTGCAAATGTTTGGTATCCTAGAACATCCTGCAAATGTTTTGCATCCTTGAACATCCTGCAAATGTTTGGTATCCTGGAACATCCTCCAAATGTTTGGCATCCTTGAACATCCTGCAAATGTTTTGCATCCTTGAACATCCTGCAAATGTTTTGCATCCTGGAACATCCTCCAAACAGTAGATGATATAGGTCCTTGAACAGTATGTCTCAGCAGCACAATAACTTGGATTTGACTGATTAGTTAATTTGGTTTGGTAATTGATCAATTCATTGAATTTTGCATTGGTTTAATAACCTCTTTCTGTTTTAAATCCCAACCAGAAATGTTTAAAACTCTGGATACTAACGCCTCTGGGAAGATTGAGCTGGATGTGTCCCAAGTATGTACTTCTGTTTGTCTATTTCATTATATAGTACTGTGGTATAACTCAATATGTTGGTCACCATTGTGCATAGAATGAGGAATTAGCGTGCTAAACTCAAACGTTTACAGTAACAGATAGTATTTGGGTGCTGGGTTCAAAAGGCATATACTGGAAGAAAGAAAGAAAGAAAGAAACAACTTGTACTCACTGCCATATTGTTACAGGAACTACCTGTACTCACTGCCATATAGTTACAGGAACCTGTACTCACTGCCATATAGTTACAGGAACAACCTGTACTCACTGTCATATAGTTTCAGGAACAACCTGTACTCACTGCCATATTGTTACAGGAACTACCTGTACTCACTGTCATATAGTTACAGGAACAACCTGTACTCACTGTCATATAGTTACAGGAACGACCTGTACTCACTGCCATATAGTTACAGGAACAACCTGTACTCACTGTCATATAGTTACAGGAACAACCTGTACTCACTGTCATATAGTTACAGGAACGACCTGTACTCACTGCCATATAGTTACAGGAACCTGTACTCACTGTCATATAGTTACAGGACCAACCTGTACTCACTGTCATATAGTTACAGGAACAACCTGTACTCACTGCCATATAGTTACAGGAACAACCTGTACTCACTGCCCTATAGTTACAGGAACAACCTGTACTCACTGCCATATAGTTACAGGAACCTGTACTCACTGCCATATTGTTACAGGAACAACCTGTACTCACTGCCATATTGTTACAGGAACCTGTATTCACTGTCATATTGTTACAGGAACCTGTACTCACTGCCATATTGTTACAGGAACCTGTACTCACTGCCATATTGTTACAGGAACCTGTACTCACTGTCATATTGTTACAGGAACTACCTGTACTCACTGCCATATTGTTACAGGAACCTGTACTCACTGCCATATTGTTACAGGGACTACCTGTACTCACTGCCATATAGTTACAGGAACAACCTGTACTCACTGCCATATAGTTACAGGAACAACCTGTACTCACTGCCATATAGTTACAGGAACCTGTACTCACTGCCATATAGTTTCAGGGACTAACTGTACTCACTGCCATATAGTTACAGGAACAACCTGTACTCACTGCCATATAGTTACAGGAACCTGTACTCACTGTCATATAGTTACAGGACCAACCTGTACTCACTGTCATGTAGTTACAGGAACTACCTGTACTCACTGCCATATAGTTACAGGAACAACCTGTACTCACTGCCATATAGTTACAGGACCAACCTGTACTCACTGCCATATAGTTACAGGAACCTGTACTCACTGCCATATAGTTACAGGAACTACCTGTACTCACTGCCATATAGTTACAGGAACCTGTACTCACTGTCATATTGTTACAGGAACCTGTACTCACTGCCATATAGTTACAGGAACCTGTACTCACTGTCATATAGTTACAGGAACAACCTGTACTCATTGCCATATAGTTACAGGAACAACCTGTACTCACTGCCATATAGTTACAGGAACAACCTGTACTCACTGCCATATAGTTACAGGAACAACCTGTACTCACTGTCATATAGTTTCAGGAACAACCTGTACTCACTGTCATAAAGTTTCAGGAACAACCTGTACTCACTGCCATATAGTTACAGGAACAACCTGTACTCACTGCCATATAGTTACAGGAACAACCTGTACTCACTGCCATATAGTTACAGGAACAACCTGTACTCACTGCCATATAGTTTCAGGAACAACCTGTACTCACTGCCATATAGTTACAGGAACAACCTGTACTCACTGCCCTATAGTTACAGGAACAACCTGTACTCACTGCCATATAGTTACAGGAACAACCTGTACTCACTGCCATATAGTTACAGGAACCTGTACTCACTGCCATATAGTTCCAGGAACTACCTGTACTCACTGTCATATAGTTACAGGAACCTGTACTCACTGTCATATAGTTTCAGGAACTACCTGTACTCACTGTCATATAGTTACAGGAACCTGTATTCACTGCCATATAGTTTCAGGAACCTGTACTCACTGCCATATAGTTACAGGACCAACCTGTACTCACTGCCATATAGTTACAGGACCAACCTGTACTCACTGCCATATAGTTACAGGACCAACCTGTACTCACTGCCATATAGTTACAGGACCAACCTGTACTCACTGCCATATAGTTACAGGAACCTGTACTCACTGCCATATAGTTTCAGGAGCCTGTACTCACTGCCATATAGTTACAGGAACTTGTACTCACTGCCATATAGTTACAGGAACCTGTACTCACTGCCATATAGTTACAGGAACCTGTACTCACTGCCGTATAGTTACAGGAACCTGTACTCACTGCCATATAGTTTCAGGAACAACCTTTAAGGTTTGAATGTCTTCTGAAGAACCAGACGTCAGAGAAAAAGACGTGTTTTAGCAACAGTCTTGGTCAGCGTTTTCTCTACCGTTCACCCAGCTCATAGGAGTATGTCGTGCAGACAGTGTGTCTGTTTGTTTGTTTGTCTGTCTGACTGGATTTGTTTTCTTTTTCCAGTGGCTGTGCCTGGCAATCAACTAGACTCCCCAACGCCAGGAGGGAATCAACTAGACTCCCCAACGCCAGTAGTGAATCAACTAGACTCCCCAACGCCAGTAGTGAATCAACTAGACTCCCCAACGCCAGTAGTGAATCAACTAGACTCCCCAACGCCAGGAGGGAATCAACTAGACTCCCCAACGCCAGTAGTGAATCAACTAGACTCCCCAACGCCAGGAGGGAATCAACTAGACTCCCCAACGCCAGTAGTGAATCAACTAGACTCCCCAACGCCAGTAGTGAATCAACTAGACTCCCCAACGCCAGGAGGGAATCAACTAGACTCCCCAACGCCAGTAGTGAATCAACTAGACTCCCCAACGCCAGTAGTGAATCAACTAGACTCCCCCAGTAGTGAATCAACTAGACTCCCCAGCGCCAGTAGTGAATTAACTAGACTCCCCCAGTAGTGAATCAAGTAGACTCCCCCAGTAGGGACTGTGACAGCTGAATGCTATAAAATAGATCATGGTTTTGAGATTAAAGATGTTCTTTTTTTTAAATTACATTTTCTTTTATTGTCACATTTCTAGGAACATTTCAAGTTCTAGTTTTGCACTATTTGTAAACTAACTTTGAATATGGTTACTCATAAAAACTTGCTCATTCTGTTTGGGACTTTAATAAACTATTAAAAAAATGTGTTCGCTGTACGGGTGTTTGTTTTTCTATTTAAAAATTCCTGATTATCTGTTCACACACTAGAAAACTGATCATCCTCACAGAATAAGGTGCACAATTATTGGTAACAATTTATTTGAATGGTAATGAACCATTTATAATGGCATTTACAAACAGTTAGCTCACCGTTTATAAATTATTACTTCCACATTTGTAAATGTTACAAAGGTAGTTATGCACACATTTATATAAAATGTTCCATATATTTCCTTAAACATCCTGTGCTTAGTATTTTACCATTGATAAGTCGTTGTATTTTACCATTGATAGGTCGTTGTATTTTACCATTGATAGGTCGTTGTATTTTACCATTGATAGGTCGTTGTATTTTACCATTGATAGGTCGTTGTATTTTACCATTGATAGGTCGTTGTATTTTACCATTGATAAGTCATTGTATTTTACCATTGATAGGGCATCGTATTTTACCATTGATAGGTCGTTGTATTTTACCATTGATAGGTCGTTGTATTTCACCATTGATAGGTCGTTGTATTTTACCATTGATAGGTCATTGTATTTCACCATTGATAGGTCGTTGTATTTTACCATTGATAGGTCGTTGTATTTCACCATTGATAGGTCGTTGTATTTTACCATTGATAGGTCGTTGTATTTCACCATTGATAGGTCATTGTATTTCACCATTGGTAGGTCGTTGTATTTTACCATTGGTAGGTCATTGTATTTTACCATTGGTAGGTCATTGTATTTTACCATTGATAGGTCATTGTATTTTACCATTGATAGGTCGTTGTATTTTACCATTGATAGGTCATTGTATTTCACCATTGATAGGTCGTTGTATTTTACCATTGATAGGTCATTGTATTTTACCATTGATAGGTCGTTGTATTTTACCATTGATAGGTCATTGTATTTTACCATTGATAGGGCATTGTATTTTACCATTGATAGGGCATTGTATTTTACCATTGATAGGTCGTTGTATTTTACCATTGATAGGTCGTTGTATTTTACCATTGATAAGTCATTGTATTTCACCATTGATAGGTCGTTGTATTTTACCATTGATAAGTCATTGTATTTTACCATTGATAGGTCGTTGTATTTTACCATTGATAAGTCATTGTATTTTACCATTGGTAGGTCGTTGTATTTTACCATTGATAAGTCATTGTATTTTACCATTGATAGGTCATTGTATTTTACCATTGATAGGGCATCGTATTTTACCATTGATAGGTCATTGTATTTTACCATTGATAGGTCATTGTATTTCACCATTGATAGGTCGTTGTATTTTACCATTGATAAGTCATTGTATTTTACCATTGATAGGTCATTGTATTTTACCATTGATAGGGCATCGTATTTTACCATTGATAGGTCATTGTATTTCACCATTGATAGGGCATTGTATTTCACCATTGATAGGGCATTGTATTTTACCATTGATAGGTCATTGTATTTCACCATTGGTAGGTCATTGTATTTTACCATTGATAGGTCATTGGATTTGACCATTGATAGGTCATTGTATTTCACCATTGATAAGTCATTGCAAGACCTTAAGGGGCATTAGGCTGAACCTTACATGTACCTATGCTAGTTAGGGGTGGAAACATCTCCTCCCTCAACCACTCCCATCCATTCAGGGTTGGAGAGTAAACGAGTACATTTCAGTTGATTGCAAAATAAAAAAACTGTAATCAGTTACATTACCAGCAAAACATATTGTAATCAGATAACAGACACTTTAGAAAAACTACATGATTACTTATTGGATTACTTTTAAATTCAGAATAGATGTTCTCGGGAAAAAAATACAGTATGAAACCTTTCTGTTTTCTCAATGACATTCAAATCAGCACGAAAAAAAGGTGCATGTGTGACGCACAAAAGCGTAGTGGGTGCGGAATCACGCGCAGGAGGCAGAAAGTACTGAGTAGTGTTTTAATAAGGCACAGGGAAAAAAATCATGCGCGCCAAACACTCATCGACGCAACAAACACGATAGCCAAAACCAGAACCTAAATAGTCCAGAGCGAAATCCCAAAACGAATCGCGCTACCAATAACCTACCACACACAAACACAGTAGAAAAATGAAGCCCGCACAAAGAGCAGGCGGGCCGACTAGCTTAAATAGCCCAACTAAACGTAAACATGAAACAGGTGTAACTAATAAGACAAAACCATCAGAAAAGGGAAAAGGGATCGCTGGCAGCTAGTAGACCGGTGACGATGACCCCCGAGCACCGCCGGAACAGGAAGAGGAGCCACCTTCGGTAGGAGTCGTGACAGCATGTTAATGTTTGTTCTGCCCAGGGGCGTCCCCAGAGTTTCATAACATTAGTTACTCAGCCCTGTTCTGTACATTCCTGTCCGAACTGTAGGCCTATATTTACCTACTAACCTGTTCCTTCTCTACCTGTCCTGTAATGTCTCTATATTGACCTGTTCCTTCTCTACCTGTCCTGTAATGTCTCTATATTTACCTGTTCCTTCTCTACCTGTCCTGTAATGTCTCTATATTGACCTGTTCCTTCTCTACCTGTCCTGTAATGTCTCTATATTGACCTGTTCCTTCTCTACCTGTCCTGTAATGTCTCTGTATTGACCTGTTCCTTCTCTACCTGTCCTGTAATGTCTCTATATTTACCTGTTCCTTCTCTACCTGTCCTCTAATGTCTCTATATTTACCTGTTCCTTCTCTACCTGTCCTGTAATGTCTCTATATTGACCTGTTCCTTCTCTACCTGTCCTCTAATGTCTCTGTATTTACCTGTTCCTTCTCTACCTGTCCTGTAACGTCTCTATATTTACCTTCTCTACCTGTCCTGTAATGTCTCTATATTTACCTGTTCCTTCTCTACCTGTCCTGTAATGTCTCTATATTTACCTGTTCTTTCTCTACCTGTCCTGTAATGTCTCTATATTGACCTGTTCCTTCTCTACCTGTCCTGTAATGTCTCTATATTGACCTGTTCCTTCTCTACCTGTCCTGTAATGTCTCTGTATTGACCTGTTCCTTCTCTACCTGTCCTGTAATGTCTCTATATTTACCTGTTCCTTCTCTACCTGTCCTGTAATGTCTCTATATTTACCTGTTCCTTCTCTACCTGTCCTGTAATGTCTCTATATTTACCTGTTCCTTCTCTACCTGTCCTGTAATGTCTCTGTATTTACCTGTTCCTTCTCTACCTGTCCTGTAATGTCTCTGTATTGACCTGTTCCTTCTCTACCTGTCCTGTAATGTCTCTGTATTTACCTGTTCCTTCTCTACCTGTCCTGTAATGTCTCTGTATTTACCTGTTCCTTCTCTACCTGTCCTGTAATGTCTCTGTATTTACCTGTTCTTTCTCTACCTGTCCTGTAATGTCTCTATATTTACCTGTTCTTTCTCTACCTGTCCTGTAATGTCTCTATATTTACCTGTCCTTTCTCTACCTGTCCTGTAATGTCTCTATATTTACCTGTTCCTTCGCTACCTGTCCTGTAATGTCTCTATATTTACCTGTTCCTTCTCTACCTGTCCTGTAACGTCTCTATATTTACCTTCTCTACCTGTCCTGTAATGTCTCTATATTTACCTGTGCCTTTACCTTCTCTACCTGTCCTGTAATGTCTCTATATTTACCTGTGCCTTTACCTTCTCTACCTGTCCTGTAATGACTCTATATTTACCTGTTCCTTCTCTACCTGTCCTGTAACGTCTCTATATTTACCTTCTCTACCTGTCCTGTAATGTCTCTATATTTACCTGTTCTTTCTCTACCTGTCCTGTAATGTCTCTATATTTACCTGTTCTTTCTCTACCTGTCCTGTAATGTCTCTATATTTACCTGTTCTTTCTCTACCTGTCCTGTAATGTCTCTATATTGACCTGTTCCTTCTCTACCTGTCCTGTAATGTCTCTATATTTACCTGTTCCTTCTCTACCTGTCCTGTAATGTCTCTATATTTACCTGTTCCTTCTCTACCTGTCCTGTAATGTCTCTGTATTGACCTGTTCCTTCTCTACCTGTCCTGTAATGTCTCTGTATTTACCTGTTCCTTCTCTACCTGTCCTGTAATGTCTCTGTATTTACCTGTTCCTTCTCTACCTGTCCTGTAACGTCTCTGTATTGACCTGTTCCTTCTCTTCCTGTCCTGTAACGTCTCTATATTTACCTTCTCTACCTGTCCTGTAACGTCTCTATATTTACCTTCTCTACCTGTCCTGTAATGTCTCTATATTTACCTTCTCTACCTGTCCTGTAATGTCTCTATATTTACCTGTTCTTTCTCTACCTGTCCTGTAACGTCTCTATATTTACCTTCTCTACCTGTCCTCTAATGTCTCTATATTTACCTGTTCCTTCTCTACCTGTCCTGTAATGTCTCTATATTGACCTGTTCCTTCTCTACCTGTCCTGTAATGTCTCTATATTTACCTTCTCTACCTGTCCTGTAACGTCTCTATATTTACCTGTTCCTTCTCTACCTGTCCTGTAATGTCTCTATATTTACCTTCTCTACCTGTCCTGTAACGTCTCTATATTTACCTTCTCTACCTGTCCTGTAATGTCTCTGTATTTACCTGTTCCTTCTCTACCTGTCCTGTAATGTCTCTATATTTACCTGTTCCTTCTCTACCTGTCCTGTAATGTCTCTATATTGACCTGTTCCTTCTCTACCTGTCCTGTAACGTCTCTATATTTACCTTCTCTACCTGTCCTGTAATGTCTCTATATTTACCTGTGCCTTTACCTTCTCTACCTGTCCTGTAATGTCTCTATATTTACCTGTTCCTTCTCTACCTGTCCTGTAATGTCTCTATATTTACCTGTTCCTTCTCTACCTGTCCTGTAATGTCTCTATATTTACCTGTGCCTTTACCTTCTCTACCTGTCCTGTAATGTCTCTATATTTACCTGTTCCTTCTCTACCTGTCCTGTAATGTCTCTATATTTACCTGTTCCTTCTCTACCTGTCCTGTAATGTCTCTATATTGACCTGTTCCTTCTCTACCTGTCCTGTAATGTCTCTATATTGACCTGTTCCTTCTCTACCTGTCCTGTAATGTCTCTATATTGACCTGTTCCTTCTCTACCTGTCCTGTAATGTCTCTGTATTTACCTGTTCCTTCTCTACCTGTCCTGTAATGTCTCTGTATTTACCTGTTCCTTCTCTACCTGTCCTCTAATGTCTCTGTATTTACCTGTTCCTTCTCTACCTGTCCTGTAATGTCTCTGTATTTACCTGTTCCTTCTCTACCTGTCCTGTAATGTCTCTGTATTTACCTGTTCCTTCTCTACCTGTCCTGTAATGTCTCTATATTTACCTGTTCCTTCTCTACCTGTCCTGTAATGTCTCTATATTTACCTGTTCCTTCTCTACCTGTCCTGTAATGTCTCTATATTTACCTGTTCCTTCTCTACCTGTCCTCTAATGTCTCTATATTTACCTGTTCCTTCTCTACCTGTCCTGTAATGTCTCTGTATTTACCTGTTCCTTCTCTACCTGTCCTGTAATCTCGAGGACAGGCTCGGCATAAACAACGATAATCTATCAAGGCTCACGTAGAATTATGTGATTACGAGCAGCAGTAGTTCCTGGTTTTGGGTTTTTGTCATTGATTATTTGGACAAATCAGGATTGGGCGACCGCGGTGCTTATTGTACCCTGTATTTGTAGTTATTATTGATCCCCATTAGTTCCTGCCAAGGCAGCAGCTACTTTTCCTGGGGTTTATTATGGATCCCCATTAGTTCCTGCCAAGGCAGCAGCTACTCTTCCTGAGGTTTATTATCGATCTCCATTAGTTCCTGCCAAGGCAGCAGCTACTCTTCCTGGAGTTTATTATGGATCCCCATTAGTTCCTGCCAAGGCAGCAGCTACTCTTCCTGGGGTTTATTATGGATCTCCATTAGTTCCTGCCAAGGCAGCAGCTACTCTTCCTGGAGTTTATTATGGATCCCCATTAGTTCCTGCCAAGGCAGCAGCTACTCTTCCTGGGGTTTATTATGGATCCCCATTAGTTCCTGCCAAGGCAGCAGCTACTCTTCCTGGAGTTTATTATCGATCCCCATTAATTCCTGCCTAGGCAGCAGCTACTCTTCCTGGGGTTTATTATGGATCCCCATTAGTTCCTGCCTAGGCAGCAGCTACTCTTCCTGGGGTTTATTATGGATCCCCATTAGTTCCTGCCTAGGCAGCAGCTACACTTCAGCAGCAGCTACACTGGGGTTCAATCAAAAATGTATAAATACAAAAGACAGACTGGTCGTTCTATTTTCATTCAGCGATGACACAGCAGTCTCCAGGTTTTTGTCTGAAGACCCCGTCCGAGACCCCGTCCAAAGACCCCGTCCAAAGACCCCGTCCAAAGACCCCGTCCAAAGTCCCCGTTCGAGACCCCGTCTGATTCTCTGCAATAATGGTATGGGAATAATAACGAATGTTATTTTTGTAAAGTGGTTTCTTGCATCAAACAACACAACAACATTTACAGTCACTTCCTTGTCTGAAGGACAAGTGGATTGACAGGTTCATGTCAAGCCCTGCATGTTTTTTTTCAAAAGTCTCATGGAATGTAGGCCTACATTAAACACCACACACTGGCTGCTACTGTAGACTGAATACTAGGACAGCTATTTCCATGTTAAATGTTAGGGGATTCATTTTTCTCCATTGTTTTTGATGGTAGGCCTACATCACGATCAAAAAGCCACAGTAGCCTACTTGACCACTGTTAAAACTGTAACTTAAAGCAGGTACAGCCTCAGTGTTCACGGTAAACACTGGTTCAGACCCAGGGCTTTCTGCAGCTATCTAACTACTCCCTGACATTCCCCTCCAGGTGACTGTTGGTAGTAGCTATAGCAGGCAGGCAGGCAGGCAGGCAGGCAGGCAGACAGGCAGACAGACACGTACACACTTGACATGAATATTGACATGCCCATACATGTCAATGTAATGATGTCAGTGATGTGCAATTGCTTGTGTTGGAAATACTAAAAGGACCAAAGCCAAAACCCCAATATATTTAAAAAACAAACATTTTAGACAGTTTGATGAGCAACCATTATTACATGATCTGTACCATAATGCTGATTCCACATGTTGACACTGCCCGGGACTATTTTTATATGAAGTTTGTGTCCATTTGTGATAAGCATGCCCCTGTGAAGAAATGTAGAATCAGTGGAAGGGACAATCAATCAATCAAATGTATTTATATAGCCCTTCGTACATCAGCTGATGTCACAAAGTGCTGTACAGAAACCCAGCCTAAATCCCCAAACAGCAAGCAATGCAGGTGTAGAAGCACGGTGGCTAGGAAAAACTCCCTAGAAAGGCCAGAACCTAGGAAGAAACCTAGAGAGGAACCAGGCTAAGAGGGGTGGCCAGTCCTCTTCTGGCTGTGCCGGGTGGAGATTATAACAGAACATGGCCAAGATGTTCAAATGTTCATAGATGACCAGCAGGGTCAAATCATAATCACAGTGGTTGTAGAGGGTGCAGCAAGTCAGCACCTCAGGAGTAAATGTCAGTTGGCTTTTCATAGCCGATCATTCAGAGTATCTCTATCCCTCCTGCTGTCTCTAGAGAGTTGAAAACAGCAGATCTGGGACAGGTAGCACGTCCGGTGAACAGGTCAGGGTTCCATAGCCGCAGGCAGAACAGTTGAAACTGGAGGAGCAGCACGACCAGGTGGACTGGGGACAGCAAGGAGTCATCATGCCAGGTAGTCCTGAGGCATGGTCCTTAGGCTCAGGTCTTCAGAGAGAGAGAAAGAAAGAAAGAGAGAAAGATAGAGAGAGATTCAGAGAGAGTATACTTAAATTCATACAGGACACCGGATAAGACAGGAGAAATACTCCAGATATAACAGACTGACCCTAGCCCCCCAACACATAAACTACTGCAGCATAAATACTGGAGGCTGAGACAGGAGGGGTCAGGAGACACTGTGGCCCCTTCCAACGATACCCCCAGACAGGGTCAAACAGGCAGGATATAACCCCACCCACTTTGCCAAAGCACAGCCCCCACACCACTAGAGGGATACCTTCAACCACCAACTTACCATCCTGAGACAAGGTCGAGTATAGCCCATGAAGTTCTCCGCCATGGCACAACCCAAAGGGGGGACGCCATCCCAGACGGGATTATCACGTCAGTGACTCAACCCACTCAAGTGATGCACCCCTCCTAGTGACGGCATGGAAGAGCACCAGTAAGCCAGTGACTCAGCCCCTGTAATAGGGTTTGAGGCAGAGAATCCCAGTGGAGAGAGGGGAACCGGCCAGGCAGAGACAGCAAGGGCGGTTCGTTGCTCCAGAGCCTTTCCGTTCACCTTCACACTCCTGGGCCAGACTACACTCAATCATAGGACCTACTGAAGAGATGAGTCTTCAGTAAAGACTGAAAGGTTGAGACCGAGTCTGCATCTCTCACATGGATTGGCAGACCATTCCATTAAAATGGAGCTCTATAGGAGAAATTATAGGAACAATAAGGAGTCCTGCGTCTTGTGACTGTAGCGTACGTGTAGGTATGTACGGCAGGATCAAATCGGAAAGATAAGTGGGTGAGTTCCAGAAAGAGGGCAAATTATCTACAAATTCTATCTTTTGGGAGGGGCAGAAAACAGTTTTCAACCAGCGATTGAGTTGTGAGACTCTGCTGTAGAGCTCATCACTCCCCCTAACTGGGAAGGGGACAGAGACAATTACTCGATGCCGACACATCTTTCTAGCTGATTTACACGCTGAAGCTATGTTGCGCTTGGTGACCTCTGACTGTTTCATCCTAACATCGTTGGTGCCGACGTGGATAACAATATCTCTATACTCTCTACACTCGCAAGTTTTAGCTTTAGCCAGCACCATCTTCAGATTAGCCTTAACGTCGGTAGCCCTGCCCCCCTGGTAAACAGTGTATGATCGCTGGATGATTCGTTTTAAGTTTAATACTGCTGCTAATGAAGTCGCCAATGACTAAGCCATGAGAAATTTGTCCGGCTGCGCGGACTTTGCAGGGGATTTAAACTACTATCTGTACTTACTGGTGGCACAGACGCTGTTTCATCCTTTCCTACACTGAAATTACCCTTGCCTAACGATTGCGTCTGAAGCTGGCCTTGCCATAACGCGATCGTTCTCCTGTATATTATGATTACAGCGTCTGCAATTAGAAGGCATCATGTTAATGTTACTACTTAGCTTTGGCTGGTGGAGGTCCTGACGAACCACGTCCAGATAAAGCGTCCGGGGTGAAAAAAATGGACTGAAAAAAGTCGAGTGAGGGGAAAAAAAAAATACTATGTATATAAACGGTAATAAAAAAATTGAAACCGTAAAGTTGGCAGGTAACAAAGTAAGGGTAGCAACAAACCGCACAGCACCACGTAAACAAGTCTACAAGTTGTAACCGGAAATTACGTAAGGTCCACAATCCCTGGTTTTCAGATAACTTGGTAGAATTAATTAGAAAGAGAAACATATGTTGGGCTCAAACTAGACAAACAAATGCTCCTGTTGACTGGGCCTCCTTCAGAGCGCTAAGAAACAAATGTACAGGATTGATCAGGAAGTCCAAATCAGATGACTATTTAAATGCAGTCACAGAGAACCTTAACAACCCTACCAAGTTCTAGAAGCTAAACAAATCAGTGTCAGGTTCTAATGTCTCCTCTGGCCTTCCTGACCATTTAATGATGGATTCTAATGAAGTGAAGGATAAATCCCATATTGTAGGGGTTTTAACAAGCACTTCATATCTGCTGGTTCAGTTTTTGATCATGTTGGGGGCCCAGGCCTCTAATGTAAGCTCTGTTACAGTCAACTATGATATAGGCCCTCATGTCAACCATTTTAACTTTGAGCCTGTTTATTATACTGAGGTCTATAAAGCACTAAAAGGCAATAGACACTAAAAGGTCTGCAGGTCCAGACAACATGGACTCCTACCTCTTAAAGATAGCAGCTGGTATTATTACTGAACCTGTGGCTCACATTTCCAACTTGAGTCTCTTGACCAATTCCATACCCAGCATTTAGAAATCAGTTTATGTCCTCCCACTGCTAAAGGGAGGATATCCCTCAGATGCTAATAACTATCATCCTATCTCTAAACTCCCTATCCTGGCCAAAGTCCATGAATCCCTAGTGAACTCCCTATCCTGGCTAAAGTCTATGAATTCCCAATGAACTCCCTATCCTGGTCAAGGTCTATGAAATGTTATTAGTCACATGCGCCGAATACCACAGATGTAGACCTTACAGTGAAATGCGTACTTACAAGCCACTAACCAACAACGCAGTCTAAAATATACGAATAAGAATAAGAAATAAAAGTAACAAGTAGTTAAAGAGCAGCAGTAAAATGACAATAGGAGAGTATATACAGGGGGTACCGGTACAAAATCAATGTGGAGGCTATATACAGGGGGTACCGGTACAAAATCAATGTGGAGGCTATATACAGGGGGTACCGGTACAAAATCAATGTGGAGGCTATATACAGGGGGTACCGGTACAAAATCAATGTGGAGGCTATATACAGGGGGTACCGGTACAGAGTCAATGTGGAGGTTATATACAGGGTGTTACGGTACAGAGTCAATGTGGAGGCTACATACAGGGTATTACAGTACAGAGTCAATGTGGAGGCTATATACAGGGGGTACCGGTACAGAGTCAATGTGGAGGCTATATAAAGGGTGTACCGGTACAGAATCAATGTGGAGGCTATATACAGGGTATTACAGTACAGAGTCAATGTGGAGGCGATATACAGGGGGTACCGGTACAGAGTCAATGTGGAGGCTATATACAGGGGGTACCGGTACAGAGTCAATGTGGAGGCTATATACAGGGTATTACGGTACAGAGTCAATGTGCGGTTAGTCGAGGTAATTGAGGTAATATGTACATTTAGGTAGAGTTATTAAAGTGACTATGCATAGATAATATCAGAGAGTAGCAGCAGCGTAGAAGAGAGGGGGGCAATGCAAATAGTCTGGGTAGCCATTTGATTAGATATTCAGGAGTCTTATGGCTTGGGGTTAGAAGCTCTTTAGAAGCCTCTTGGACCTAGACTTGGCGGTCCGGTACCACTTGCCATGCGGTAGCAGAGAGAACACTATGACTAGGGTGGCTGGAGTCGGACAATTTCTAGGGCCTTCCTCTGACACCGCCTTGTATAGAGGTCCTGGATGGCAGGAAGCTTGGCCCAAGTGATGTACTGGGCCCTACGCACTACCCTCTGTTGTGGCTTGCGGTCGGAGGCTGAGCAGTTGCCATACCAAGCGGTGATGCAACCAGTCAGGTTGCTCTCGATGGTGCAGCTGTAGAACCTTTTGAGGATCTGAGGACCCATGACAAATATTTTCATTCTCATGAGTTAGAAAAATAGGCGTTGTCGTGCCCTCTTCACGACTGTCTTGGTGTGCTTGGAACCGTGATAGTTTGTTGGTGATGTGGACACCAAGGAACTTGAAGTTCTCAACCTGCTCCACTACAGCCTCGTTGATGAGAATGGGGGCGTGCTCGGTCCTCCTTTTCCTGTAGTCCGCAATCATCTCCTTTGTCTTGATTACGTTGAGGGAGAGGTTGCTGTCCTGGCACCACACGGCCAGGTTTCTGACCTCCTCGATGATCAGGCCTACCACTGTTGTGTCATTGGCAAACTTAATGATGGTGTTGGAGTCGTGCCTGGCCATGCAGTCATGAGTGAACAGGGAGTCCAGGAGGGGACTGAGCACGCACCCCTGAGGAGCCCCCGTGTTGAGGATCAGCGTGGCGGATGTGTTGTTACCTACCCTTACCACCTGGGGGCGGCCCGTCAAAGTCCGGGATCCAGTTGCAGAGGGAGGTGTTTAGTCCCAGGGTCCTTAGCTTAGTGATGAGCTTTGAGGGCACTATGGTGTTGAACGCAGAGCTGTAGTCAATGAATAGCATTCAAACGTAGGTGTTCCTTTTGTCCAGGTGGGAAAAGGGCAGTGTGGAGTACAATAGAGATTGCGTTCCTGGTTAAATAAAGGTACAACAATTAAATATATCAAAATGAAATTGTATTTAAGTACACATATTTGGCAGATGTTCTTGTATATATACATTAGGTCGAGTACAGTTTTGGAAATGTCCTTTCTGAAATGTTCATGATTTAAAAGGGACATTGATGGACTCCATGGGAAAGTCTACTGATACGTTTCGCTCTTGTTTGTCTTTAGTGTGGTGAGTCAGTCACTACAAAGATACAGGCGTTCTTCCTAACTCAGTTACCGGAGAGGAAGGAAACCGCTCAGGGGTTTCACCATGAGGTCAATGGTGACTTTAAAACAGTTACAGAGTTTAATGGCGAATCCAACACAACACAGCACCGAGTACAACTCTTCATATTTTCAAGCATGGTGGTGGCTGCATCATGTTATGGGTATGCTTGTCATCGGCAAGGACAAGGGAGTCTGTCTGTCTGTCTCTCTGTCTGTGTGTCTGTGTCGGGGTCTGTCTGTTTCTGTCTGTCTGTCTCTCTCTCTCTCTCTTCCAGTTATCGGAACAGAGACAGGTTAACGCAACAACAGGATTTGAACGTCCATCCATAACAATACCTGATTGGTGGTTAGGTTATTATCTGGCCAAGCAGCACTATGATTTGTTAGACCACTCTATCTTCCTCTCTCTCTCTCTTTCTCCCCCTCTTTCTCTCTCTCTCTCTTTCCCTCTGTCTGTCTCTCTCTCTCACCCTCACTCTCTCTCTTTCTCCCCCTCTTTCTCTCTCTCTCTATCTCTCACCCTCACTCTCTCTCTTTCTCCCCCTCTATCTCTCTCACCCTCACGCTCTCTTTCTCCCTCTCTCTCTCTCTCTCTCTCCCTCTGTCTCTCTCGCTCTCTTTCCCTCTGTCTGTCTCTCTCTCTCTCTCCTCTTTCTCCCTTGTCTCTCCCCCTCCCCCTCATTCTTTCTCCACCATCTTTATCCCTCCCCCAATCTTTATCTCTCCCTCTTTCGCTCTCTCTTTCTCCCTCCTCTCTTCACCCTCTCTCTCCCCTTCTACCTCCCTCTTTCTTCCCCCCTCTATCCCTCCCTCTCTCTTTCTATTCTTTCTCCCCCCATCTCTTTATCTCTCTTTTTCTCCCCCTCTATCTTGTCAGACCACACCTCTCTCTCTCTGACTCACATTCTCGACCCCCTCCACCCCCCCCCCCCCCCCACCCCTCTCTCTCTCACCAGGCAAGGCTGTCAACGCCACACCTCTTTCCAGGACTGTACAGGCTCACATTCCTCCTCCTAACAGAACAGGTTCTAACCTGTCCTCGTCAGCAAGCTAACTACACCCGTACCACATGTCCTCGTCAGCAAGCTAACTACACCCGTACCACATGTCCTCGTCAGCAAGCTAACTACACCCGTACCACATGTCCTCTTCAGCAAGCTAACTACACCCGTACCACATCTCCTCTTCAGCAAACTAACTACACCCGTACCACATGTCATCTTCAGCAAACTAACTACACCCGTACCACATGTCCTCGTCAGCAAGCTAACTACACCCGTACCACATGTCCTCGTCAGCAAGCTAACTACACCCGTACCATTACATCAAGCCTGCATCGCAAATGGCAGTCCTATTCTCTATAGTGCACTACCAGTGCCCATAGAGCAGGGTGTAGGGTCCCATTGGGGACGTACTGTTGGCCAGTGGACATAGAGCAGGGTGTAGGGTCCCATTGGGGACGTGCTGTTGGCCAGTGGCCATAGATCAGGGTGTAGGGTACCATTGGGGACAGAGTCCAAGTCAAACCCAGTATCTCAGAAACAGAAGATGAAGGTACCGTATAAAGATGTCACCCCTCATGGTATGTGATATGTATATTAAAGAGTCTTCTTGTGACTGATTATGGTTCTATAGTATCACAGAGTTTGTTGTTGCGCTATCAGACAGTTTATATTCCCACAATGGAGAGGGAGAGATAACCACCCCTTCTCTGCTCCTCTGCCAAATGTCTTTCAAACTTTAGTCACGTTAATGTCACCTCATTGGTTCTCCATATAAGGCGTGTTTATTCCCCAACTCCGCCCACCAGCCAACATTGGCTCCCACTCACCTGTGTAATTATTACCTATTAAGGTAATTTAAATGACTTTATATACGTATAAAGTGATAGAGTGTTTATAAACCTAATAGCTAAGTTAAAATGAACAACAACTAAGAGTTAAAAAAAAAGTTTTCTTAACATTTAATATACTTGTTTTAACAATGTTGGAAACTAGTATAGCCTCGGGCTACATCAGACATTAGAGGTGAAAGGGTAGGTAGCTAGCTGACTGTAACCAAAGCTCCCACTTGTTCTACCTGCTTTTTTCTTTTTCCGGACCAGACAGCGCTGCTACAGACCAGACAGCACTGCTACACACCCATCAGCTATCCTTTCCTGTCTACTTTCTTCACACAACTGCAGTAAAAATGGTGAGTGTTGGAGGTTTTTTCTGCACGGATGTTTTTTCTTCTTCTCTAAGCCAACAAATTCTCAGTATTGTAATATATTTTGTGGGGTTAGAGATTAGGACATGTGATATGTATGAAACTGAGAGAGAAAAGGTTTTAATATAACTTCAAAATGGACAGTATACCTCTCTCTCCGGTCGAGTATTCCCCCGATACTACACGGATAATTGTAAGGACATAACTTGTAACCTCAGTGGGAATCTATCCTGAATCTTTGTCTCTTTTGGCACATTCACAACCTCCAAAGTTAGTGGTCTGATTTTTTTTTTTTCTCCCTGTTTTCATTGAAAAAAACCGTTTTTCTGTTGTTTACAATCAAAACTTACTTAACCTTCATCCGAATGTCAAGAGTTTCTTCTTACAATATCTTTGGATTCTTCTGGAAGTAAGGAATAGAAGAGTTTTAGGTTGCATTCGAATTAGGGCTCTGGTCTAAAGTAGTGCACTATATAGGGAATAGAGTGCCAGTTGGAACATGTTGTGTATAGCAGTCCCCTCTCAACTAGTGTTGGGGTACTATAGGCCCTGGTCAATAGTAGTGCACTGTATAGGGAATTAGGTGCCATAGGGCTCTGGTCTAAAGTAGTGCATTGTGTAGGGAATAGGGTTCCATAGGGCCCTGGTCTAAAGTAGTGCTCTATATAGGGAATAGGGTGCCATAGGGCTCTGGTCTAAAGTAGTGTACTATATAGGGAATGGGGTGCCATTTGCGACAGAACCCAAGACATGGCCCTGAATGAAAGTAAAGCACTATATATAGAATAATATGACTATCGTTTTAATGGGCCCTTGTTAAAAAGAGTGCACTATATAGGGAATATGGTGCCATGGGTTATGTAACCAGCTCCCTCCTGAGTGTTTAGGCTTCGCCAGGGCGGCTATGCTACTAGTCCTGACTTGTTCCCCACCGTCTCCAGGAATGTGGTTGACAGAGGCCTAGAACATTCACAAGGGAACTAATTCCTATAGAGAGATACAATACGAAACACTGACGTATTAGAATGAGGTCTATTTCCTCTGTCTGTACCCCATGTATCCTGAACTATTAGAATGAGGTATATTTCCTCTGTCTGTACACCATGTATCCTGAAATATTAGAATGAGGTCTATGTCCTCTCTCTGTACCCCATGTATCCTGAACATTAGAATGAGGTCTATTTCCTCTGTCTGTACCCCATGTATCCTGACGTATTAGATGAGGTCTATTTCCTCTGTCTACCCCATGTATCCTGAACTATTAACAATGAGGTCTATTTCCTCTCTCTGTACCCCATGTATCCTGAAATATTAGAATGAGGTCTATTTCCTCTCTCTATACCCCATGTATTTCTCTCTCTATACCCCATGCATTTCTCTCTCTATACCTCATGTATTGTATTATCCTCATTGTCAAATCCTACTTTAGGACAACGTTCAGATTTAGAATCTAGTGCTGCCTTGTTCCAGTCTGTCTGTGACAGACTGAAGCCTCCACCACTCAGAGGGACACTATAGAGAGTCACAGCCAGGCTTCACCTGATCCAGCACCGTTTTCCTAAGGCTACAACACACCAATAACGGTAGTCGGCTGAGAGTACTTGAGAAGCAGAGCAATCCGATTTTTTAAAATGTAGAATCGAGTGAAATTTGTTGTCAGTCAGACATCAACAGCACGCTGAGCGATCGGTAGCCTGACGGGAGATCCGCAATCCTCTGACTCTTCTTCTCTTCTTTGTGACCGTTGTATTCTTCTTCTCTTCTTTGTGACCGTTGTATTCTTCTTCTCTCCTTTGTGACCGTTGTCTTCTTCTTCTCTCCTTTGTGACCGTTGTCTTCTTCTTCTCTGCTTTGTGACCGTTGTATTCTTCTTCTCTCCTTTGTGACCGTTGTCTTCTTCTTCTTCTTCTCTGCTTTGTGACCGTTGTATTCTTCTTCTTCTTCTCTGCTTTGTGACCGTTGTATTCTTCTTCTTCTTCTCTCCTTTGTGACCGTTGTATTCTTCTTCTCTGCTTTGTGACCGTTGTATTCTTCTTCTTCTTCTCTGCTTTGTGACCGTTGTATTCTTCTTCTTCTTCTCTGCTTTGTGACCGTTGTATTCTTCTTCTTCTTCTCTGCTTTGTGACCGTTGTATTCTTCTTCTCTCCTTTGTGACCGTTGTATTCTTCTTCTCTCCTTTGTGACCGTTGTATTCTTCTTCTCTTCTTTGTGACCGTTGTCGTCTTCTTCTTCTTCTCTTCTTTGTGACCGTTGTCTTCTTCTTCTTCTTCTCTGCTTTGTGACCGTTGTATTCTTCTTCTTCTTCTCTGCTTTGTGACCGTTGTATTCTTCTTCTTCTTCTCTGCTTTGTGACCGTTGTATTCTTCTTCTCTCCTTTGTGACCGTTGTATTCTTCTTCTCTCCTTTGTGACCGTTGTATTCTTCTTCTCTTCTTTGTGACCGTATTCTTCTTCTTCTTCTTCTCTCCTTTGTGACCGTTGTATTCTTCTTCTTCTTCTCTCCTTTGTGACCGTTGTATTCTTCTTCTTCTTCTCTCCTTTGTGACCGTTGTATTCTTCTTCTTCTTCTCTCCTTTGTGACCGTTGTATTCTTCTTCTTCTTCTCTCCTTTGTGACCGTTGTATTCTTCTTCTTCTTCTCTCCTTTGTGACCGTTGTATTCTTCTTCTTCTTCTCTCCTTTGTGACCGTTGTATTCTTCTTCTTCTTCTCTCCTTTGTGACCGTTGTATTCTTCTTCTTCTTCTCTCCTTTGTGACCGTTGTATTCTTCTTCTTCTTCTCTCCTTTGTGACCGTTGTATTCTTCTTCTTCTTCTCTCCTTTGTGACCGTTGTATTCTTCTTCTTCTTCTCTCCTTTGTGACCGTTGTATTCTTCTTCTTCTTCTCTCCTTTGTGACCGTTGTATTCTTCTTCTTCTTCTCTCCTTTGTGACCGTTGTATTCTTCTTCTTCTTCTCTCCTTTGTGACCGTTGTATTCTTCTTCTCTCCTTTGTGACCGTTGTATTCTTCTTCTCTCCTTTGTGACCGTTGTATTCTTCTTCTCTCCTTTGTGACCGTTGTATTCTTCTTCTCTCCTTTGTGACCGTTGTATTCTTCTTCTCTCCTTTGTGACCGTTGTATTCTTCTTCTCTCCTTTGTGACCGTTGTATTCTTCTTCTCTCCTTTGTGACCGTTGTATTCTTCTTCTATCCTTTGTGACCGTTGTATTCTTCTTCTATCCTTTGTGACCGTTGTATTCTTCTTCTCTCCTTTGTGACCGTTGTATTCTTCTTCTCTCCTTTGTGACCGTTGTATTCTTCTTCTCTCCTTTGTGACCGTTGTATTCTTCTTCTCTCCTTTGTGACCGTTGTATTCTTCTTCTCTCCTTTGTGACCGTTGTATTCTTCTTCTCTCCTTTGTGACCGTTGTATTCTTCTTCTCTCCTTTGTGACCGTTGTATTCTTCTTCTTCTTCTTCTCTCCTTTGTGACCGTTGTATTCTTCTTCTCTCCTTTGTGACCGTTGTATTCTTCTTCTTCTTCTTCTCTCCTTTGTGACCGTTGTATTCTTCTTCTTCTCTTCTTTGTGACCGTTGTCTTCTTCTTCTTCTCTTCTTTGTGACCGTTGTATTCTTCTTCTCTCCTTTGTGACCGTTGTATTCTTCTTCTTCTCTTCTTTGTGACCGTTGTCTTCTTCTTCTTCTCTTCTTTGTGACCGTTGTATTCTTCTTCTTCTCTCCTTTGTGACCGTTGTATTCTTCTTCTTCTCTCCTTTGTGACTGTTGTATTCTTCTTCTTCTTCTTCTCTCCTTTGTGACTGTTGTATTCTTCTTCTTCTTCTCTCCTTTGTGACTGTTGTATTCTTCTTCTTCTTCTTCTCTCCTTTGTGACCGTTGTATTCTTCTTCTTCTTCTCTCCTTTGTGACTGTTGTATTCTTCTTCTCTTCTTTGTGACCGTTGTATTCTTCTTCTTCTTCTCTCCTTTGTGACCGTTGTATTCTTCTTCTCTCCTTTGTGACTCATGTATTCTCCTTCTTCTTCTCTCCTTTGTGACCGTTGTCGTCTTCTTCTCTCATTTGTGACCGTTGTATTCTTTTTCTTCTTCTCTCCTTTGTGACCGTTGTATTCTTCTTCTTCTTCTCTCCTTTGTGACCGTTGTATTCTTTTTCTTCTTCTCTCCTTTGTGACCGTTGTATTCTTTTTCTTCTTCTCTCCTTTGTGACCGTTGTTTTCTTCTTCTCTCCTTTGTGACCGTTGTTTTCTTCTTCTCTCCTTTGTGACCGTTGTTTTCTTCTTCTCTCCTTTGTGACCGTTGTATTCTTCTTCTCTCCTTTGTGACCGTTGTATTCTTCTTCTCTCCTTTGTGACCGTTGTATTCTTCTTCTCTCCTTTGTGACCGTTGTATTCTTCTTCTCTCCTTTGTGACCGTTGTATTCTTCTTCTCTCCTTTGTGACCGTTGTATTCTTCTTCTCTCCTTTGTGACCGTTGTATTCTTCTTCTCTCCTTTGTGACCGTTGTATTCTTCTTCTCTCCTTTGTGACCGTTGTATTCTTCTTCTCTCCTTTGTGACCGTTGTATTCTTCTTCTCTCCTTTGTGACCGTTGTATTCTTCTTCTCTCCTTTGTGACCGTTGTATTCTTCTTCTCTCCTTTGTGACCGTTGTATTCTTCTTCTCTCCTTTGTGACCGTTGTATTCTTCTTCTCTTCTTTGTGGCCGTTGTATTCTTCTTCTCTTCTTTGTGGCCGTTGTATTCTTCTTCTTCTCTCCTTTGTGGCCGTTGTATTCTTCTTCTTCTTCTTCTCTTCTTTGTGGCCGTTGTATTCTTCTTCTTCTTCTTCTCTTCTTTGTGACCGTTGTATTCTTCTTCTTCTTCTTCTCTCCTTTGTGACCGTTGTATTCTTCTTCTTCTTCTTCTCTCCTTTGTGACCGTTGTCGTCTTCTTCTTCTTCTCTTCTTTGTGGCCATTGTATTCTTCTTCTCTCCTTTGTGACCGTTGTATTCTTCTTCTTCTTCTTCTCTCCTTTGTGACCGTTGTCGTCTTCTTCTTCTTCTCTTCTTTGTGGCCATTGTATTCTTCTTCTCTCCTTTGTGACCGTTGTATTCTTCTTCTCTCCTTTGTGACCGTTGTATTCTTCTTCTCTCCTTTGTGACCGTTGTATTCTTCTTCTCTCCTTTGTGACCGTTGTATTCTTCTTCTCTCCTTTGTGACCGTTGTATTCTTCTTCTTCTTCTCTCCTTTGTGACCGTTGTATTCTTCTTCTTCTCTCCTTTGTGACCGTTGTATTCTTCTTCTTCTTCTTCTCTCCTTTGTGACCGTTGTATTCTTCTTCTCTCCTTTGTGACCGTTGTATTCTTCTTCTTCTTCTCTCCTTTGTGACCGTTGTCGTCTTCTTCTTCTTCTTCTTCTCTTCTTTGTGGCCATTGTATTCTTCTTCTCTCCTTTGTGACCGTTGTATTCTTCTTCTCTCCTTTGTGACCGTTGTATTCTTCTTCTCTCCTTTGTGACCGTTGTCGTCGTCTTCTTCTTCTTCTCTTCTTTGTGACCGTTGTATTCTTCTTCTCTCCTTTGTGACCGTTGTATTCTTCTTCTTCTTCTTCTCTCCTTTGTGACCGTTGTCGTCTTCTTCTTCTTCTCTTCTTTGTGGCCATTGTATTCTTCTTCTCTCCTTTGTGACCGTTGTATTCTTCTTCTCTCCTTTGTGACCGTTGTATTCTTCTTCTCTCCTTTGTGACCGTTGTATTCTTCTTCTCTCCTTTGTGACCGTTGTATTCTTCTTCTCTCCTTTGTGACCGTTGTATTCTTCTTCTCTCCTTTGTGACCGTTGTATTCTTCTTCTTCTTCTCTCCTTTGTGACCGTTGTATTCTTCTTCTTCTCTCCTTTGTGACCGTTGTATTCTTCTTCTTCTTCTTCTCTCCTTTGTGACCGTTGTATTCTTCTTCTCTCCTTTGTGACCGTTGTATTCTTCTTCTTCTTCTCTCCTTTGTGACCGTTGTCGTCTTCTTCTTCTTCTTCTTCTCTTCTTTGTGGCCATTGTATTCTTCTTCTCTCCTTTGTGACCGTTGTATTCTTCTTCTCTCCTTTGTGACCGTTGTATTCTTCTTCTCTCCTTTGTGACCGTTGTCGTCGTCTTCTTCTTCTTCTCTTCTTTGTGACCGTTGTATTCTTCTTCTCTCCTTTGTGACCGTTGTATTCTTCTTCTTCTTCTCTCCTTTGTGACCGTTGTATTCTTCTTCTCTCCTTTGTGACCGTTGTCGTCTTCTTCTTCTTCTTCTCTTCTTTGTGGCCATTGTATTCTTCTCTCCTTTGTGACCGTTGTATTCTTCTTCTCTCCTTTGTGACCGTTGTATTCTTCTTCTCTCCTTTGTGACCGTTGTCGTCTTCTTCTTCTTCTTCTCTTCTTTGTGACCGTTGTATTCTTCTTCTCTCCTTTGTGACCGTTGTATTCTTCTTCTCTCCTTTGTGACTGTTGTATTCTTCTTCTTCTTCTCTCCTTTGTGACCGTTGTATTCTTCTTCTTCTTCTCTTCTTTGTGACCGTTGTATTCTTCTTCTCTCCTTTGTGACCGTTGTATTCTTCTTCTTCTCTTCTTTGTGACCGTTGTCGTCTTCTTCTTCTCTTCTTTGTGACCGTTGTCTTCTTTTTCTTCTCTTCTTTGTGACCGTTGTCTTCTTCTTCTTCTCTTCTTTGTGACCGTTGTCTTCTTCTTCTCTCCTTTGTGACTGTTGTATTCTTCTTCTTCTCTCCTTTGTGACCGTTGTATTCTTCTTCTTCTTCTCTTCTTTGTGAACGTTGTATTCTTCTTCTCTTCTTTGTGACCGTTGTATTCTTCTTCTCTTCTTTGTGACCGTTGTATTCTTCTTCTTCTTCTCTCCTTTGTGACCGTTGTATTCTTCGTCTTCTTCTCTCCTTTGTGACCGTTGTATTCTTCTTCTTCTTCTCTCCTTTGTGACCGTTGTATTCTTCTTCTCTCCTTTGTGACCGTTGTATTCTTCTTCTTCTTCTCTTCTTTGTGAACGTTGTATTCTTCTTCTCTTCTTTGTGACCGTTGTATTCTTCTTCTTCTTCTCTCCTTTGTGACCGTTGTATTCTTCTTCTCTCCTTTGTGACCGTTGTATTCTTCTTCTCTCCTTTGTGACCGTTGTATTCTTCTTCTCTCCTTTGTGACCGTTGTATTCTTCTTCTCTCCTTTGTGACCGTTGTATTCTTCTTCTTCTTCTCTCCTTTGTGACGTTGTATTCTTCTTCTTCTTCTCTCCTTTGTGACGTTGTATTCTTCTTCTTCTTCTCTCATTTGTGACCGTTGTATTCTTCTTCTTATTCTCTCATTTGTGAACGTTGTATTCTTCTTCTTATTCTCTCATTTGTGACCGTTGTATTATTCTTCTTCTTCTTCTATCCTTTGTGACCGTTGTATTCTTCTTCTTCTCTCATTTGTGACCGTTGTATTCTTCTTCTTCTTCTTCTCTCATTTGTGACCGTTGTATTCTTCTTCTTCTTCTCTCATTTGTGACCGTTGTATTCTTCTTCTTCTTCTCTTCTTTGTGAACGTTGTATTCTTCTTCTCTTCTTTGTGACCGTTGTATTCTTCTTCTTCTTCTCTCCTTTGTGACCGTTGTATTCTTCTTCTCTCCTTTGTGACCGTTGTATTCTTCTTCTCTCCTTTTTGACCGTTGTATTCTTCTTCTCTCCTTTGTGACCGTTGTATTCTTCTTCTCTCCTTTGTGACTGTTGTATTCTTCTTCTTCTCTCCTTTGTGACTGTATTCTTCTTCTTCTCTTCTTTGTGACCGTTGTCTTCTTCTTCTTCTCTTCTTTGTGACCGTTGTCTTCTATTTCTTCTCTTCTTTGTGACCGTTGTCTTCTTCTTCTTCTCTTCTTTGTGACCGTTGTCTTCTTCTTCTCTTCTTTGTGACCGTTGTCTTCTTCTTCTCTCCTTTGTGACTGTTGTATTCTTCTTCTTCTCTCCTTTGTGACCGTTGTATTCTTCTTCTTCTTCTCTTCTTTGTGACCGTTGTATTCTTCTTCTTCTTCTCTTCTTTGTGACTGTTGTATTCTTCTTCTTCTTCTCTCCTTTGTGACCGTTGTATTCTTCTTCTTCTTCTCTTCTTCTTTGTGAACGTTGTATTCTTCTTCCCTCCTTTGTGACTGTTGTATTCTTCTTCTTCTCTTCTTTGTGACCGTTGTATTCTTCTTCTTCTTCTCTTCTTTGTGACTGTTGTATTCTTCTTCTTCTTCTCTCCTTTGTGACCGTTGTATTCTTCTTCTTCTTCTCTTCTTCTTTGTGAACGTTGTATTCTTCTTCTCTTCTTTGTGACCGTTGTATTCTTCTTCTTCTTCTCTCCTTTGTGACCGTTGTATTCTTCTTCTCTCCTTTGTGACCGTTGTATTCTTCTTCTCTCCTTTGTGACCGTTGTATTCTTCTTCTTCTTCTCTCCTTTGTGACGTTGTATTCTTCTTCTTCTTCTCTCATTTGTGACCGTTGTATTCTTCTTCTTATTCTCTCATTTGTGAACGTTGTATTCTTCTTCTTATTCTCTCATTTGTGACCGTTGTATTCTTCTTCTTCTTCTATCCTTTGTGACCGTTGTATTCTTCTTCTATCCTTTGTGACCGTTGTATTCTTCTTCTCTCCTTTGTGACCGTTGTATTCTTCTTCTTCTTCTCTCATTTGTGACCGTTGTATTCTTCTTCTTCTTCTTCTCTCATTTGTGACCGTTGTATTCTTCTTCTTCTTCTTCTCTCATTTGTGACCGTTGTATTCTTCTTCTTCTTCTTCTCTCATTTGTGACCGTTGTATTCTTCTTCTTCTTCTTCTCTCATTTGTGACCGTTGTATTCTTCTTCTTCTTCTTCTCTCATTTGTGACCGTTGTATTCTTCTTCTTCTTCTTCTCTCATTTGTGACCGTTGTATTCTTCTTCTTCTTCTTCTCTCCTTTGTGACCGTTGTATTCTTCTTCTCTCCTTTGTGACCGTTGTATTCTTCTTCTCTCCTTTGTGACCGTTGTATTCTTCTTCTTCTTCTCTCCTTTGTGACCGTTGTATTCTTCTTCTTCTTCTTCTCTCCTTTGTGACCGTTGTATTCTTCTTCTCTCCTTTGTGACCGTTGTATTCTTCTTCTTCTCTCCTTTGTGACCGTTGTCTTCTTCTTCTTCTCTTCTTTGTGACCGTTGTATTCTTCTTCTTCTCTCCTTTGTGACTGTTGTATTCTTCTTCTTCTTCTTCTCTCCTTTGTGACCGTTGTATTCTTCTTCTCTCCTTTGTGACCGTTGTATTCTTCTTCTTCTCTTCTTTGTGACCGTTGTCTTCTTCTTCTTCTCTTCTTTGTGACCGTTGTATTCTTCTTCTTCTCTCCTTTGTGACCGTTGTATTCTTCTTCTTCTCTCCTTTGTGACCGTTGTATTCTTCTTCTTCTCTCCTTTGTGACCGTTGTATTCTTCTTCTTCTCTCCTTTGTGACCGTTGTATTCTTCTTCTTCTCTCCTTTGTGACCGTTGTATTCTTCTTCTTCTCTCCTTTGTGACCGTTGTATTCTTCTTCTTCTCTCCTTTGTGACCGTTGTATTCTTCTTCTTCTCTCCTTTGTGACTGTTGTATTATTCTTCTTCTTCTTCTTCTCTCCTTTGTGACCGTTGTATTCTTCTTCTTCTTCTTCTCTCCTTTGTGACCGTTGTATTCTTCTTCTCTTCTTTGTGACTGTTGTATTCTTCTTCTCTTCTTTGTGACCGTTGTATTCTTCTTCTTCTTCTCTCCTTTGTGACCGTTGTATTCTTCTTCTCTCCTTTGTGACTCATGTATTCTCCTTCTTCTTCTCTCCTTTGTGACCGTTGTATTCTTCTTCTTCTTCTTCTCTCATTTGTGACCGTTGTCGTCTTCTTCTCTCATTTGTGACCGTTGTATTCTTTTTCTTCTTCTCTCCTTTGTGACCGTTGTATTCTTCTTCTTCTTCTCTCCTTTGTGACCGTTGTATTCTTTTTCTTCTTCTCTCCTTTGTGACCGTTGTATTCTTTTTCTTCTTCTCTCCTTTGTGACCGTTGTATTCTTCTTCTCTCCTTTGTGACCGTTGTATTCTTCTTCTCTCCTTTGTGACCGTTGTATTCTTCTTCTCTCCTTTGTGACCGTTGTATTCTTCTTCTCTCCTTTGTGACCGTTGTATTCTTCTTCTCTCCTTTGTGACCGTTGTATTCTTCTTCTCTCCTTTGTGACCGTTGTATTCTTCTTCTCTCCTTTGTGACCGTTGTATTCTTCTTCTCTCCTTTGTGACCGTTGTATTCTTCTTCTCTCCTTTGTGACCGTTGTATTCTTCTTCTCTCCTTTGTGACCGTTGTATTCTTCTTCTCTCCTTTGTGACCGTTGTCGTCTTCTTCTTCTTCTCTCCTTTGTGACCGTTGTATTCTTCTTCTCTCCTTTGTGACCGTTGTCGTCGTCTTCTTCTTCTTCTCTTCTTTGTGACCGTTGTATTCTTCTTCTCTCCTTTGTGACCGTTGTATTCTTCTTCTCTCCTTTGTGACCGTTGTATTCTTCTTCTTCTTCTTCTCTCCTTTGTGACCGTTGTCGTCTTCTTCTTCTTCTCTTCTTTGTGGCCATTGTATTCTTCTTCTCTCCTTTGTGACCGTTGTCGTCGTCTTCTTCTTCTTCTCTTCTTTGTGACCGTTGTATTCTTCTTCTCTCCTTTGTGACCGTTGTATTCTTCTTCTTCTTCTCTCCTTTGTGACCGTTGTATTCTTCTTCTTCTCTCCTTTGTGACCGTTGTATTCTTCTTCTTCTTCTTCTCTCCTTTGTGACCGTTGTATTCTTCTTCTTCTTCTTCTTCTCTTCTTTGTGGCCATTGTATTCTTCTTCTCTTCTTTGTGGCCATTGTATTCTTCTTCTCTCCTTTGTGACCGTTGTATTCTTCTTCTCTCCTTTGTGACCGTTGTATTCTTCTTCTCTCCTTTGTGACCGTTGTCGTCGTCTTCTTCTTCTTCTCTTCTTTGTGACCGTTGTATTCTTCTTCTTCTTCTCTCCTTTGTGACCGTTGTATTCTTCTTCTCTCCTTTGTGACCGTTGTCGTCTTCTTCTTCTTCTTCTCTTCTTTGTGGCCATTGTATTCTTCTCTCCTTTGTGACCGTTGTATTCTTCTTCTCTCCTTTGTGACCGTTGTATTCTTCTTCTCTCCTTTGTGACCGTTGTCGTCTTCTTCTTCTTCTTCTCTTCTTTGTGACCGTTGTATTCTTCTTCTCTCCTTTGTGACTGTTGTATTCTTCTTCTTCTTCTCTCCTTTGTGACCGTTGTATTCTTCTTCTTCTTCTCTTCTTTGTGACCGTTGTATTCTTCTTCTCTCCTTTGTGACCGTTGTATTCTTCTTCTTCTCTTCTTTGTGACCGTTGTCGTCTTCTTCTTCTCTTCTTTGTGACCGTTGTCTTCTTTTTCTTCTCTTCTTTGTGACCGTTGTCTTCTTCTTCTTCTCTTCTTTGTGACCGTTGTCTTCTTCTTCTCTCCTTTGTGACTGTTGTATTCTTCTTCTTCTCTCCTTTGTGACCGTTGTATTCTTCTTCTTCTTCTCTTCTTTGTGAACGTTGTATTCTTCTTCTCTTCTTTGTGACCGTTGTATTCTTCTTCTCTTCTTTGTGACCGTTGTATTCTTCTTCTCTTCTTTGTGACCGTTGTATTCTTCGTCTTCTTCTCTCCTTTGTGACCGTTGTATTCTTCTTCTTCTTCTCTCCTTTGTGACCGTTGTATTCTTCTTCTCTCCTTTGTGACCGTTGTATTCTTCTTCTTCTTCTCTTCTTTGTGAACGTTGTATTCTTCTTCTCTTCTTTGTGACCGTTGTATTCTTCTTCTTCTTCTCTCCTTTGTGACCGTTGTATTCTTCTTCTCTCCTTTGTGACCGTTGTATTCTTCTTCTCTCCTTTGTGACCGTTGTATTCTTCTTCTCTCCTTTGTGACCGTTGTATTCTTCTTCTCTCCTTTGTGACCGTTGTATTCTTCTTCTTCTTCTCTCATTTGTGACCGTTGTATTCTTCTTCTTCTTCTCTCCTTTGTGACGTTGTATTCTTCTTCTTCTTCTCTCCTTTGTGACGTTGTATTCTTCTTCTTCTTCTCTCATTTGTGACCGTTGTATTCTTCTTCTTATTCTCTCATTTGTGAACGTTGTATTCTTCTTCTTATTCTCTCATTTGTGACCGTTGTATTATTCTTCTTCTTCTTCTATCCTTTGTGACCGTTGTATTCTTCTTCTTCTCTCATTTGTGACCGTTGTATTCTTCTTCTTCTTCTTCTCTCATTTGTGACCGTTGTATTCTTCTTCTTCTTCTTCTCTCATTTGTGACCGTTGTATTCTTCTTCTTCTTCTCTCATTTGTGACCGTTGTATTCTTCTTCTTCTTCTCTTCTTTGTGAACGTTGTATTCTTCTCTTCTTTGTGACCGTTGTATTCTTCTTCTTCTTCTCTCCTTTGTGACCGTTGTATTCTTCTTCTCTCCTTTGTGACCGTTGTATTCTTCTTCTCTCCTTTGTGACTGTTGTATTCTTCTTCTCTCCTTTGTGACCGTTGTCTTCTTCTTCTTCTCTTCTTTGTGACCGTTGTATTCTTCTTCTTCTTCTCTTCTTCTTTGTGAACGTTGTATTCTTCTTCTCTTCTTTGTGACCGTTGTATTCTTCTTCTTCTTCTCTCCTTTGTGACCGTTGTATTCTTCTTCTCTCCTTTGTGACCGTTGTATTCTTCTTCTCTCCTTTGTGACCGTTGTATTCTTCTTCTTCTTCTCTCCTTTGTGAGGTTGTATTCTTCTTCTTCTTCTCTCCTTTGTGACGTTGTATTCTTCTTCTTCTTCTCTCATTTGTGACCGTTGTATTCTTCTTCTTATTCTCTCATTTGTGACCGTTGTATTCTTCTTCTTATTCTCTCATTTGTGAACGTTGTATTCTTCTTCTTATTCTCTCATTTGTGACCGTTGTATTCTTCTTCTTCTTCTATCCTTTGTGACCGTTGTATTCTTCTTCTCTCCTTTGTGACCGTTGTATTCTTCTTCTTCTTCTCTCATTTGTGACCGTTGTATTCTTCTTCTTCTTCTCTTCTTTGTGAACGTTGTATTCTTCTCTTCTTTGTGACCGTTGTATTCTTCTTCTTCTTCTCTCCTTTGTGACCGTTGTATTCTTCTTCTCTCCTTTGTGACTGTTGTATTCTTCTTCTTCTTCTCTCCTTTGTGACCGTTGTCTTCTTCTTCTTCTCTTCTTTGTGACCGTTGTATTCTTCTTCTTTTTCTCTTCTTCTTTGTGAACGTTGTATTCTTCTTCTCTTCTTTGTGACCGTTGTATTCTTCTTCTTCTTCTCTCCTTTGTGACCGTTGTATTCTTCTTCTCTCCTTTGTGACCGTTGTATTCTTCTTCTTCTCTCATTTGTGACCGTTGTATTCTTCTTCTTCTTCTTCTCTCATTTGTGACCGTTGTATTCTTCTTCTTCTTCTTCTCTCATTTGTGACCGTTGTATTCTTCTTCTTCTTCTTCTCTCATTTGTGACCGTTGTATTCTTCTTCTTCTTCTCTTCTTTGTGAACGTTGTATTCTTCTCTTCTTTGTGACCGTTGTATTCTTCTTCTTCTTCTCTCCTTTGTGACCGTTGTATTCTTCTTCTCTCCTTTGTGACCGTTGTATTCTTCTTCTCTCCTTTGTGACTGTTGTATTCTTCTTCTCTCCTTTGTGACCGTTGTCTTCTTCTTCTTCTCTTCTTTGTGACCGTTGTATTCTTCTTCTTCTTCTCTTCTTCTTTGTGAACGTTGTATTCTTCTTCTCTTCTTTGTGACCGTTGTATTCTTCTTCTTCTTCTCTCCTTTGTGACCGTTGTATTCTTCTTCTCTCCTTTGTGACCGTTGTATTCTTCTTCTCTCCTTTGTGACCGTTGTATTCTTCTTCTTCTTCTCTCCTTTGTGACGTTGTATTCTTCTTCTTCTTCTCTCCTTTGTGACGTTGTATTCTTCTTCTTCTTCTCTCATTTGTGACCGTTGTATTCTTCTTCTTATTCTCTCATTTGTGACCGTTGTATTCTTCTTCTTATTCTCTCATTTGTGAACGTTGTATTCTTCTTCTTATTCTCTCATTTGTGACCGTTGTATTCTTCTTCTTCTTCTATCCTTTGTGACCGTTGTATTCTTCTTCTCTCCTTTGTGACCGTTGTATTCTTCTTCTTCTTCTCTCATTTGTGACCGTTGTATTCTTCTTCTTCTTCTCTTCTTTGTGAACGTTGTATTCTTCTCTTCTTTGTGACCGTTGTATTCTTCTTCTTCTTCTCTCCTTTGTGACCGTTGTATTCTTCTTCTCTCCTTTGTGACTGTTGTATTCTTCTTCTTCTTCTCTCCTTTGTGACCGTTGTCTTCTTCTTCTTCTCTTCTTTGTGACCGTTGTATTCTTCTTCTTTTTCTCTTCTTCTTTGTGAACGTTGTATTCTTCTTCTCTTCTTTGTGACCGTTGTATTCTTCTTCTTCTTCTCTCCTTTGTGACCGTTGTATTCTTCTTCTCTCCTTTGTGACCGTTGTATTCTTCTTCTCTCCTTTGTGACCGTTGTATTCTTCTTCTTCTTCTCTCCTTTGTGACGTTGTATTCTTCTTCTTCTTCTCTCCTTTGTGACGTTGTATTCTTCTTCTTCTTCTCTCATTTGTGACCGTTGTATTCTTCTTCTTATTCTCTCATTTGTGAACGTTGTATTCTTCTTCTTATTCTCTCATTTGTGACCGTTGTATTCTTCTTCTTCTTCTTCTCTCATTTGTGACCGTTGTATTCTTCTTCTTCTTCTTCTCTCATTTGTGACCGTTGTATTCTTCTTCTCTCCTTTGTGACCGTTGTATTCTTCTTCTTCTTCTCTCATTTGTGACGTTGTATTCTTCTTCTTATTCTCTCATTTGTGACCGTTGTATTCTTCTTCTTATTCTCTCATTTGTGACCGTTGTATTCTTCTTCTCTCCTTTGTGACCGTTGTATTCTTCTTCTCTCCTTTGTGACCGTTGTATTCTTCTTCTTCTTCTCTCATTTGTGACCGTTGTATTCTTCTTCTTATTCTCTCATTTGTGACCGTTGTATTCTTCTTCTTCTTCTATCCTTTGTGACCGTTGTATTCTTCTTCTCTCCTTTGTGACCGTTGTATTCTTCTTCTTCTTCTCTCATTTGTGACCGTTGTATTCTTCTTCTTCTTCTTCTCTCATTTGTGACCGTTGTATTCTTCTTCTTCTTCTTCTCTCATTTGTGACCGTTGTATTCTTCTTCTTCTCTCATTTGTGACCGTTGTATTCTTCTTCTTCTTCTTCTCTCATTTGTGACCGTTGTATTCTTCTTCTTCTCTCATTTGTGACCGTTGTATTCTTCTTCTTCTCTCATTTGTGACCGTTGTATTCTTCTTCTCTCCTTTGTGACCGTTGTATTCTTCTTCTCTCATTTGTGACCGTTGTATTCTTCTTCTTATTCTCTCCTTTGTGACCGTTGTATTCTTCTTCTCTCATTTGTGACCGTTGTATTCTTCTTCTTATTCTCTCATTTGTGACCGTTGTATTCTTCTTCTCTCCTTTGTGACCGTTGTATTCTTCTTCTTCTCCTTTGTGACCGTTGTATTCTTCTTCTTCTCCTTTGTGACCATTGTCTTCTTCTTCTCTCCTTTGTGACTGTTGTATTCTTCTTCTTCTCTCATTTGTGACCGTTGTATTCTTCTTCTTCTCTCATTTGTGACCGTTGTATTCTTCTTCTCTCCTTTGTGACCGTTGTATTCTTCTTCTCTCATTTGTGACCGTTGTATTCTTCTTCTTATTCTCTCCTTTGTGACCGTTGTATTCTTCTTCTCTCATTTGTGACCGTTGTATTCTTCTTCTTATTCTCTCATTTGTGACCGTTGTATTCTTCTTCTCTCCTTTGTGACCGTTGTATTCTTCTTCTTCTCCTTTGTGACCGTTGTATTCTTCTTCTTCTCCTTTGTGACCATTGTCTTCTTCTTCTCTCCTTTGTGACTGTTGTATTCTTCTTCTTCTCTCCTTTGTGACCGTTGTATTCTTCTTCTCTTCTTTGTGACCGTTGTATTCTTCTTCTCTTCTTTGTGAACGTTGTATTCTTCTTCTCTTCTTTGTGACCGTTGTATTCTTCTTCTCTCCTTTGTGACCGTTGTATTCTTCTTCTTCTTCTCTCCTTTGTGACCGTTGTATTCTTCTTCTTCTTCTCTTCTTTGTGACTGTTGTATTCTTTTTCTTCTTCTCTCCTTTGTGACCGTTGTATTCTTCTTCTCTCCTTTGTGACCGTTGTATTCTTCTTCTCTCCTTTGTGACCGTTGTATTCTTCTTCTCTCCTTTGTGACCGTTGTATTCTTCTTCTCTTCTTTGTGAACGTTGTATTCTTCTTCTCTTCTTTGTGACCGTTGTATTCTTCTTCTTTTTCTCTCATTTGTGACCGTTGTATTCTTCTTCTCTCATTTGTGACCGTTGTATTCTTCTTCTCTCCTTTGTGACCGTTGTATTCTTCTTCTCTCCTTTGTGACCGTTGTATTCTTCTTCTCTCCTTTGTGACCGTTGTATTCTTCTTCTTCTTCTCTCATTTGTGACCGTTGTATTCTTCTTCTTATTCTCTCATTTGTGACCGTTGTATTCTTCTTCTTCTTCTTCTCTCATTTGTGACCGTTGTATTCTTCTTCTTCTTCTTCTCTCATTTGTGACCGTTGTATTCTTCTTCTCTCCTTTGTGACCGTTGTATTCTTCTTCTTCTTCTCTCATTTGTGACGTTGTATTCTTCTTCTTATTCTCTCATTTGTGACCGTTGTATTCTTCTTCTTATTCTCTCATTTGTGACCGTTGTATTCTTCTTCTCTCCTTTGTGACCGTTGTATTCTTCTTCTCTCCTTTGTGACCGTTGTATTCTTCTTCTCTCCTTTGTGACCGTTGTATTCTTCTTCTCTCCTTTGTGACCGTTGTATTCTTCTTCTCTCCTTTGTGACCGTTGTATTCTTCTTCTCTCCTTTGTGACCGTTGTATTCTTCTTCTCTCCTTTGTGACCGTTGTATTCTTCTTCTCTCCTTTGTGACCGTTGTATTCTTCTTCTCTCCTTTGTGACCGTTGTATTCTTCTTCTCTCCTTTGTGACCGTTGTATTCTTCTTCTCTCCTTTGTGACCGTTGTATTCTTCTTCTCTCCTTTGTGACCGTTGTACTCTTCTTCTCTCCTTTGTGACCGTTGTACTCTTCTTCTCTCCTTTGTGACCGTTGTACTCTTCTTCTCTCCTTTGTGACCGTTGTATTCTTCTTCTCTCCTTTGTGACGTTGTATTCTTCTTCTTCTTCTCTCATTTGTGACCGTTGTATTCTTCTTCTTATTCTCTCATTTGTGACCGTTGTATTCTTCTTCTTCTTCTTCTCTTCTTTGTGGCCGTTGTATTCTTCTTCTTCTTCTTCTCTTCTTTGTGGCCGTTGTATTCTTCTTCTCTCCTTTGTGACCGTTGTATTCTTCTTCTTATTCTCTCATTTGTGAACGTTGTATTCTTCTTCTTCTTCTCTCATTTGTGACGTTGTATTCTTCTTCTTCTTCTATCCTTTGTGACCGTTGTATTCTTCTTCTTCTTCTTCTTCTCTCATTTGTGACTGTTGTATTCTTCTTCTTCTTCTTCTCTTCTTTGTGACCGTTGTATTCTTCTTCTCTCCTTTGTGACCGTTGTATTCTTCTTCTCTCCTTTGTGACCGTTGTATTCTTCTTCTCTCCTTTGTGACCGTTGTATTCTTCTTCTTCTTCTCTCCTTTGTGACGTTGTATTCTTCTTCTTATTCTCTCATTTGTGACCGTTGTATTCTTCTTCTTATTCTCTCATTTGTGAACGTTGTATTCTTCTTCTTCTTCTCTCATTTGTGACGTTGTATTCTTCTTCTTCTTCTCTCATTTGTGACCGTTGTATTCTTCTTCTTATTCTCTCATTTGTGAACGTTGTATTCTTCTTCTTATTCTCTCATTTGTGACCGTTGTATTCTTCTTCTTCTTCTATCCTTTGTGACCGTTGTATTCTTCTTCTTCTTCTTCTCTCATTTGTGACTGTTGTATTCTTCTTCTTCTTCTTCTCTTCTTTGTGACCGTTGTATTCTTCTTCTCTCCTTTGTGACCGTTGTATTCTTCTTCTCTCCTTTGTGACCGTTGTATTCTTCTTCTCTCCTTTGTGACCGTTGTATTCTTCTTCTCCCCTTTGTGACTGTTGTATTCTTCTTCTTCTTCTTCTCTTCTTTGTGACCGTTGTATTCTTCTTCTCTCCTTTGTGACCGTTGTATTCTTCTTCTCTCCTTTGTGACTGTTGTATTCTTCTTCTTCTTCTCTCCTTTGTGACCGTTGTATTCTTCTCTTCTTTGTGACCGTTGTATTCTTCTTCTCTCCTTTGTGACCGTTGTATTATTCTTCTTCTTCTCTCATTTGTGACCGTTGTATTCTTCTTCTTCTTCTCTCATTTGTGACCGTTGTATTCTTCTTCTTCTTCTCTCTTTTGTGACCGTTGTATTCTTCTTCTCTCCTTTGTGACGTTGTATTCTTCTTCTTCTTCTCTCATTTGTGACCGTTGTATTCTTCTTCTTATTCTCTCATTTGTGACCGTTGTATTCTTCTTCTTCTTCTTCTCTCATTTGTGACCGTTGTATTCTTCTTCTTCTTCTCTCATTTGTGACCGTTGTATTCTTCTTCTCTCCTTTGTGACCGTTGTATTCGTCTTCTTCTTCTTCTCTCCTTTGTGACCGTTGTATTCTTCTTCTCTCCTTTGTGACTGTTGTATTCTTCTTCTTCTTCTCTCCTTTGTGACCGTTGTATTCTTCTTCTCTTCTTTGTGACCGTTGTATTCTTCTTCTCTCCTTTGTGACCGTTGTATTCTTCTTCTTCTTCTCTCATTTGTGACCGTTGTATTCTTCTTCTTCTTCTCTCATTTGTGACCGTTGTATTCTTCTTCTTCTTCTCTCATTTGTGACCGTTGTATTCTTCTTCTTCTTCTCTCTTTTGTGACCGTTGTATTCTTCTTCTCTCCTTTGTGACGTTGTATTCTTCTTCTTCTTCTCTCATTTGTGACCGTTGTATTCTTCTTCTTCTTCTTCTCTCATTTGTGACCGTTGTATTCTTCTTCTTCTTCTTCTCTCATTTGTGACCGTTGTATTCTTCTTCTTCTTCTTCTCTCATTTGTGACCGTTGTATTCTTCTTCTTCTTCTTCTCTCATTTGTGACCGTTGTATTCTTCTTCTTCTTCTTCTCTCATTTGTGACCGTTGTATTCTTCTTCTTCTTCTCTCCTTTGTGACCGTTGTATTCTTCTTCTTCTTCTCTCCTTTGTGACCGTTGTATTCTTCTTCTTCTCTCATTTGTGACCGTTGTATTCTTCTTCTCTCCTTTGTGACCGTTGTATTCTTCTTCTTCTTCTCTCATTTGTGACGTTGTATTCTTCTTCTTCTTCTCTCATTTGTGACCGTTGTATTCTTCTTCTTATTCTCTCATTTGTGACCGTTGTATTCTTATTCTCTCATTTGTGACCGTTGTATTCTTCTTCTCTCCTTTGTGACCGTTGTATTCTTCTTCTCTCCTTTGTGACCGTTGTATTCTTCTTCTTCTTCTTCTTCTCTTCTTTGTGACCGTTGTCGTCTTCTTCTCTCCTTTGTGACCGTTGTATTCTTCTTCTCTCCTTTGTGACCGTTGTATTCTTCTTCTTCTTCTTCTCTCCTTTGTGACCGTTGTATTCTTCTTCTTCTTCTTCTCTCCTTTGTGACCAGGCCTCTGGAATAGCGGTCCACGATGATGTCGTTCACACATTTGACAAGATCAGAGTTCGCCTCCAGGGGGCTGACAAGCAGGAGCAGCTGAAGCTGGTGCTCTTCAAGATCAGCGACGACGGGAAATGTATCATCGTGGACAAGGACAAATGCCTGAAGGTCAGAGGAGCCATATAATAATATATGTCATTTAGCAGACACTTTTTTTTTAATCCAAAGCATCATTTTTTTTTACGTATGGCTGGTCCCGGGAATCGAACTCACTGTCCAGGCATTGCACGCCCCGTGCTCTACCAACTCAGATCCAGAGGACCGCATAGTTAGGCATTCTAAGCTTTTCTTAAATGTATCTTTCCTCAATTCCTTGCATCCTCTCTCCTCGCTTCTTTCTCCCAAAAAATTTAGATGTAGAAGAAGGTCCAAGGAAGAATTTAAGGGCTTGTGTCCTAAATATCTAATTTGTTATCTTATTCTAGACATTCACATACACACAGCATTGTTTAAAACTCTGAACGTTTTATAATGTAATTGGGAGCTAACGTGGTTGCCATAGAATCATGTCACGTAAATGCATTCAAATACAGAAACCACAATGTCCAAGCTTTCCTTACTTTTATTACTATTAGGGGTTGTAACATGAGCATCTAGATAAAAAAAAAAAAAAATTAAACACTATATAATTGCTGTTAATTAATCAATTACCGATCAATGAAGGTCAAGGACCTGAACGGGGAGGAGGACGTGTTCAGGAAGATCGTCAACATGATGCCGACGGAGGACTGCCGCTATGCCCTGTACGACTGCTCCTGGGAGAGCAAGGACAGCCCCAAAGAGGACCTGGTCTTCATCATGTGGTACGTTGGACCATAGAGTTAGAATAACATGGGTTTATAGAGTTAGAATAGCATGGGTTTATAGAGTTAGAATAGCATGGGTTTATAGAGTTAGAATAGCATGGGTTTATAGAGTTAGAATAACATGGGTTTATAGAGTTAGAATAACATGGGTTTATAGAGTTAGAATAACATGGGTTTATAGAGTTAGAATAACATGGGTTTATAGAGTTAGAATAGCATGGGTTTATAGAGTTAGAATAGCATGGGTTTATAGAGTTAGAATAGCATGGGTTTATAGAGTTAGAATAGCATGGGTTTATAGAGTTAGAATAACATGGGTTTATAGAGTTAGAATAACATGGGTTTATAGAGTTAGAATAACATGGGTTTATAGAGTTAGAATAACATGGGTTTATAGAGTTAGAATAACATGGGTTTATAGAGTTAGAATAACATGGGTTTATAGAGTTAGAATAGCATGGGTTTATAGAGTTAGAATAGCATGGGTTTATAGAGTTAGAATAACATGGGTTTATAGAGTTAGAATAACATGGGTTTATAGAGTTAGAATAGCATGGGTTTATAGAGTTAGAATAGCATGGGTTTATAGAGTTAGAATAACATGGGTTTATAGAGTTAGAATAACATGGGTTTATAGAGTTAGAATAACATGGGTTTATAGAGTTAGAATAGCATGGGTTTATAGAGTTAGAATAGCATGGGTTTATAGAGTTAGAATAGCATGGGTTTATAGAGTTAGAATAGCATGGGTTTATAGAGTTAGAATAACATGGGTTTATAGAGTTAGAATAACATGGGTTTATAGAGTTAGAATAACATGGGTTTATAGAGTTAGAATAACATGGGTTTATAGAGTTAGAATAGCATGGGTTTATAGAGTTAGAATAGCATGGGTTTATAGAGTTAGAATAGCATGGGTTTATAGAGTTAGAATAGCATGGGTTTATAGAGTTAGAATAACATGGGTTTATAGAGTTAGAATAACATGGGTTTATAGAGTTAGAATAACATGGGTTTATAGAGTTAGAATAACATGGGTTTATAGAGTTAGAATAACATGGGTTTATAGAGTTAGAATAACATGGGTTTATAGAGTTAGAATAACATGGGTTTATAGAGTTAGAATAGCATGGGTTTATAGAGTTAGAATAGCATGGGTTTATAGAGTTAGAATAGCATGGGTTTATAGAGTTAGAATAACATGGGTTTATAGAGTTAGAATAGCATGGGTTTATAGAGTTAGAATAGCATGGGTTTATAGAGTTAGAATAGCATGGGTTTATAGAGTTAGAATAACATGGGTTTATAGAGTTAGAATAACATGGGTTTATAGAGTTAGAATAACATGGGTTTATAGAGTTAGAATAACATGGGTTTATAGAGTTAGAATAACATGGGTTTATAGAGTTAGAATAACATGGGTTTATAGAGTTAGAATAACATGGGTTTATAGAGTTAGAATAACATGGGTTTATAGAGTTAGAATAGCATGGGTTTATAGAGTTAGAATAGCATGGGTTTATAGAGTTAGAATAACATGGGTTTATAGAGTTAGAATAGCATGGGTTTATAGAGTTAGAATAACATGGGTTTATAGAGTTAGAATAACATGGGTTTATAGAGTTAGAATAACATGGGTTTATAGAGTTAGAATAACATGGGTTTATAGAGTTAGAATAACATGGGTTTATAGCGTTAGAATAACATGGGTTTATAGAGTTAGAATAGCATGGGTTTATAGAGTTAGAATAGCATGGGTTTATAGAGTTAGAATAGCATGGGTTTATAGAGTTAGAATAGCATGGGTTTATAGAGTTAGAATAGCATGGGTTTATAGAGTTAGAATAACATGGGTTTATAGAGTTAGAATAACATGGGTTTATAGAGTTAGAATAACATGGGTTTATAGAGTTAGAATAGCATGGGTTTATAGAGTTAGAATAACATGGGTTTATAGAGTTAGAATAACATGGGTTTATAGAGTTAGAATAGCATGGGTTTATAGAGTTAGAATAGCATGGGTTTATAGAGTTAGAATAGCATGGGTTTATAGAGTTAGAATAACATGGGTTTATAGAGTTAGAATAACATGGGTTTATAGAGTTAGAATAACATGGGTTTATAGAGTTAGAATAACATGGGTTTATAGAGTTAGAATAGCTTGGGTTTATAGAGTTAGAATAGCATGGGTTTATAGAGTTAGAATAGCATGGGTTTATAGAGTTAGAATAGCATGGGTTTATAGAGTTAGAATAGCATGGGTTTATAGAGTTAGAATAGCATGGGTTTATAGAGTTAGAATAGCATGGGTTTATAGAGTTAGAATAGCATGGGTTTATAGAGTTAGAATAACATGGGTTTATAGAGTTAGAATAGCATGGGTTTATAGAGTTAGAATAGCATGGGTTTATAGAGTTAGAATAACATGGGTTTATAGAGTTAGAATAACATGGGTTTATAGAGTTAGAATAACATGGGTTTATAGAGTTAGAATAACATGGGTTTATAGAGTTAGAATAACATGGGTTTATAGAGTTAGAATAACATGGGTTTATAGAGTTAGAATAACATGGGTTTATAGAGTTAGAATAACATGGGTTTATAGAGTTAGAATAACATGGGTTTATAGAGTTAGAATAACATGGGTTTATAGAGTTAGAATAACATGGGTTTATAGAGTTAGAATAGCATGGGTTTATAGAGTTAGAATAACATGGGTTTATAGAGTTAGAATAACATGGGTTTATAGAGTTAGAATAACATGGGTTTATAGAGTTAGAATAACATGGGTTTATAGAGTTAGAATAACATGGGTTTATAGAGTTAGAATAACATGGGTTTATAGAGTTAGAATAACATGGGTTTATAGAGTTAGAATAACATGGGTTTATAGAGTTAGAATAACATGGGTTTATAGAGTTAGAATAGCATGGGTTTATAGAGTTAGAATAACATGGGTTTATAGAGTTAGAATAACTACGTTAGAATAACTATCCCTGTACGACTGCTCCTGCGAGAGCAAGTACGGCCACAAGGAAGGTGATAGGTGGAAATAGAAATAAAAGGACATGTACTCTACACCGTACATACCACTACCATGTCAGCCATTTTGAGTGGAGGGAGTGAGAGAGAGAGGATTTGGACATTGACTCAAGGCAGAATGTTTGGGAGTCCTTTCTAAATGTAATATTCTTCTGTTTGAATTGCAGGGCTCCAGAACACTCAACTATTAAAAAGAAAATGAAATACGCCAGCTCAAAGCAATACATTAAAGCAAAGTTCCAAGGTAAGAGTTTGGGTAGGCTCAGTTCTGCTTTAACACTTTCATCCAATCACCTTTCCAGCATCAGGGGGGGATATGCTCATTAGGTACCAAATGGAATAAAATGGACTGAAACAGGGAGAGATTACATGGACTTGTCCAATAAGATACTCTCATTTTCAAACGCCGCCTATTGCATGCTAGAATCGGCAGTTTGCTACATCCATTTTGGGATTTATAGATGAATCATTATTGATTCTTGAAAAATCTAATGTCTAAATACGTCATGAGCTTAGTTCAACTGTCGTTCAAAGTAGCGTGTCCAGAACATTTTGAATGGGGTGGCCAAGACAGGGTACAGACCCAGTTCAGGGGGACCAGAACATTTTGAATGGGGTGGCCAAGACAGGGTACAGACCCAGTTCAGTGGGGCCAGAACATTTTGAATGGGGTGGCCAAGGTGGGGTATAGACCCAGTTCAGTGGGGACCAGAACATTTTGAATGGGGTGGACAAGGTGGGGTATAGACCCAGTTCAGGGGGACCAGAACATTTTGGTGGATTTTTTTTCTTCTTCTATATTATTAGAATGGTTCAACACATGAAATTCTCCAGATTAGGTTTGGTACATTTCCCTGTTCAAGTCAATCATAAATCAATTCCAAAAGTCTTGTTACAGGGTTTGCATTCGGTAAATTCACTTGAAAGTGCCATTCAGAGTGCCAATTATACTGTGATATATTTGTGGGTCTCTATGTTTTTAAGGGGGACCTCCTATGTAAAAATGTATTGGCTTTTATAGTAAAGATGTGTAAATGTTTTGAACTTTGAATGTGTCACGAACACAACCAGTCATGAAGTTTTCATCTGATTGTGAAAAACAAATCACTTCAAAAGTAGGTTAAGTAGGTTATCTGCAGAAGTCCAGCATCTGAACAGTCCAGCATCTGAACAGTCCAGCATCTGAACAGTCCAGCATCTGAACAGTCCAGCATCTGAACAGTCCAGCATCTGAACAGTCCAGCATCCCGACAGTGCAGCATCCCGACAGCCCAGCATCCCGACAGCCCAGCATCCCGACAGCCCAGCATCCCGACAGCCCAGCATCCCGACAGCCCAGCATCCCGACAGCCCAGCATCCCGACAGCGCAGCATCCCAACAGTCCAGCATCCCAACAGTCCAGCATCCCAACAGCCCAGCATCCCAACAGCCCAGCATCCCAACAGCCCAGCATCCCAACAGCCCAGCATCCCAACAGCCCAGCATCCCAGCAGCCCAGCATCCCAACAGCCCAGCATCCCAACAGCCCAGCATCCCAACAGTCCAGCATCCCAACAGCGCAGCATCCCAACAGCCCAGCATCCGAACAGTCCAGCATCCCAACAGCCCAGCATCCCAACAGCCCAGCATCCCAACAGCCCAGCATCCCAACAGCCCAGCATCCCAACAGCCCAGCATCCCAACAGTCCAGCATCCCAACAGCGCAGCATCCCAACAGCCCAGCATCCGAACAGTCCAGCATCCCAACAGCCCAGCATCCCAACAGTCCCGCATCTGTACAGTCCCGCATCTGTACAGTCCAGCATCCCAACAGCCCAGCATCCCAACAGCCCAGCATCCCAACAGCGCAGCATCCCAACAGCCCAGCATCCCAACAGCCCAGCATCCCAACAGCCCAGCATCCCAACAGCCCAGCATCCCAACAGCCCAGCATCCCAACAGCCCAGCATCCCAACAGCCCAGCATCCCAACAGCCCAGCATCCCAACAGTCCAGCATCCCAACAGCCCAGCATCCCAACAGCCCAGCATCCCAACAGCCCAGCATCCCAACAGTCCAGCATCCCAACAGTCCAGCATCCCAACAGTCCAGCATCCCAACAGTCCAGCATCCCAACAGCGCAGCATCCCAACAGCGCAGCATCCCAACAGCGCAGCATCCCAACAGCGCAGCATCCCAACAGCGCAGCATCCCAACAGCGCAGCATCCCAACAGCCCAGCATCCCAACAGCCCAGCATCCCAACAGTCCAGCATCCCAACAGTCCAGCATCCCAACAGTCCAGCATCCCAACAGCCCAGCATCCCAACAGCCCAGCATCCCAACAGCCCAGCATCCCAACAGTCCAGCATCCCAACAGCGCAGCATCCCAACAGTGCACCCATCATTTCAATGGAAAAGGACATGATTTACAAACACTATCTATAATGACATTCAGCCTACAAAGTGGTGTGTATTCATGAATGCCAAGGGAAACCGGGCTTCCACCACCAAAACAATTAGAATAACGTTGCATTCGTGTTTTATCCGTGTTTCATCATTTTCCTTCAATTCTCAAGAGGCAGGATCTATTTCACCAGAGAAAGCATTCGAATGAGGCAAATGGCCTCCCTCTGTCTTAGTGTCTGTGGCCCGTGGATCTGATGCTGTCTGGCCCAAAATAATAACGACGGATACGTAGGCCGCACATACTAAGACAGAGGGGCACTCTACTAAGACAGAGGGGCACTCTACTAAGACAGAGGGGCACTCTACTAAGACAGAGGGGCACTCTACTAAGACAGAGGGGCACTCTACTAAGACAGAGGGGCACTCTACTAAGACAGAGGGGCACTCTACTAAGACAGAGGGGCACTCTACTAAGACAGAGGGGCACTCTACTAAGACAGAGGGGCACTCTACTAAGACAGAGGGGCACTCTACTAAGACAGAGGGGCACTCTACTAAGACAGAGGGGCACTCTACTAAGACAGAGGGGCACTCTACTAAGACAGAGGGGCACTCTACTAAGACAGAGGGGCACTCTACTAAGACAGAGGGGCACTCTACTAAGACAGAGGGGCACTCTACTAAGACAGAGGGGCACTCTACTAAGACAGAGGGGCACTCTACTAAGACAGAGGGGCACTCTACTAAGACAGAGGGGCACTCTACTAAGACAGAGGGGCACTCTACTAAGACAGAGGGGCACTCTACTAAGACAGAGGGGCACTCTACTAAGACAGAGGGGCACTCTACTAAGACAGAGGGGCACTCTACTAAGACAGAGGGGCACTCTACTAAGACAGAGGGGCACTCTACTAAGACAGAGGGGCACTCTACTAAGACAGAGGGGCACTCTACTAAGACAGAGGGGCACTCTACTAAGACAGAGGGGCACTCTACTAAGACAGAGGGGCACTCTACTAAGACAGAGGGGCACTCTACTAAGACAGAGGGGCACTCTACTAAGACAGAGGGGCACTCTACTAAGACAGAGGGGCACTCTACTAAGACAGAGGGGCACTCTACTAAGACAGAGGGGCACTCTACTAAGACAGAGGGGCACTCTACTAAGACAGAGGGGCACTCTACTAAGACAGAGGGGCACTCTACTAAGACAGAGGGGCACTCTACTAAGACAGAGGGGCACTCTACTAAGACAGAGGGGCACTCTACTAAGACAGAGGGGCACTCTACTAAGACAGAGGGGCACTCTACGGGGAGATTGATAAGTCTTGCTGTCGCTACGCGTCTTGGTCAAAATGATCAATATATTTAGAGACAACCTATCAGATCTCAGAATTTCCGTGGGGGGGGGGGGGGGGGCACTGGAGTGGCCAATCAGATTCCAGGAGGACCCCACCCCGGGCCACCACCTGGACATGCCACTGGTCATATCCCATCAGACCCCTAAAAAATATCTTTGCTTTACTCCAATGTTTGTCAACAACGTAAATGTAAACAAACCATGTATAGCTTCAAAACATGAATAAAACTATCATTTTGATATCATGTATGGTTAGAATTTGAGTGGTTACATTTCTCCATGCCTTTTACTCAAAACAGAGGCGGGGTTACCCCTTTTTTATTGTTTCAAGTGTTTCAAGTGCGGATTCTAGCGGACAGTAGCCTGATGAATGACACAGAAATGACAAATGGCCTGAGGTGGTCTAGTAGTCTAAGCCAGGTCCTCCAGAACAGACACACTGCTGCAGCATGGGTTACGAATCCAGCCCACTGATATGTCCAATCACTCTCCTCTATTTTTAATCTTCAATTAAACCGAAACTAAAAAAATGTGAGGAGTGGGATTCCCTTAAAAAAAAAAAAAAAAAAAAAAGAGAAATTGACTGACTGGCTCGTGTTCTCGTGTGTTTCACAGGTCTGAAGTTTGAGTGGCAGGTGAACGACATGTCCGACGCCAAAGACAGCTCTGTGTTCATCGATAAACTGGGAGGGAGAGGAGTCGTAAAGAAACTGGAGGGGAAAGACGTCTAAGGTCCCCTGACTCCTGACGCCGCCCGTACAACATGGAATCAAAACCAGACATGGGTTCTAATACTAATCGAAATCCTTCCGATTCTTTCAGCGTTTGCTTAAGCCTGTCAGGTGGGCTTTTAAAAAATAATAAAAACAAGTTTGGGACTTTTCTAATACTTCCGTTGCAACAAGTTCAATCAAGTATTTGAGTTCGAATAGTGTGTGTGAACACAGGTCTGGTCAAAACACCAATACAAAAGCAGCCCACTTCCTGTGTGTCCAATTGATCTGTCCATCAACAGAGTATTGTAATTGATTTGGTCTTTATTAAAAAAAACTCCCTTGGTCAAATGGCAGATTAGTAATAAAATAGCTACTCATATAGTTGATAAATGTCATACTTTTTTCCCCCAGACATAACTGCTTCATGATTTATACAAATGAACATGTATTTTCTTGTAGCTTTGGATCCTAAGATCATCCTTGAATGGGCTTTTATTTTTGTTGGTATCATGTGTCTATTGACTCTGTTCCAGACCAATCATCTGATACGATTTCAATCATATTATTCATGTACCTTCCTTGTTTGCTGATGTTTTGTTGAAACTTCAAAAATGTCTTGTTAAAAAAAGGAAGATACCTCTGCAGAATGTTGATGGCAGAAGCTCCACCACTATAATAAAGAGAAACTGAATTTCCTGTATACTCCCCTGGTCTGTGTCTGTTTGTCTGTCTGTGTCTCTGTCTCTGTCTGTGTCTCTGTCTGTCTGTCTGTGCAGTATTCCATTTGATATCACAGAGATTGGCAGTAAGGTTTGCATTATTGTCCGGGGCAATTGTCAACAGAGCAGTCGGGCAAGTTAAGCCTGGTCTGTTGCTTCTGGTGTTGTACTTTGTATTCCATGTTATTGAGAAGCTTCTTCGGAACACAGAACACTTTATTGTATGAAAATACAGTGTTTTCCACGAGCACATGGAGTAGTCAGTCAAATAGAACAAGTAGCTAGCCAGGATCCCCCCGAGATGCTAAACAAGCTCAATTTTGGTGGCCTATAGTACATTCTAATGTCTTGATTCAGTCCAAAATACTTCCAAATTATTGAATACTAGTGAGTTTACCTCCCAAATTGGAAAAATGTGTTGTGGTTTTTTGTTTACAATTTAAATTAATGAAAATGTATGAATTCAGTGTATTGTTGGGATATCGTCTAGGCCCTCCATACACAACTGGCGCACCGCGGACCGGATCCGGACCCAGAACGGGGTCAATACAGACCGCAGGTCCCCCCCCAAAATACAAAATGTGTATATATATATATAAATAAAAGATTTACTCGCTCTGGCTTCGACCCCTGGTATCATATAAACACACATAAGACATGGAAGAATGCATAGAATAGCAGGAAATTAGCTTTAAAAGAGAAGAAAAAAAATCTCTGCCTCGTGCTAAATGTTTAGAATTGTGGGAAATGTACTTTAAAATGGCCCAACATATCTTAAAATCCAACAAATTGTATGATGAGCACTTTTTCTAAATGATCAAATGAGTCACTAAAATGAACAGAACAGATGCTCAATGAAGATCTGGGCCATACGTGTTGAGAAGAGATAAGTGAAATAATTGTTAGCTACTACACTTCACAAAGAGAGTTGCAATGTCATTTAGAAAGAAATATACTTGTTTAACAGACAATAGAATATATACAGACATTAAAATACCAAAACACAGTCATGTTAAGCACAAATAAAACATCACAAGTCGCTCAAAAAAACATTACATTCATCCACAAATAAGTCCACAATCAATACTTTAAGTTGCCCAAACAGCATCAGAATATCAAGATGAAATGTATTTGGAATTTTGTTCCAGTAAAACGGTGCATTAAAAAAAAACTGAGTAGATTTATGTCGCTCGGTGGAGACCCTAGGAACTTCAAGAGTTAACCAATCCTGTGAACTGGTTAGGAACCTCAAGAGTTAACCAATCCTGTGAACTGGTGAGGAACCTCAAGAGTTAACCAATCCTGTGAACTGGTGAGGAACCTCAAGAGTTAACCAATCCTGTGAACTGGTGAGGAACCTCAAGAGTTAACCAATCCTGTGGACTGGTGAGGAACCTCAAGAGTTAACCAATCCTGTGAACTGGTTAGGAAACTCAAGAGTTAACCAATCCTGTGAACTGGTGAGGAACCTCAAGAGTTAACCAATCCTGTGAACTGGTGAGGAACCTCAAGAGTTAACCAATCCTGTGGACTGGTGAGGAACCTCAAGAGTTAACCAATCCTGTGAACTGGTTAGGAAACTCAAGAGTTAACCAATCCTGTGAACTGGTGAGGAACCTCAAGAGTTAACCAATCCTGTGAACTGGTGAGGAACCTCAAGAGTTAACCAATCCTGTGAACTGGTTAGGAAACTCAAGAGTTAACCAATCCTGTGAACTGTTTAAGAACCTCAAGAGTTAACCAATCCTGTGAACTGGTTAGGAAACTCAAGAGTTAACCAATCCTGTGAACTGGTGAGGAACCTCAAGAGTTAACCAATCCTGTGAACTGGTTAGGAAACTCAAGAGTTAACCAATCCTGTGAACTGGTTAGGAAACTCAAGAGTTAACCAATCCTGTGAACTGGTGAGGAACCTCAAGAGTTAACCAATCCTGTGAACTGGTTAGGAAACTCAAGAGTTAACCAATCCTGTGAACTGGTTAGGAACCTCAAGAGTTAACCAATCCTGTGAACTGGTTAGGAACCTCAAGAGTTAACCAATCCTGTGAACTGGTTAGGAACTTCAAGAGTTAACCAATCCTATGAACTGGTTAGGAACTTCAAGAATTAACCAATCCTGTGAACTGGTTCGGCAACTCAGGTGTCTCCACTTCAACAGCAAAGTCAGATAAGACAGAAGTTTATGAAGTAGGGCCTTGTAAACAATTTGCAAAAAATAGTCCTCCATGCTAGATACTTCCTGACTGTCTAGCTTTCATTGTGGTGATTATTAGCGAGCTGGAAATAGTAAAGAAACTAATGTCGGTCCCACAAACTATTATCATTATTTGGTATTTATTAGGTATTTGGTATTTATTAGGATCCCCATTAGCCGCTGCCAAAGCAGCAGCTACTCTTCCTGAGGTCCACATGAAACATGACATAATACATAGTACAGAATATTATTAGTCAAGGATTGAAATATATACATTTAAAACGTCACACATAGCCTACTGTACATGTCAGTACTTACAGTTGAAGTCGGAAGTTTACATACACCTTAGCCAAATACATTTAAACTCAGTTTTTCACAATTCCTGACATTTAATTATAGTAAAAATTCCATGTCTTAGGTCAGTTAGGATCACCACTTTATTTTAAGAATATGAAATATCAGAATAATAGTAGAGAGAATGATTTATTTCAGCTTTTATTTTTTTCATCACAATCTCAGTGGGTCAGAAGATTACATACACTCAATTAGTATTTGGTAGCATTGCCTTGAAATTGTTTAACTTGGGTAAAATGTTTCGGGTAGCCTTCCACAAGCTTCCCACAATAAGTTGGGTGAATTTGGCCCATTCCTCCTGACAGAGCTGGTGTAACTGAGTCAGGTTTGTAGGCCTCCTTGCTCGCACATGCTTTTTCAGTTCTGCCCACAAATTGTCTATAGGATTGAGGTCAGGGCTTTGTGATGGCCACTCCAATACCTTGACTTTGTCCTTAAGCCATTTTGCTACAACTTTGGAAGTATGCTTGGGTTCATTGTCCATTTGGAAGACCCATTTGCAACCAAGCTTTAACTTCCTGACTGATGTCTTGAGATGTTGCTTCAATATATCCACATAATTTTCCTACCTCATGATGCCATCTATTTTGTGTAGTGCACCAGTCCCTCCTGCAGCAAAGCACTCCCACAACATGATGCTGCCACCCCCGTGCTTCACGGTTGGGATGGTGTTCTTCGGCTTCCAAGCCTCCCCCTTTTCCTCTAAACGATGGTCATTATGGCCAAACAGTTATATATATTGTTTCATCAGACCAGTGGCCATTTCTCCAAAAAGTACAATCTTTGTCCCCATGTGCAGTTGCAAACCGTAGTCTGGCTTTTTTATGGCGGTTTTGGAGCAGTGGCTTCTTCCTTGCTGAGCGGCCATTCAGGTTATATTGATAAAGGACTCTTTTTACTGTGGATGTAGATACTTTTGTACCTGTTTCCTCCAGCATCTTCACAATGTCCTTTGCTGTTGTTCTGGTATTGATTTGCACTTTTTGCACCAAAGTACGTTCATCTCTAGGAGACAGAAAGCGTCTCCTTCCTGAGCAGTATGATGGCTGCGTGGTCCCATGGTGTTTATACTTGTGTACTATTGTTTGTACAGATGAACGTGGTACCTTCAGGTGTTTGGAAATTGCTCCCCAGGATGAACCAGACTTGTGGAGGTCTACCACTTTTTTTCTGAGGTCTTGGCTGATTTCTTTTGATTTTCACATGATGTCAAGCAGAGAGACACTGAGTTTGAAGGTAGGCCTTGAAATACATGCACAGGTACACCTCCAATTCACCTCAAATGATGTCAATTAACCTATCAGAAGCTTCAAAGCCATGACATCATTTTCTGGAATTTTCCAAGCTGTTTAAAGGGACAGTCAACTTAGTGTATGTAAACTTCTGACCCACTGGAATTGTGATACAGTGAATCATAAGTGAAATAAACAATTGTAAACAATCTCTTCAAGGTATAGCCAAGAATCCTGAAACAAAAGAGAATGTTGGATTGAGTAGCGCCTTCCATTTGCCAACAATACTTTGACATAAGACGCCACAATCGAGTGTTTGTAGTCCAAGCCAGTTACTAAAACAACGTAACCCTGTTTCCACCGTGTATAACGGTGCCAATATAAACGTACATGCTCTAGCAATGTGAAATACATTATTAAATAATGACCAAAGTGTTGGTAGAGTATAATCATATAGTTTAATCAACCTCATCTGTTTGTCTGAAGCTCCGGTGTGCATGACGCAAATTAGTCTACGAGTCATGAAGGAACATTTATTGGTTGACAGGAATAATCAACTTGATGAATTATCCCGTGAATTACCTCATGAAATTGTATTGTGTGACTTAAAGAAGAAGTTATGGCACACGTTATTGAAGTGTGTGTGTGTGTGTGTGTGTGTGTGTGTGTGTGTGTGTGTGTGTGTGTGCGTGCGTGCGTGCGTGCGTGCGTGCGTGTTTAAAACTGTTGTTTAAAACTGTTGTTTAACAGGGAAATTACAGCAGAAACGTGTTTTGGGGCTATCATGATGGAACATTCTGAGCTGAAGGGACTTCCTGTAAAAGAGTACTTAGGTGCTGAGTTGGCTTTTGCTTGGGAGGATAGCAGGCTGAGCAAGTAACAGGTTCGGAGTAGCCTACTTTGTTCTGAGTAGCCTAGCTTGTTCTGAGTAGCCTAGCTTGTTCTGAGTAGCCTAGCGTGTTCTGAGTAGCCTAGCTTGTTCTGAGTAGCCTAGCGTGTTCTGAGTAGCCTAGCGCTTGTTCTGAGTAGCCTAACGTGTGCTGAGTAGCCTAGCTTGTTCTGAGTAGTCTACCTTGTTCTGAGTAGCCTAGCTTGTTCTGAGTAGCCTAGCGTGTTCTGAGTAGCCTAGCTTGTTCTGAGTAGCCTAGCGTGTTCTGAGTAGCCTAGCGCTTGTTCTGAGTAGCCTAACGTGTGCTGAGTAGCCTAGCTTGTTCTGAGTAGTCTACCTTGTTCTGAGTAGCCTAGCTTGTTCTGAGTAGCCTAGCTTGTTCTGAGTGGCCTACCTTGTTCTGAGTAGCCTACCTTGTTCTGAGTAGCCTAGCTTGTTCTGAGTAGCCTAGCCCTTGTTCTGAGTAGCCTAGCTTGTTCTGAGTAGCCTAACGTGTACTGAGTAGCCTAGCTTGTTCTGAGTAGCCTAACGTGTGCTGAGTAGCCTAACGTGTGCTGAGTAGCCTAGCTTGTTCTGAGTAGCCTAACGTGTGCTGAGTAGCCTAGTGTGTGCTGAGTAGCCTAGCTTGTGCTGAGTAGCCTAGCTTGTTCTGAGTAGCCTAGCTTGTTCTGAGTAGCCTAGCGTGTTCTGAGTAGCCTAGCGCTTGTTCTGAGTAGCCTACTTGCTGTGGAGAAGTATTTCTATTTGCTGATAATAATAGTACCTGTCTGCCAGAAATCACACACTCCCATGACAGTCTACAATTCCTCATAATATGGGAAAATACACGCAGAACCTGCTACAATCTTATTTGTTCACCATTATGTTAAACCGTCTACAAAATAGAGGTTATTCATCAGAAATCTTTGCTAGATCTTCTAATTTGTCAATTTGGTTCACTATTTTCACCATCAATGACCGAAGTTATAAAGAAACCATATTGAAAGAATGGTATTAACGTGATACATAAAATACAACTAGATCCCCAACATTGCTTTCCTTAGCAATCATACTGTGTGACGCGTTGGCATGAACTGTGCTCAGAGCACACAGAGACACATACAAAGATTTCCCTCGCCCTCCATTTGGCAAGTCTGACCATAATTCTATCCTCCCGATTCCTGCTTACAAGCAAAAACTAAAGCAGGAAGTACCAGTGAATTGCTCAATTCAGAAGTGGACAGAGGACGCATATGCTAAGCTACAGGACTGTTTTGCTAGCACAGACTGGAATATGTTCCAGGATTCTTCCGATGGCATTGATGAGTACACCACATCAGTCACTGGCATCATCAATAACTGCATCGATGACGTCGTCCCTACATTGACCATACGTACATACCCCAACTAGAAGCCATGGATTACAGGCAACATCTGCACTGAGCTAAATGCTTGAGCTGCCGCTTTCAAGGAGCGGGACGCTAATAAGAAATCCCGCTATGCCCTCAGACGAACCATGAAACAGGCAAAGCATCAATACAGGATTAAGATAGCTACTACACTAGCTCTGATGCTCATGGAATGTGGCAGGGCTTGCAAACTATTACGGACTACAAAGGCAAGCAGCAAGCTGCCCCAGTGACCTGAGCGGGCGGCTTTGCTTCCCTTTGTAGTCCGTAATATAAGACGAACTAAATTACTTTTATGCGCGCTTCGAGGCAAGCAACACTGAAGCATGCATAAGAGCACCAGCTGTTCCAGACAACTGTGTGATTATGCTCTCACATAGCCGATGTCAGTAAGACTTTTAAACCAGTCAACATTCACAAGGCCGCGGGGCCAGATGGATTACCAGGACGTGTACTCCGAGCATGCGCTGACCACTGACATTTTCATCCTCTCCTGACCCAGTCTGTAATACCTACATGTTTCAAGCAGACTGCGATAGTCCCTGTGCTCAAGTACGTCAAGGCAACCTGCCTAAATGACTACCGACTAGTAACACTCACGTCGGTAGCCAGGAAGTGCTTTGAAAGGCTGGTCATGACTCACATCACCACCATCAACACCAGTATCCCAGAAACCCTAGACCCACTCCAATTTACATACCGCCCCAACAGATCCACAGATGATGCAATCTCTACTGCACTCCACATTGCCCTTTCACACCTGGACAAAAGGAACACCTACGTGAGGATGCTGTTCATTGACTGCAGCTCAGCGGTCAACACCACAGTGCCCTCAAAGCTCATCACTAAGCTAAGGACTCTGGGACTAAACACCTCCCTCTGCAACTGGATCCTTGACTTCCTGATGGCCGCCCCCAGGTGGTAAGGGTAGACAACACAACACGCTGATCCTCATAACGGGGGGCCCCTCAGGGGTGCATGCTTAGTCCCCTCCTGTACTTCCTGTTCACTCATGACTGCGTGGCTACCATGGAAAGGAAAATACCTGTCTATTCGTGGAAAAATCACCCTGATTAACCCTTCAGTCATATCCCAGTTCACCTATTTGTTTATGGATTTGCCTACACCTTACGACCTGTTTTTTTAATTATATGAGCAAAAAGATTCCATTTTATTTGGAATGGCAAGCCAGACAAAATTAAAGGGCCAATTTATATAATGAATATGAATTTGGAGGGCAGAAATTATTAAATATTAAAGCATTAGACCGCTCACTAAAGGCATCAGTCATACAAAAGTTATCCTTAAATCCGAAAATAGTTCTCAAGCAAATTAGTAAGAATGTCTCACCCCATGTTCAAGAATGGCCTTTTTCCCTTTACTCAGATTACAACCTCTCACTTTATTCAGATTACAACCTCTCACTTTATTCAGATTACAACCTCTCCCTTTATTCAGATTACAACCTCTCACTTTACTCAGATTACAACCTCTCACTTTATTCAGATTACAACCTCTCCCTTTATTCAGATTACAACCTCTCCCTTTATTCAGATTACAACCTCTCCCTTTATTCAGATTACAACCTCTCCCTTTATTCAGATTACAACCTCTCCCTTTATTCAGATTACAACCTCTCCCTTTATTCAGATTACAACCTCTCCCTTTATTCAGATTACAACCTCTCCCTTTATTCAGATTACAACCTCTCCCTTTATTTAGATTACAACCTCTCCCTTTATTCAGATTACAACCTCTCCCTTTATTCAGATTACAACCTCTCCCTTTATTCAGATTACAACCTCTCCCTTTATTCAGATTACAACCTCTCCCTTTATTCAGATTACAACCTCTCCCTTTATTCAGATTACAACCTCTCCCTTTATTTAGATTACAACCTCTCCCTTTATTCAGAATACAACCTCTCCCTTTATTCAGATTACAACCTCTCCCTTTATTCAGATTACAACCTCTCCCTTTATTCAGATTACAACCTCTCCCTTTATTCAGAATACAACCTCTCACTTTACTCAGATTACAACCTCTCACTTTATTCAGATTACAACCTCTCCCTTTATTCAGATTACAACCTCTCCCTTTATTCAGATTACAACCTCTCCCTTTATTCAGATTACAACCTCTCCCTTTATTTAGATTAGAACCTCTCCCTTTATTCAGATTACAACCTCTCCCTTTATTCAGATTACAACCTCTCCCTTTATTCAGATTACAACCTCTCCCTTTATTTAGATTACAACCTCTCCCTTTATTCAGATTACAACCTCTCCCTTTATTCAGATTACAACCTCTCCCTTTATTTAGATTACAACCTCTCCCTTTATTCAGATTACAAGCTCTCCCTTTATTCAGATTACAACCTCTCCCTTTATTCAGAATACAACCTCTCCCTTTATTTAGATTACAACCTCTCACTGTCGGTTATTTGAAAACGAAATCTTCTCCAAAATATCGTCATTTTGACTTGCCTAGTTAAATAAAGGTAAAATGTGTTTTTTAAAGCCATATAAAGTTGGTTGTAATTTCAGTTTATTCTACCAGTAAAGACAGATCAAATAATACAACAACTATTGTGGTTAAATTCAAATATACTAATTGATTAAAAAAATGTTATAATCTTTGTAAATGATATCATAAATAGGACTGGTGGAGTTACGTCACACATGCAGCTAACTATGAAAACAAAGAGAGTTGCATAACCTGCCAGTCATTTATTGGGTAAAAAAACACCAATGTTTCGCCATCACTGTGCCTTCTTCAGGGTAACGTTATGCTTCAACTAGTTATGTAGACAAACAGTGCCGTTAGTGCAACCGGTTACAGTAGTGACGTGGTGTGTCGTATTTTCTAGGTTGATGAGTATGAATTGAGCGAAACTGTTAAAAGACAATAGCCCACAGCATATTGAATATAGTATGCCATTGTTATCATTAGCATTAACGTAACATTAACGTAGCATTAACGTAACATTAGCATCAACATACATTGTTTCATTTAATTTCACCAAAATATTTAAATATTTCCAATTTCAGTAAAAAATGTTGTTACATGAAATCTTTTTGGTTTAACCATAATGCATAATAAGCATAATCAACAGGGGGAACATATTGTGGGGCAACATATCAACAGGGGAACATATTGTGGGGGAACAGGGGTAACATATCAACAGGGGGAACATATTGAACATATTGTGTACGCTGATAAGCTGTAGAAAGAATATATTAATTTAGAAGATCTGTTCACAGAAAATATAATTGGTCAATAGAAGGGCCTGAGATCAAAGTCAATAATCAGACCACTAGGGGTCATGCAGCTAACACAAATATATGGAAATGTCTGCTCTACCCAAAATTACAACCAACTAATTGCAGCATTACCACAAACAATTTAAGAGCAAGTGGAAGGGAGAAAAAGTAAGGAACTTGTCTGTCGGCCCTGCAATAAAGACCAAAATTGATAGATTGCAAAAGAGTTGGGAAGAGATTTTCGATGTACCGATTCCATGACACATGGTTTATGAACTGATACGCAAAACGACGTCGGATTCAAAACTTAGAATTCTTCGATTGAACTTATTATACAAAATTCTTGCAACCAATAGAATGTTATATATATGGGAGATACAATCTTCCCAGCTCTGCAGATTTTGCTGCGAAGAGTCAGAGAAATTAGATCATTTATTTTGGTACTGTCCATATGTAGCTTGTTTTTGGTCACAGGTCCAGGAATGGAATTGCGACATTTACCTGGAGTTAACTCTGGAGTTAGCACTACTGGGTGATTTGAAAAGTCATAGTCAACCGATTAATAATATTATACTTTTAGCAAAAAAAAGTGTTGGACTAATAACAATATAACAATATAACAAATGTAAAATAAAATGTCTGCAAAATGAATATAGGTTCAGAACTTTTGTGAAACAGCACAGTTAAAAATATATGGCAAATAGAAATCAAAATGTATGGACATCAGAAATAGATGGGAGAGGTTAGAGGTAGGACAGGACTAAAAACAAACAAAATATAACTATTGTAAAATATACTGTGTCTGTAAAATGTATATAGTGTGTATAAGCTGGAAGTAGAAGCATAAGTGTTATTGTTCATTAGTTTACTCCAGTTAGGGGAGGGGTGGGAGGGTTAGTGGAAAGTAGTAAAAAGGAAAATATATTTTAAAGAGATATATATATATATATATATATATATAATGTATATGTATGTGTATATATAGTATTTATGTACTGTATCTTAGGAAAGTATTCAGACCGTTTGACTTTTTCTACATTTTGTTACATTACAGCCTTATTCTAAAATGGATCACATAAAATACAATTCTCAGGAATCTACACACAATACCCCATTATGACAAAGCGAAAACAGTTTTTTTTAGACATTGTTGCAAGTGTATTAAAAATAAACAGAAACACCTTATTTACATAAGTATTCAGACCCCTTGCAATGACACTCAAAATTGAGCTCAGGTGCATCCTGTTTCCATTGATCATCCTTGAGATGTTTCTACAACTTGATTGGAGTCCACCTGTGGTAAATTCAATTGATTGGAAATGATTTAGAAAAGCACACACCTGTCTATATAAGGTCCCACAGTTGACAATGCATGTCAGAGCAAAAACCAAGCCATGAGGTCGAAGGAATTATCCGTAGAGATCCAAGACAGGATTGTGTCAAGTCACAGATCTGGGGAAGGGTACCAAAAACTGTCTGCAGCATTGAAGGTCCCCAGGAATACAGTGGCCTCCATCATTCTTAAATAGAAGAAGTTTGGACCCACCATGACTCTTCCTAGAGCTGGCCGCCCGGCCAAACTGAGCAATCGGGGTGTCAGAAGGTGAGTGTAGCTGGTGCATGAAGTCGGGCGCAGGAGAGCAAAATGAGTGAGCAACATACTTTACTCAAACAATAAAGGCACAAAGTACAAATACACTTGACCAATAACCAACGGTAAATATTACGCACGGGTGAACACAGCACCCGTTGAAAAACCAGCCATCATGAACCGAACTGAACATGGAAATAAGCACACACAACAAAAATGGGGGAAACAGAGGGTTAAATACATGAACATGTCATGGGATAATGAAAACCAGGTGTGTAGAGAATAAAGACAAAACCAATCGAAAATTAAAGATGGATCAGCGATGGCTAGAAGACCGGTGACGTCGACCGCCGAACGCCACCCGAACAAGGAGAGGGACCGACCTCGGCGGAAGTCGTGACAGGGGGAGAAGGGCCTTGGTCAGGGAGGTGACCAAGGACCCGATGGTCACTCTGACAGCTCTAGAGTTCCTCTGTGGAAATGGGAGAAACTTCCAGATGGACAACCATCTATGCAGCACTCCACCAATCAGGCCTTTATGGTAGAGTGGCCAGACTGAAGCCACACCTCAGTATAAGGCACATGACAGCCCGCTTGGAGTTTGCCAAAAGGCACCTAAAGACTCTCAGACCATGAGAAACAAGATTCTCTGGTCTGATGAAACCAAAACTGAACTCTTTGGCCTGAATGCCAACTGTCACGTCTGGAGGAAATCTGGCACCATCCCTACGGTGAAGCATGGTGGTGGCAGCATCATTTTTTTCAGCGGCAGGGACTGGGAGACTAGTCAGGATCGAGGCAAAGATGAACGAAGCAAAGTACAGAGAGATCTTTGATGAAAACCTGCTCCATAACGCTTAGTACCTCAGACTGTGACGAAGGTTCACCCTCCAACAGGACAACGACCCTAAGCACACAGCCAAGACAATACAGGAGTGGCTTCGGCCAAGTCTTTGAATGTCCTTGAGGGGCCCAGCCAGAGCCCGGACTTGATCCCGATCAAACATCTCTGGAGAGAGCTGAAAATAGCTATGCAGAAATGCTCCCCAGAGCTTGAGAGGATCTGCAGAGAAGAATGGGAGAAACTCCCTAAATACAGGTGTGTCAAGCTTGTAGCATCATACCCAAGAAGACTCGAGGCTCTAATAACTTCCAAAGGTGCTTCAAAAAGTACTGAGTAAAGGATCTGAATGCTTATGTCAATTTAATATTTCCGTATTTATGTTTTTATACATTTGTAAAAAATTCTAAAAACCTGTTTTTGCTTTGTCTTTATGGGGTGATGTTTGTTGATTGATGAATGAAAAAAAAAACGATTTAATCCATTTTAGAATAAGGCTGTAATGTAACAAAATGTGGGAAAAGTTAAGGGGTCTGAATACTTTTTTTCGAAGGCACTGTACATAGAAAATGTAACTACCACATGGGTGGGGAGTGGGATGCCCCTAGACTGACGGTCAGGGCAGAGGTCAAGTTCAAAGGTGGCGATTGTGAATTCCCCCCCCCCCCTCCCCCCCTCCTCCTCCTCAGAGCATTTGAAGACAGCTCAAGGCCTCATTCTCCCCCTTAAAACATCGCTAATGGAAGGGGCACATGATGCCATGTTACAGATACTAAAAAGAAAAGGAAAGTTAGAAGACTCAGAGGGAATCTAGCTCTGAGATGTTAAACAGAAACAGGGCCCCCTTGTGCTTGCTCGACCGGGAGTGCTGGCAGTTTCGATCTGAGCTCTGACAGATCGCTACAGGAAGCCGGGTTACCGCAACCACAGGCGGTACTCATGACAACCTTGCTTCAGTCTGATGTGCTGAGAGAACTGAAAATATTATAGACAGTGTTATCCGACAGAGAGACAAGTGAAAAACATTTACTAGACATGTGCGGCTTCTCTAAAGGGGGTCCAACAGTTGTGGCTAACTTCACACCGCTGAAGTAACTGCAGTACTTGCAGGCTTATTAAAAACTTAAGATAAGCACGTTAAAAAACTGTGAGAATAATAACTGACAGTGAGTTGCTAATGGATTTGCAACATTAAATAATACACCAGAAAACACACTGAAAGAAGGAGAGTACTGGCAGTGTAATGAGGAAGTAGAAGCTATTGCTCAGATGAGGAGTAGAATAGTGGAAGTGGGGGAATCTGGAAGACAACTTCTGAAAGGGAGAGGTCTCTGAGGAGGCTGAGGTGGAGCTGATCTCTGTTGTCCATATGGCTTTGAGACACCAAGGGATAAAACGAACTAGGGAAAAGCTGAAAGCAATGGGATAAAGAGTATTAAGGTAAAAACGGTAGCCAATACAGTAAAAAAAAACTGTGGCACGTCAAATATATAATAACCCTGATAAAACTGGGAAATGACTAAATGACTTAACCATAAAGAGCACATTTTGCAAAAGGATGAGGTAATATAAGTTCTAGATGCTAATACGGTTTTGTGTGAAAAAAGTAGGAATATAGTGCGTAAATTGAAACCCGCTGCGATTAAGTAATAACCTAGTATGGGAAAAGCAGGCGAAATCAGCCATACAAGGCAGACCCTATGGCCAAACCTAAAGACCAAGTATCATTACCTCTGTTTGTGGAGGTTGTGAATGTGAAGGGATTAGTACTTGTGAGAAGGGGACACATCCACATGGAAGAGTCCGGGAAGAGCATTAGTGCTACTAGAGTTAGCGAAGGACGGTATGACTAGCATGTTGCCTGAAGGTCTGAAGTGGCATCAAGCCTTAGACAGCGAGTGTGCCACCTGCTCCGAGACAACGTGGCCAGTTAGTATGGGACGGAAAGGCCTAGAAGGATACCGGGCAGGAACGATGCACTGAGAAAGTTAGATGGAATAACAGCAGGACCAGTTCAAGTGGGGGAATATATTGTTTTTTGCTACCATTGCTAAGTTAACCTAGTCCCTAGGCTGAAGATAGTCATGGAGTGGGAAAATAAGGGTGATGAAGTAATTCAGGGTCGCTTGATGATCTCAGGGATCTCACCCCTCCCAGAGGGGCAGCCAGACAACTGTTTGAAATAACTATAGAGTGTGGTGGTGCCATGTGAAGGTGAAATAACTATAGAGTGTGGTGGTGCCATGTGAAGATGAAACAACTATTAAAGGTGTGGTGGTGCCATGTGAAGGTGAAACAACTATTAAGGGTGTGGTGGTGCCCTGGTGTTTCTTCACTCTTTATGCAGGTAGCATCAAGATTTGATCAGCCAGAAAGACGAAACTGAAACCCACTAAAGTGAGCGGTAACTAGGGTAAGTAAAAGGCCTCAAAAACGGAGGCTAAAGACACTGCTAAAAGGGTGAGTATCGAGGATGGTGAAGGGGGAAGTGCTGGGCATGGCGGGGAGCCTTCCAGGAAGCACTTGTTCTTCTTCGGCCTCCCTAATATTCCTAGACGACAAACCTCTGCTACAGTGGAATCGTCCTCCAAAGTGTTAATTCTGTTACCATGGGAGCATGGGTATGCTGTTTCGAGTACTGCTGGTGGTGTCTTTGTGCTTGATTGGCGAGCCAGGCTGGGAACAAATGCATGTTGGAGTGGGGTTAAAGACAACAGAAAGATTAAACAAGACTGCCTACATTCCAGTGTTTGAGACCCATGTCCCCCCGATGATATGTGAATGGGGCCAGGGAATGAACTCTAGGACGGGTGGGGTTGCTATTTAGTCACTGGAATGTCGGCAGAAAACGGGGAACGTTTTTGATGGAAGAGATATATGAATCGCGAGCTGGGTTCTTACAGAGACTACTAAATTGGGCGATTGATGGTCACTTGAATGATGAGGTTGGTTATTGAGTTTTGGACGTAAACCTGGACCATAGGTACTTATACCGGGTCACAGTGCACTGGACAGAGTTATAAGATAAAGTCATACAAGTGAATTGGATTTAAAAGGAAGGAGAACATCCAAGGCTGAACTCAGATTGGTGTCTTCAGTATTTTAAAGGGGACCCGGGCACACATTTATGGGGAAAGGAGCGTGTAGAAGCAACAAACCAAGGGCTGGAAGAGTGTAAGGTTAACCTACCCCGGTCGAGTCTGTTCTGGGGTCACTTAGGTTAACCTTCCTTGGTCGAGTCTGTTCTGGGGTCACTTAGGTTAACCCTACTCCGGTCTAGTCTGTCTCTAGAAATTGGTTAATGCAGAGGGGGCCCAGAGTGAAGCTCTTCAAGGAAAATCACTAAGGTTGAAGCATGTATGAATTTTAGGAGAAGTGTGTTAACGCAGTATTGAACATGGACAACGCTTCAATTCACACCGACAGCGTCGCGGCGCAAAACGGTACGCAGCATCATCTGGATACGTGTTCAACAAAAGTTAAACATTCACCTTCTGCTACCATTTCTGTCAAACCGTCTACTCAGACAATGTGATGCTTACATCCGATAAATCCAATGAATGCAACTGCCTCTACAACGCAAATGCAGCATTTCATTGGAAATGGACGTAATTCTGGTGTACCGAATGAAATGACGTTGTCGGTGTCATCGAAGCGTAAGGGGCTGCGGGTGGACGGACCACCATGGCCTCTCAGAAGGGTGTTGGGCCCCAATTACTGTAACCAGTTACCCTATGAGTAGGGGTAATTGTCCAGGCTGTCGCAGTATAATGGGAGTAGTGATAAATAGTGAGCTTAATAAAAACCTACCTGGGTGTGCAAAAGACATGTAACTATATATTTTCTCCATCCAAGCACACCCATAGAAGAATGGGGGAAAGTGAAAGAGACATGTGGGTACAACTCCAGCCTAGTCCTGAGGACTTGGACGGGGTTAACACGTGAGGGTACAACGCCAGCCTAGTCCTGGGGACTTGGACGGGGTTAACACGTGAGGGTACAACGACAGCCTAGTCCTGGGGACTTGGAGGGGGTTAACCCCGTAGGTCGGCACCGGGCTCCCCTGATCCCAGTCCTGACTGAAACTCCGGTGGATGGCTTGGAATCTCAGGAAACTGAGGATGGTGCTATTGGGACCCTGATCCCAGTCCTGACTGAAACTACGGTGGATGGCTTGGAATCTCAGGAAACTGAGGATGGTGCTATTGGGACCCTGATCCCAGTCCTGACTGAAACTACGGTGGATGGCTTGGAATCTCAGGTAACTGAGGATGGTGCTTTTGGGACCCTGATCCCAGTCCTGACTGAAACTCCGGTGGATGGCTTGGAATCTCAGGTAACTGAGGATGGTGCTTTTGGGACCCTGATCCCAGTCCTGACTGAAACTCCGGTGGATGGCTTGGAATCTCAGGTAACTGAGGATGGTGCTTTTGGGACCCCGATCCCAGTCCTGACTGAAACTCTGGTGGATGGCTTGGAATCTCAGGTAACTGAGGATGGTGCTTTTGGGACCCCGATCCCAGTCCTGACTGAAACTCCGGTGGATGGCTTGGAATCTCAGGTAACTGAGGATGGTGCTTTTGGGACCCTGATCCCAGTCCTGACTGAAACTCCGGTGGATGGCTTGGAATCTCAGGTAACTGAGGATGGTGCTATTGGGACCCTGATCCCAGTCCTGACTGAAACTCCGGTGGATGGCTTGGAATCTCAGGTAACTGAGGATGGTGCTTTTGGGACCCTGATCCCAGTCCTGACTGAAACTCCGGTGGATGGCTTGGAATCTCAGGTAACTGAGGATAGTGCTATTGGGACCCTGATCCCAGTCCTGACTGAAACTCCGGTGGATGGCTTGGAATCTCAGGTAACTGAGGATGGTGCAATTGGGACCCTGATCCCAGTCCTGACTGAAACTCCGGTGGATGGCTTGGAATCTCAGGTAATTGAGGATGGTGCTATTGGAGCCTTCAACTGAACTATCAGTTAAGGGAAAGGCTGTAGAGGACCTGTCAGGAGATGAGTGAAGGGTTGGTGGAAGGGAAATGAAGGACTAGGATAGAGGCTGGCGAGCTAGAGGACCTTTCAGTCAAAACAGCAGAAGCGTTGGAGATCTTAACAGAACTCCTGGCCTATAGGCAAATAAGTGCCATTGCTGAGCTAGACACTGAGACTCGGGTTGGAGGGAGAAACTGAGGTTGAGTCACTGGATATACTGAGTCTTATTGACTAGTCAGGGGAGGGCGCTCAAGGTGTGATCCAGGTGAGGACGGCATTTTGTGCAGTCTCCTCGGGATAAGATTGTGTTTTGTTTTGTTGGATTTTGAGTTGCTTAAACTGGCTATGTTTTGATTTTATGTTTATGTTTAAAAGGGAGAAGAAAAAAATTATGATAAAATGAATGTTGAAAATGACAGGAAAAATTGTATGTTTAGATTTTTATATTTGTTATATTTTAAAAGAAAAAATAAATGAATGATAAAGAAAAGAAAATGGTGAAAAATGTAATTAAATGATCATGTATGTGTACTGGACTTTTGCAAGGAGAATGTGGCCAATGTGGTATCAGGGAGATGAACGTTTGGACAATATGGCTGACAGAGGATAAGGCCTATATCAACGGATGCCTAGAGAACGATGAAAATCCCAGAGAGCCACCAATAGAGGGGGTGATTGAGCTGACCACGCCCTCCCCCCGGGAACCTATCAACAGGGGATATTCACAACCGGATGCAGGTATGTGAGTTTCATGTTAGGTTCAGCTAGTGTTCAGGGTGAGAGGTATGTGAGTTTCATGTTAGGTTCAGCTAGTGTTCAGGGTGAGAGGTATGTGAGTTTCATGTTAGGTTCAGCTAGTGTTCAGGGTGAGAGGTATGTGAGTTTCATGTTAGGTTCAGCTAGTGTTCAGGGTGAGAGGTATGTGAGTTTGATGTTAGGTTCAGCTAGTGTTCAGGGTGAGAGGTATGTGAGTTTCATGTTAGGTTCAGCTAGTGTTCAGGGTGAGAGGTATGTGAGTTTCATGTTAGGTTCAGCTAGTGTTCAGGGTGAGAGGTATGTGAGTTTCATGTTAGGTTCAGCTAGTGTTCAGGGTGAGAGGTATGTGAGTTTCATGTTAGGTTCAGCTAGTGTTCAGGGTGAGAGGTATGTGAGTTTCATGTTAGGTTCAGCTAGTGTTCAGGGTGAGAGGTATGTGAGTTTCATGTTAGGTTCAGCTACTGTTCAGGGTGAGAGGTATGTGAGTTTCATGTTAGGTTCAGCTAGTGTTCAGGGTGAGAGGTATGTGAGTTTCATGTTAGGTTCAGCTAGTGTTCAGGGTGAGAGGTATGTGAGTTTCATGTTAGGTTCAGCTAGTGTTCAGGGTGAGAGGTATGTGAGTTTCATGTTAGGTTCAGCTAGTGTTCAGGGTGAGAGGTATGTGAGTTTCATGTTAGGTTCAGCTAGTGTTCAGGGTGAGAGGTATGTGAGTTTCATGTTAGGTTCAGCTAGTGTTCAGGGTGAGAGGTATGTGAGTTTCATGTTAGGTTCAGCTAGTGTTCAGGGTGAGAGGTATGTGAGTTTCATGTTAGGTTCAGCTAGTGTTCAGGGTGAGAGGTATGTGAGTTTCATGTTAGGTTAAGCTAGTGTTCAGGGTGAGATGTATGTTCATTCTAATCTGTCCTGATCCAAAAACAATTTGGCTATGTTTACCCTGTGAGTGCATGTCCTTGGGGCACACCCTATCATGTTAAAGTACGAACAGTACATGATGGAACAGGAAGAATGGTATATAGTGATAACTCCAACAGGAAACGTGTGTCCAGTGTGAGAGCAAGTCTAAAGAGAGTGAACGAGTGAACAGGTCAAGAAAGGGGGTGTCTTGAATGAGCCTAGTCAATATGACCCGATTACTCCTCCAGATCCCGGACAGAACTCTGGTAATGCTGAAACAAGAAAGATCAAGAAGAAGAGGAAGAAGGACAGGAAGAGGCCTCAACCACAAGCAGCTAGACAGCAGCTAAACCCAGTCAAAGACAGAGAGGAAGTGACAAGTGTGGGTAGACTGTATGCAGCTGTTCCTCCGCTGGAGGGTGAAGGTAGACTGTATGCAGCTGTTCCTCCGCTGGAGGGTGAAGGTAGACTGTAAACAGATGTTCCTCTGTCAGAGGGTGAAGGTAGACTGTAAACAGATGTTCCTCTGTCAGACAGTGAAGGTAGACTGTAAAATATGTTCCTCTGTCAGAGGGTGAAGGTAGACTGTAAACAGATGTTCCTCTGTCAGCGGATGAAGGTAGACTGTAAACAGATGTTCCTCTGTCAGAGGGTGAAGGTAGACTGTAAACAGATGTTCTTCTGTCAGAGGGTGAAGGTAGACTGTAAACAGATGTTCTTCTGTCAGGGGGTGAAGGTAGACTGTAAACAGATGTTCCTCTGTCAGAGGGTGAAGGTAGACTGTTAACAGATGTTCCTCTGTCAGAGGGTGAAGGTAGACTGTAAACAGATGTTCCTCTGTCAGAGGGTGAAGGTAGACTGTAAAATATGTTCCTCTGTCAGCGGGTGAAGGTAGACTGTAAACAGAAGTTCCTCTGTCAGAGGGTGAAGGTAGACTGCAAACAGATGTTCTTCTGTCAGAGGGTGAAGGTAGACTGTAAACAGAAGTTCCTCTGTCAGAGGGTGAAGGTAGACTGTAAACAGATGTTCCTCTGTCAGAGGGTGAAGGTAGACTGTAAACAGATATTCCTCTGTCAGAGGGTGAAGGTAGACTGTAAACAGATGTTCCTCTGTCAGAGGGTGAAGGTAGACTGTAAACAGATGTTCCTCTGTCAGAGGGTGAAGGTAGACTGTAAACAGATGTTCCTCTGTCAGAGGGTGAAGGTAGACTGTAAACAGATGTTCCTCTGTCAGAGGGTGAAGGTAGACTGTAAACAGATGTTCCTCTGTCAGAGGGTGAAGGTAGACTGTAAACATATGTTCCTCTGTCAGAGGGTGAAGGTAGAATGTAAACAGATGTTCCTCTGTCAGAGGGTGAAGGTAGACTGTAAACAGCTGTTCCTCTGTCAGAGGGTGAAGGTAGACTGTAAACAGATGTTCTTCTGTCAGGGGGTGAAGGTAGACTGTAAACATATGTTCCTCTGTCAGAGGGTGAAGGTAGACTGTAAACAGATGTTCCTCTGTAAGAGGGTGAAGGTAGACTGTAAACAGATATCCTCTGTCAGAGGGTGAAGGTAGACTGTAAACAGATGTTCCTCTGTCAGCGGGTGAAGGTAGACTGTAAACATATGTTCCTCTGTCAGAGGGTGAAGGTAGACTGTAAACAGATGTTCCTCTGTCAGAGGGTGAAGGTAGACTGTAAACAGATGTTCTTCTGTCAGAGGGTGAAGGTAGACTGTAAACAGATGTTCCTCTGTCAGAGGGTGAAGGTAGACTGTAAACAGATGTTCCTCTGTCAGAGGGTGAAGGTAGACTGTAAACAGATATCCTCTGTCAGAGGGTGAAGGTAGACTGTAAACAGATGTTCCTCTGTCAGCGGGTGAAGGTAGACTGTAAACAGATGTTCCTCTGTCAGAGGGTGAAGGTAGACTGTAAACAGATGTTCTTCTGTCAGAGGGTGAAGGTAGACTGTAAACAGATGTTCCTCTGTCAGAGGGTGAAGGTAGACTGTAAACAGATGTTCCTCTGTCAGAGGGTGAAGGTAGACTGTAAACAGATATCCTCTGTCAGAGTGTGAAGGTAGACTGTAAACAGATGTTCCTCTGTCAGCGGGTGAAGGTAGACTGTAAACATATGTTCCTCTGTCAGAGGGTGAAGGTAGACTGTAAACATATGTTCCTCTGTCAGAGGGTGAAGGTAGAATGTAAACAGATGTTCCTCTGTCAGAGGGTGAAGGTAGACTGTAAACAGATGTTCCTCTGTCAGAGGGTGAAGGTAGACTGTAAACAGATGTTCCTCTGTCAGAGGGTGAAGGTAGACTGTAAACAGATGTTCCTCTGTCAGAGGGTGAAGGTAGACTGTAAACATATGTTCCTCTGTCAGAGGGTGAAGGTAGAATGTAAACAGATGTTCCTCTGTCAGAGGGTGAAGGTAGACTGTAAACAGCTGTTCCTCTGTCAGAGGGTGAAGGTAGACTGTAAACAGATGTTCTTCTGTCAGAGGGTGAAGGTAGACTGTAAACATATGTTCCTCTGTCAGAGGGTGAAGGTAGACTGTAAACAGATGTTCCTCTGTAAGAGGGTGAAGGTAGACTGTAAACAGATATCCTCTGTCAGAGGGTGAAGGTAGACTGTAAACAGATGTTCCTCTGTCAGCGGGTGAAGGTAGACTGTAAACATATGTTCCTCTGTCAGAGGGTGAAGGTAGACTGTAAACATATGTTCCTCTGTCAGAGGGTGAAGGTAGAATGTAAACAGATGTTCCTCTGTCAGAGGGTGAAGGTAGACTGTAAACAGATGTTCCTCTGTCAGAGGGTGAAGGTAGACTGTAAACAGATGTTCCTCTGTCAGAGGGTGAAGGTAGACTGTAAACAGATGTTCCTCTGTCAGAGGGTGAAGGTAGACTGTAAACAGATGTTCCTCTGTCAGAGGGTGAAGGTAGACTGTAAACATATGTTCCTCTGTCAGAGGGTGAAGGTAGAATGTAAACAGATGTTCCTCTGTCAGAGGGTGAAGGTAGACTGTAAACAGCTGTTCCTCTGTCAGAGGGTGAAGGTAGACTGTAAACAGATGTTCTTCTGTCAGAGGGTGAAGGTAGACTGTAAACATATGTTCCTCTGTCAGAGGGTGAAGGTAGACTGTAAACAGATGTTCCTCTGTAAGAGGGTGAAGGTAGACTGTAAACAGATATCCTCTGTCAGAGGGTGAAGGTAGACTGTAAACAGATGTTCCTCTGTCAGCGGGTGAAGGTAGACTGTAAACATATGTTCCTCTGTCAGAGGGTGAAGGTAGACTGTAAACAGATGTTCTTCTGTCAGAGGGTGAAGGTAGACTGTAAACAGATGTTCCTCTGTCAGAGGGTGAAGGTAGACTGTAAACAGATGTTCCTCTGTCAGAGGGTGAAGGTAGACTGTAAACAGATATCCTCTGTCAGAGGGTGAAGGTAGACTGTAAACAGATGTTCCTCTGTCAGCGGGTGAAGGTAGACTGTAAACAGATGTTCCTCTGTCAGAGGGTGAAGGTAGACTGTAAACAGATGTTCTTCTGTCAGAGGGTGAAGGTAGACTGTAAACAGATGTTCCTCTGTCAGAGGGTGAAGGTAGACTGTAAACAGATGTTCCTCTGTCAGAGGGTGAAGGTAGACTGTAAACAGATATCCTCTGTCAGAGTGTGAAGGTAGACTGTAAACAGATGTTCCTCTGTCAGCGGGTGAAGGTAGACTGTAAACATATGTTCCTCTGTCAGAGGGTGAAGGTAGACTGTAAACATATGTTCCTCTGTCAGAGGGTGAAGGTAGAATGTAAACAGATGTTCCTCTGTCAGAGGGTGAAGGTAGACTGTAAACAGATGTTCCTCTGTCAGAGGGTGAAGTTAGACTGTAAACAGATGTTCCTCTGTCAGAGGGTGAAGGTAGACTGTAAACAGATGTTCCTCTGTCAGAGGGTGAAGGTAGACTGTAAACATATGTTCCTCTGTCAGAGGGTGAAGGTAGAATGTAAACAGATGTTCCTCTGTCAGAGGGTGAAGGTAGACTGTAAACAGCTGTTCCTCTGTCAGAGGGTGAAGGTAGACTGTAAACAGATGTTCTTCTGTCAGAGGGTGAAGGTAGACTGTAAACATATGTTCCTCTGTCAGAGGGTGAAGGTAGACTGTAAACAGATGTTCCTCTGTAAGAGGGTGAAGGTAGACTGTAAACAGATATCCTCTGTCAGAGGGTGAAGGTAGACTGTAAACAGATGTTCCTCTGTCAGCGGGTGAAGGTAGACTGTAAACATATGTTCCTCTGTCAGAGGGTGAAGGTAGACTGTAAACAGATGTTCCTCTGTCAGAGGGTGAAGGTAGACTGTAAACAGATGTTCTTCTGTCAGAGGGTGAAGGTAGACTGTAAACAGATGTTCCTCTGTCAGAGGGTGAAGGTAGACTGTAAACAGATGTTCCTCTGTCAGAGGGTGAAGGTAGACTGTAAACAGATATCCTCTGTCAGAGGGTGAAGGTAGACTGTAAACAGATGTTCCTCTGTCAGCGGGTGAAGGTAGACTGTAAACAGATGTTCCTCTGTCAGAGGGTGAAGGTAGACTGTAAACAGATGTTCTTCTGTCAGAGGGTGAAGGTAGACTGTAAACAGATGTTCCTCTGTCAGAGGGTGAAGGTAGACTGTAAACAGATGTTCCTCTGTCAGAGGGTGAAGGTAGACTGTAAACAGATATCCTCTGTCAGAGTGTGAAGGTAGACTGTAAACAGATGTTCCTCTGTCAGCGGGTGAAGGTAGACTGTAAACATATGTTCCTCTGTCAGAGGGTGAAGGTAGACTGTAAACATATGTTCCTCTGTCAGAGGATGAAGGTAGAATGTAAACAGATGTTCCTCTGTCAGAGGGTGAAGGTAGACTGTAAACAGATGTTCCTCTGTCAGAGGGTGAAGGTAGACTGTAAACAGATTTTCCTCTGTCAGAGGGTGAAGGTAGACTGTAAACAGATGTTCTTCTGTCAGAGGGTGAAGGTAGACTGTAAACATATGTTCCTCTGTCAGAGGGTGAAGGTAGACTGTAAACAGATGTTCCTCTGTCAGAGGGTGAAGGTAGACTGTAAACAGATATCCTCTGTCAGAGGGTGAAGGTAGACTGTAAACAGATGTTCTTCTGTCAGCGGGTGAAGGTAGACTGTAAACATATGTTCCTCTGTCAGAGGGTGAAGGTAGACTGTAAACATATGTTCCTCTGTCAGAGGGTGAAGGTAGAATGTAAACAGATGTTCCTCTGTCAGAGGGTGAAGGTAGACTGTAAACAGATGTTCCTCTGTCAGAGGGTGAAGGTAGACTGTAAACAGATATCCTCTGTCAGAGTGTGAAGGTAGACTGTAAACAGATGTTCCTCTTTCAGCGGGTGAAGGTAGACTGTAAACATATGTTCCTCTGTCAGAGGGTGAAGGTAGACTGTAAACAGATGTTCCTCTGTCAGAGGGTGAAGTTAGAATGTAAACAGATGTTCCTCTGTCAGAGGGTGAAGGTAGACTGTAAACATATGTTCCTCTGTCAGAGGGTGAAGGTAGACTGTAAACAGATGTTCCTCTGTCAGAGGGTGAAGGTAGACTGTAAACAGATGTTCTTCTGTCAGAGGGTGAAGGTAGACTGTAAACAGATGTTCCTCTGTCAGAGGGTGAAGGTAGACTGTAAACAGATATCCTCTGTCAGAGGGTGAAGGTAGACTGTAAAAAGATGTTCCTCTGTCAGCGGGTGAAGGTAGACTGTAAACAGATATCCTCTGTCAGAGGGTGAAGGTAGACTGTAAACATATGTTCCTCTGTCAGAGGGTGAAGGTAGACTGTAAACAGATGTTCCTCTGTCAGAGGGTGAAGGTAGACTGTAAACAGATATCCTCTGTCAGAGGGTGAAGGTAGACTGTAAACAGATGTTCCTCTGTCAGCGGGTGAAGGTAGACTGTAAACAGAAGTTCCTCTGTCAGAGGGTGAAGGTAGACTGTCAACAGATGTTCCTCTGTCAGAGCGTGAAGGTAGAATGTAAACAGATGTTCCTCTGTCAGAGGGTGAAGGTAGACTGTAAACAGATGTTCCTCTGTCGGAGGATGAAAGTAGACTGTAAACAGATGCTCCACTGTCGGAGGGTGAAGGTAGACTGTAAACAGATGTTCCTCTGTCAGCGGGTGAAGGTAGACTGTAAACAGAAGTTCCTCTGTCAGAGGGTGAAGGTAGACTGTCAACAGATGTTCCTCTGTCAGAGCGTGAAGGTAGACTGTAAACATATGTTCCTATGTCTGAGGGTGAAGGTAGACTGTAAACAGATGTTGCTCTGTCAGAGGGTGAAGGTAGACTGTAAACAGATATCCTCTCTCAGAGGGGGAAGGTAGACTGTAAACAGATGTTCCTCTGTCAGCGGGTGAAGGTAGACTGTAAACAGAAGTTCCTCTGTCAGAGAGTGAAGGTAGACTGTAAACAGATGTTCCTCTGTCAGAGCGTGAAGGTAGAATGTAAACATATGTTCCTCTGTCAGAGGGTGAAGGTAGACTGTAAACAGATGTTCTTCTGTCAGAGGGTGAAGGTAGACTGTAAACAGATGTTCCTCTGTCAGAGGGGGAAGGTAGACTGTAAACAGATGTTCCTCTGTCAGCGGGTGAAGGTAGACTGTAAACAGAAGTTCCTCTGTCAGAGGGTGAAGGTAGACTGTAAACAGATGTTCCTCTGTCAGAGCGTGAAGGTAGAATGTAAACAGATGTTCCTCTGTCAGAGGGTGAAGGTAGACTGTAAACAGATGTTCCTCTGTCGGAGGGTGAAAGTAGACTGTAAACAGATGCTCCACTGTCGGAGGGTGAAGGTAGACTGTAAACAGATGTTCCTCTGTCAGAGGGTGAAGGTAGACTGTAAACAGATGTTCCTCTGTCGGAGGGTGAAGGTAGACTGTCAACAGATGTTCCTCTGTCAGAGCGTGAAGGTAGAATGTAAACAGATGTTCCTCTGTCAGAGGGTGAAGGTAGACTGTAAACAGATGTTCCTCTGTCGGAGGGTGAAAGTAGACTGTAAACAGATGCTCCACTGTCGGAGGGTGAAGGTAGACTGTAAACAGATGTTCCTCTGTCAGCGGGTGAAGGTAGACTGTAAACAGAAGTTCCTCTGTCAGAGGGTGAAGGTAGACTGTCAACAGATGTTCCTCTGTCAGAGCGTGAAGGTAGACTGTAAACATATGTTCCTCTGTCTGAGGGTGAAGGTAGACTGTAAACAGATGTTCCTCTGTCAGAGGGTGAAGGTAGACTGTAAACAGATATCCTCTGTCAGAGGGGGAAGGTAGACTGTAAACAGATGTTCCTCTGTCAGCGGGTGAAGGTAGACTGTAAACAGAAGTTCCTCTGTCAGAGGGTGAAGGTAGACTGTAAACAGATGTTCCTCTGTCAGAGCGTGAAGGTAGAATGTAAACAGATGTTCCTCTGTCAGAGGGTGAAGGTAGACTGTAAACAGATGTTCCTCTGTCGGAGGGTGAAAGTAGACTGTAAACAGATGCTCCACTGTCGGAGGGTGAAGGTAGAATGTAAACAGATGTTCCTCTGTCAGCGGGTGAAGGTAGACTGTAAACAGAAGTTCCTCTGTCAGAGGGTGAAGGTAGACTGTCAACAGATGTTCCTCTGTCAGAGCGTGAAGGTAGACTGTAAACATATGTTCCTCTGTCAGAGGGTGAAGGTAGACTGTAAACAGATGTTCCTCTGTCAGAGGGTGAAGGTAGACTGTAAACAGATATCCTCTGTCAGAGGGGGAAGGTAGACTGTAAACAGATGTTCCTCTGTCAGCGGGTGAAGGTAGACTGTAAACAGAAGTTCCTCTGTCAGAGGGTGAAGGTAGACTGTCAACAGATGTTCCTCTGTCAGAGCGTGAAGGTAGACTGTAAACAGATGTTCCTCTGTCAGAGGGTGAAGGTAGACTGTAAACAGATGTTCCTCTGTCGGAGGGTGAAAGTAGACTGTAAACAGATGCTCCACTGTGGGAGGGTGAAGGTAGACTGTAAACAGATGTTCCTCTGTCAGAGGGTGAAGGTAGACTGTAAACAGATGTTCCTCTGTCGGGGGGTGAAGGTAGACTGTAAACAGATGTTCCTCTGTCGGAGGGTGAAGGTAGACTGTAAACAGATGTTCCTCTGTCAGAGGGTGAAGGTAGACTGTAAACAGATGTTCCTCTGTCAGAGGGTGAAGGTAGACTCTAAACAGATGTTCCTCTCCAGAGTGTGAAGGTAGACTGTAAACAGATATCCTCTGTCAGAGGGTGAAGGTAGACTGTAAACAGATGTTCCTCTGTCAGAGGGTGAAGGTAGACTGTAAACAGATGTTCCTCTGTCAGAGGGTGAAGGTAGACTGTAAACAGATGTTCCTCTGTCAGAGGGTGAAGGTAGACTGTAAACAGATGTTACTCTGTCAGAGGGTGAAGGTAGACTGTAAACAGATGTTCCTCTGTCAGAGGGTGAAGGTAGACTGTAAACAGATGTTCCTCTGTCAGAGGGTGAAGGTAGACTGTAAACAGATGTTCTTCTGTCAGAGGGTGAAGGTAGACTGTAAACAGATGTTCCTCTGTCAGCGGGTGAAGGTAGACTGTAAACATATGTTCCTCTGTCAGATTGTGAAGGTAGACTGTCAACAGATGTTCCTCTGTCAGAGCGTGAAGGTAGAATGTAAACAGATGTTCCTCTGTCAGAGGGTGAAGGTAGACTGTAAACAGATGTTCCTCTGTCGGAGGGTGAAAGTAGACTGTAAACAGATGCTCCACTGTCGGAGGGTGAAGGTAGACTGTAAACAGATGTTCCTCTGTCAGTGGGTGAAGGTAGACTGTAAACAGAAGTTCCTCTGTCAGAGGGTGAAGGTAGACTGTCAACAGATGTTCCTCTGTCAGAGCGTGAAGGTAGACTGTAAACATATGTTCCTCTGTCTGAGGGTGAAGGTAGACTGTAAACAGATGTTCCTCTGTCAGAGGGTGAAGGTAGACTGTAAACAGATATCCTCTGTCAGAGGGGGAAGGTAGACTGTAAACAGATGTTCCTCTGTCAGCGGGTGAAGGTAGACTGTAAACAGAAGTTCCTCTGTCAGAGGGTGAAGGTAGACTGTAAACAGATGTTCCTCTGTCAGAGCGTGAAGGTAGAATGTAAACAGATGTTCCTCTGTCAGAGGGTGAAGGTAGACTGTAAACAGATGTTCCTCTGTCGGAGGGTGAAAGTAGACTGTAAACAGATGCTCCACTGTCGGAGGGTGAAAGTAGACTGTAAACAGATGTTCCTCTGTCAGCGGGTGAAGGTAGACTGTAAACAGAAGTTCCTCTGTCAGAGGGTGAAGGTAGACTGTCAACAGATGTTCCTCTGTCAGAGCGTGAAGGTAGACTGTAAACATATGTTCCTCTGTCAGAGGGTGAAGGTAGACTGTAAACAGATGTTCCTCTGTCAGAGGGTGAAGGTAGACTGTAAACAGATATCCTCTGTCAGAGGGGGAAGGTAGACTGTAAACAGATGTTCCTCTGTCAGCGGGTGAAGGTAGACTGTAAACAGAAGTTCCTCTGTCAGAGGGTGAAGGTAGACTGTCAACAGATGTTCCTCTGTCAGAGCGTGAAGGTAGACTGTAAACAGATGTTCCTCTGTCAGAGGGTGAAGGTAGACTGTAAACAGATGTTCCTCTGTCGGAGGGTGAAAGTAGACTGTAAACAGATGCTCCACTGTGGGAGGGTGAAGGTAGACTGTAAACAGATGTTCCTCTGTTAGAGGGTGAAGGTAGACTGTAAACAGATGTTCCTCTGTCGGGGGGTGAAGGTAGACTGTAAACAGATGTTCCTCTGTCGGAGGGTGAAGGTAGACTGTAAACAGATGTTCCTCTGTCAGAGGGTGAAGGTAGACTGTAAACAGATGTTCCTCTGTCAGAGGGTGAAGGTAGACTCTAAACAGATGTTCCTCTCCAGAGTGTGAAGGTAGACTGTAAACAGATATCCTCTGTCAGAGGGTGAAGGTAGACTGTAAACAGATGTTCCTCTGTCAGAGGGTGAAGGTAGACTGTAAACAGATGTTCCTCTGTCAGAGGGTGAAGGTAGACTGTAAACAGATGTTCCTCTGTCAGAGGGTGAAGGTAGACTGTAAACAGATGTTCCTCTGTCAGAGGGTGAAGGTAGACTGTAAACAGATGTTACTCTGTCAGAGGGTGAAGGTAGACTGTAAACAGATGTTCCTCTGTCAGAGGGTGAAGGTAGACTGTAAACAGATGTTCCTCTGTCAGAGGGTGAAGGTAGACTGTAAACAGATGTTCTTCTGTCAGAGGGTGAAGGTAGACTGTAAACAGATGTTCCTCTGTCAGCGGGTGAAGGTAGACTGTAAACATATGTTCCTCTGTCAGAGGGTGAAGGTAGACTGTAAACAGATATCCTCTGTCAGAGGGTGAAGGTAGACTGTAAACAGATGTTCCTCTGTCAGAGGGTGAAGGTAGACTGTAAACAGATGTTCCTCTGTCAGAGGGTGAAGGTAGACTGTAAACAGATGTTCCTCTATCAGAGGGTGAAGGTAGACTGTAAACAGATGTTCCTCTGTCAGAGGGTGAAGGTAGACTGTAAACAGATGTTACTCTGTCAGAGGGTGAAGGTAGACTGTAAACAGATGTTCCTCTGTCAGAGGGTGAAGGTAGACTGTAAACAGATGTGCCTCTGTCAGAGGGTGAAGGTAGACTGTAAACAGATGTTCTTCTGTCAGAGGGTGAAGGTAGACTGTAAACAGATGTTCCTCTGTCAGCGGGTGAAGGTAGACTGTAAACATATGTTCCTCTGTCAGAGGGTGAAGGTAGACTGTAAACATATGTTCCTCTGTCAGAGGGTGAAGGTAGAATGTTAACAGATGTTCCTCTGTCAGAGGGTGAAGGTAGACTGTAAACAGATATTCCTCTGTCAGAGGGTGAAGGTAGACTGTAAACAGATATTCCTCTGTCAGCAGGTGAAGGTAGACTGTAAACATATGTTCCTCTGTCAGAGGGTGAAGGTAGACTGTAAACATATGTTCCTCTGTCAGAGGGTGAAGGTAGAATGTTAACAGATGTTCCTCTGTCAGAGGGTGAAGGTAGACTGTAAACATATGTTCCTCTGTCAGAGGGTGAAGGTAGACTGTAAACAGATGTTCCTCTGTCAGAGGGTGAAGGTAGACTGTAAACAGATATCCTCTGTCAGAGGGGGAAGGTAGACTGTAAACAGATGTTCCTCTGTCAGCGGGTGAGGGTAGACTGTAAACAGAAGTTCCTCTGTCAGAGGGTGAAGGTAGACTGTCAACAGATGTTCCTCTGTCAGAGCGTGAAGATAGACTGTAAACAGATGTTCCTCTGTCAGAGGGTGAAGGTAGACTGTAAACAGATGTTCTTCTGTCAGAGGGTGAAGGTAGACTGTAAACAGATGTTCCTCTGTCAGCGGGTGAAGGTAGACTGTAAACATATGTTCCTCTGTCAGAGGGTGAAGGTAGACTGTAAACAGATATCCTCTGTCAGAGGGTGAAGGTAGACTGTAAACAGATGTTCCTCTGTCAGAGGGTGAAGGTAGACTGTAAACAGATGTTCCTCTGTCAGAGGGTGAAGGTAGACTGTAAACAGATGTTCCTCTATCAGAGGGTGAAGGTAGACTGTAAACAGATGTTCCTCTGTCAGAGGGTGAAGGTAGACTGTAAACAGATGTTACTCTGTCAGAGGGTGAAGGTAGACTGTAAACAGATGTTCCTCTGTCAGAGGGTGAAGGTAGACTGTAAACAGATGTGCCTCTGTCAGAGGGTGAAGGTAGACTGTAAACAGATGTTCTTCTGTCAGAGGGTGAAGGTAGACTGTAAACAGATGTTCCTCTGTCAGCGGGTGAAGGTAGACTGTAAACATATGTTCCTCTGTCAGAGGGTGAAGGTAGACTGTAAACATATGTTCCTCTGTCAGAGGGTGAAGGTAGAATGTTAACAGATGTTCCTCTGTCAGAGGGTGAAGGTAGACTGTAAACAGATATTCCTCTGTCAGAGGGTGAAGGTAGACTGTAAACAGATATTCCTCTGTCAGCAGGTGAAGGTAGACTGTAAACATATGTTCCTCTGTCAGAGGGTGAAGGTAGACTGTAAACATATGTTCCTCTGTCAGAGGGTGAAGGTAGAATGTTAACAGATGTTCCTCTGTCAGAGGGTGAAGGTAGACTGTAAACATATGTTCCTCTGTCAGAGGGTGAAGGTAGACTGTAAACAGATGTTCCTCTGTCAGAGGGTGAAGGTAGACTGTAAACAGATATCCTCTGTCAGAGGGGGAAGGTAGACTGTAAACAGATGTTCCTCTGTCAGCGGGTGAGGGTAGACTGTAAACAGAAGTTCCTCTGTCAGAGGGTGAAGGTAGACTGTCAACAGATGTTCCTCTGTCAGAGCGTGAAGATAGACTGTAAACAGATGTTCCTCTGTCAGAGGGTGAAGGTAGACTGTAAACAGATGTTCCTCTGTCGGAGGGTGAAAGTAGACTGTAAACAGATGCTCCACTGTGGGAGGGTGAAGGTAGACTGTAAACAGATGTTCCTCTGTCAGAGCGTGAAGATAGACTGTAAACAGATGTTCCTCTGTCAGAGGGTGAAGGTAGACTGTAAACAGATGTTCTTCTGTCAGAGGGTGAAGGTAGACTGTAAACAGATGTTCCTCTGTCAGCGGGTGAAGGTAGACTGTAAACATATGTTCCTCTGTCAGAGGGTGAAGGTAGACTGTAAACAGATATCCTCTGTCAGAGGGTGAAGGTAGACTGTAAACAGATGTTCCTCTGTCAGAGGGTGAAGGTAGACTGTAAACAGATGTTCCTCTGTCAGAGGGTGAAGGTAGACTGTAAACAGATGTTCCTCTATCAGAGGGTGAAGGTAGACTGTAAACAGATGTTCCTCTGTCAGAGGGTGAAGGTAGACTGTAAACAGATGTTACTCTGTCAGAGGGTGAAGGTAGACTGTAAACAGATGTTCCTCTGTCAGAGGGTGAAGGTAGACTGTAAACAGATGTGCCTCTGTCAGAGGGTGAAGGTAGACTGTAAACAGATGTTCTTCTGTCAGAGGGTGAAGGTAGACTGTAAACAGATGTTCCTCTGTCAGCGGGTGAAGGTAGACTGTAAACATATGTTCCTCTGTCAGAGGGTGAAGGTAGACTGTAAACATATGTTCCTCTGTCAGAGGGTGAAGGTAGAATGTTAACAGATGTTCCTCTGTCAGAGGGTGAAGGTAGACTGTAAACAGATATTCCTCTGTCAGAGGGTGAAGGTAGACTGTAAACAGATATTCCTCTGTCAGCAGGTGAAGGTAGACTGTAAACATATGTTCCTCTGTCAGAGGGTGAAGGTAGACTGTAAACATATGTTCCTCTGTCAGAGGGTGAAGGTAGAATGTTAACAGATGTTCCTCTGTCAGAGGGTGAAGGTAGACTGTAAACATATGTTCCTCTGTCAGAGGGTGAAGGTAGACTGTAAACAGATGTTCCTCTGTCAGAGGGTGAAGGTAGACTGTAAACAGATATCCTCTGTCAGAGGGGGAAGGTAGACTGTAAACAGATGTTCCTCTGTCAGCGGGTGAGGGTAGACTGTAAACAGAAGTTCCTCTGTCAGAGGGTGAAGGTAGACTGTCAACAGATGTTCCTCTGTCAGAGCGTGAAGATAGACTGTAAACAGATGTTCCTCTGTCAGAGGGTGAAGGTAGACTGTAAACAGATGTTCCTCTGTCGGAGGGTGAAAGTAGACTGTAAACAGATGCTCCACTGTGGGAGGGTGAAGGTAGACTGTAAACAGATGTTCCTCTGTCAGAGGGTGAAGGTAGACTGTAAACAGATGTTCCTCTGTCGGGGGGTGAAGGTAGACTGTAAACAGATGTTCCTCTGTCGGAGGGTGAAGGTAGACTGTAAACAGATGTTCCTCTGTCAGAGGGCGAAGGTAGACTGTAAACAGATGTTCCTCTGTCAGAGGGTGAAGGTAGACTCTAAACAGATGTTCCTCTCCAGAGTGTGAAGGTAGACTGTAAACAGATATCCTCTGTCAGAGGGTGAAGGTAGACTGTAAACAGATGTTCCTCTGTCAGAGGGTGAAGGTAGACTGTAAACAGATGTTCCTCTGTCAGAGGGTGAAGGTAGACTGTAAACAGATGTTCCTCTGTCAGAGGGTGAAGGTAGACTGTAAACAGATGTTACTCTGTCAGAGGGTGAAGGTAGACTGTAAACAGATGTTCCTCTGTCAGAGGGTGAAGGTAGACTGTAAACAGATGTTCCTCTGTCAGAGGGTGAAGGTAGACTGTAAACAGATGTTCTTCTGTCAGAGGGTGAAGGTAGACTGTAAACAGATGTTCCTCTGTCAGCGGGTGAAGGTAGACTGTAAACATATGTTCCTCTGTCAGAGGGTGAAGGTAGACTGTAAACATATGTTCCTCTGTCAGAGGGTGAAGGTAGAATGTTAACAGATGTTCCTCTGTCAGAGGGTGAAGGTAGACTGTAAACAGATATTCCTCTGTCAGAGGGTGAAGGTAGGCTGTAAACAGATATTCCTCTGTCAGCAGGTGAAGGTAGACTGTAAACATATGTTCCTCTGTCAGAGGGTGAAGGTAGACTGTAAACATATGTTCCTCTGTCAGAGGGTGAAGGTAGAATGTTAACAGATGTTCCTCTGTCAGAGGGTGAAGGTAGACTGTAAACAGATGTTCCTCTGTCAGAGGGTGAAGGTAGACTGTCAACAGATGTTCCTCTGTCAGAGCGTAAAGGTAGAATGTAAACAGATGTTCCTCTGTCAGAGGGTGAAGGTAGACTGTAAACAGATGTTCCACTGTCAGAGGGTGAAGGTAGACTGTAAACAGATGTTCCTCTGTCAGAGGGTGAAGGTAGACTGTCAACTGATGTTCCTCTGTCAGAGCGTAAAGGTAGAATGTAAACAGATGTTCCTCTGTCAGAGGGTGAAGGTAGACTGTAAACAGATCTTCTTCTGTCAGAGGGTGAAGGTAGACTGTAAACAGATGTTCCTCTGTCAGCGGGTGAAGGTAGACTGTAAACATATGTTCCTCTGTCAGAGGGTGAAGGTAGACTGTAAACATATGTTCCTCTGTCAGAGGGTGAAGGTAGAATGTTAACAGATGTTCCTCTGTCAGAGGGTGAAGGTAGACTGTAAACAGATATTCCTCTGTCAGAGGGTGAAGGTAGACTGTAAACAGATATTCCTCTGTCAGCAGGTGAAGGTAGACTGTAAACATATGTTCCTCTGTCAGAGGGTGAAGGTAGACTGTAAACAAATGTGCCTCTGTCAGAGGGTGAAGGTAGAATGTTAACAGATGTTCCTCTGTCAGAGGGTGAAGGTAGACTGTAAACAGATGTTCCTCTGTCAGAGGGTGAAGGTAGACTGTCAACAGATGTTCCTCTGTCAGAGCGTAAAGGTAGAATGTAAACAGATGTTCCTCTGTCAGAGGGTGAAGGTAGACTGTAAACAGATGTTCCACTGTCAGAGGGTGAAGGTAGACTGTAAACAGATGTTCCTCTGTCAGAGGGTGAAGGTAGACTGTCAACGGATGTTCCTCTGTCAGAGCGTAAAGGTAGAATGTAAACAGATGTTCCTCTGTCAGAGGGTGAAGGTAGACTGTAAACAGATGTTCCACTGTCGGAGGGTGAAGGTAGACTGTAAACAGATGTTCCTCTGTCAGAGGGTGAAGGTAGACTGTAAACAGATGTTCCTCTGTCAGCGGGTGAAGGTAGACTGTAAACATATGTTCCTCTGTCAGAGGGTGAAGGTAGACTGTAAACATATGTTCCTCTGTCAGAGGGTGAAGGTAGAATGTTAACAGATGTTCCTCTGTCAGAGGGTGAAGGTAGACTGTAAACAGATGTTCCTCTGTCAGAGGGTGAAGGTAGACTGTAAACAGATGTTCCTCTGTCAGAGGGTGAAGGTAGACTGTAAACAGATGTTCCTCTGTCAGCGGGTGAAGGTAGACTGTAAACATATGTTCCTCTGTCAGAGGGTGAAGGTAGACTGTAAACATATGTTCCTCTGTCAGAGGGTGAAGGTAGAATGTTAACAGATGTTCCTCTGTCAGAGGGTGAAGGTAGACTGTAAACAGATGTTCCTCTGTCAGAGGGTGAAGGTAGACTGTCAACAGATGTTCCTCTGTCAGAGCGTAAAGGTAGAATGTAAACAGATGTTCCTCTGTCAGAGGGTGAAGGTAGACTGTAAACAGATATCCTCTGTCAGCGGGTGAAGGTAGACTGTTAACAGATGTTCCTCTGTCAGAGGGTGAAGGTAGACTGTCAACAGATGTTCCTCTGTCAGAGCTTCAAGGTAGACTGTAAACATATGTTCCTCTGTCTGTGGGTGAAGGTAGACTGTAAACAGATGTTCCTCTGTCAGAGGGTGAAGGTAGACTGTAAACAGATGTTCCTCTGTCAGAGGGTGAAGGTAGACTGTAAACAGATGTTCCTCTATCAGAGGGTGAAGGTAGACTGTAAACAGATGTTCCTCTGTCAGAGGGTGAAGGTAGACTGTAAACATATGTTCCTCTGTCAGAGGGTGAAGGTAGAATGTTAACAGATGTTCCTCTGTCAGAGGGTGAAGGTAGAATGTTAACAGATGTTCCTCTGTCAGAGGGTGAAGGTAGACTGTAAACAGATATTCCTCTGTCAGAGGGTGAAGGTAGACTGTAAACAGATATTCCTCTGTCAGCAGGTGAAGGTAGACTGTAAACATATGTTCCTCTGTCAGAGGGTGAAGGTAGACTGTCAACAGATGTTCCTCTGTCAGAGCGTAAAGGTAGAATGTAAACAGATGTTCCTCTGTCAGAGGGTGAAGGTAGACTGTAAACAGATGTTCCACTGTCAGAGGGTGAAGGTAGACTGTAAACAGATGTTCCTCTGTCAGAGGGTGAAGGTAGACTGTCAACGGATGTTCCTCTGTCAGAGCGTAAAGGTAGAATGTAAACAGATGTTCCTCTGTCAGAGGGTGAAGGTAGACTGTAAACAGATGTTCCACTGTCGGAGGGTGAAGGTAGACTGTAAACAGATGTTCCTCTGTCAGAGGGTGAAGGTAGACTGTAAACAGATGTTCCTCTGTCAGCGGGTGAAGGTAGACTGTAAACATATGTTCCTCTGTCAGAGGGTGAAGGTAGACTGTAAACATATGTTCCTCTGTCAGAGGGTGAAGGTAGAATGTTAACAGATGTTCCTCTGTCAGAGGGTGAAGGTAGACTGTAAACAGATGTTCCTCTGTCAGAGGGTGAAGGTAGACTGTAAACAGATGTTCCTCTGTCAGAGGGTGAAGGTAGACTGTAAACAGATGTTCCTCTGTCAGCGGGTGAAGGTAGACTGTAAACATATGTTCCTCTGTCAGAGGGTGAAGGTAGACTGTAAACATATGTTCCTCTGTCAGAGGGTGAAGGTAGAATGTTAACAGATGTTCCTCTGTCAGAGGGTGAAGGTAGACTGTAAACAGATGTTCCTCTGTCAGAGGGTGAAGGTAGACTGTCAACAGATGTTCCTCTGTCAGAGCGTAAAGGTAGAATGTAAACAGATGTTCCTCTGTCAGAGGGTGAAGGTAGACTGTAAACAGATATCCTCTGTCAGCGGGTGAAGGTAGACTGTTAACAGATGTTCCTCTGTCAGAGGGTGAAGGTAGACTGTCAACAGATGTTCCTCTGTCAGAGCTTCAAGGTAGACTGTAAACATATGTTCCTCTGTCTGTGGGTGAAGGTAGACTGTAAACAGATGTTCCTCTGTCAGAGGGTGAAGGTAGACTGTAAACAGATGTTCCTCTGTCAGAGGGTGAAGGTAGACTGTAAACAGATGTTCCTCTATCAGAGGGTGAAGGTAGACTGTAAACAGATGTTCCTCTGTCAGAGGGTGAAGGTAGACTGTAAACATATGTTCCTCTGTCAGAGGGTGAAGGTAGAATGTTAACAGATGTTCCTCTGTCAGAGGGTGAAGGTAGACTGTAAACATATGTTCCTCTGTCAGAGGGTGAAGGTAGACTGTAAACAGATGTTCCTCTGTCAGAGGGTGAAGGTAGACTGTAAACAGATATCCTCTGTCAGAGGGGGAAGGTAGACTGTAAACAGATGTTCCTCTGTCAGCGGGTGAAGGTAGACTGTAAACAGAAGTTCCTCTGTCAGAGGGTGAAGGTAGACTGTCAACAGATGTTCCTCTGTCAGAGCGTGAAGGTAGACTGTAAACAGATGTTCCTCTGTCGGAGGGTGAAAGTAGACTGTAAACAGATGCTCCACTGTGGGAGGGTGAAGGTAGACTGTAAACAGATGTTCCTCTGTCAGAGGGTGAAGGTAGACTGTAAACAGATGTTCCTCTGTCGGGGGGTGAAGGTAGACTGTAAACAGATGTTCCTCTGTCGGAGGGTGAAGGTAGACTGTAAACAGATGTTCCTCTGTCAGAGGGTGAAGGTAGACTGTAAACAGATGTTCCTCTGTCAGAGGGTGAAGGTAGACTCTAAACAGATGTTCCTCTCCAGAGTGTGAAGGTAGACTGTAAACAGATATCCTCTGTCAGAGGGTGAAGGTAGACTGTAAACAGATGTTCCTCTGTCAGAGGGTGAAGGTAGACTGTAAACAGATGTTCCTCTGTCAGAGGGTGAAGGTAGACTGTAAACAGATGTTCCTCTGTCAGAGGGTGAAGGTAGACTGTAAACAGATGTTACTCTGTCAGAGGGTGAAGGTAGACTGTAAACAGATGTTCCTCTGTCAGAGGGTGAAGGTAGACTGTAAACAGATGTTCCTCTGTCAGAGGGTGAAGGTAGACTGTAAACAGATGTTCTTCTGTCAGAGGGTGAAGGTAGACTGTAAACAGATGTTCCTCTGTCAGCGGGTGAAGGTAGACTGTAAACATATGTTCCTCTGTCAGAGGGTGAAGGTAGACTGTAAACAGATATCCTCTGTCAGAGGGTGAAGGTAGACTGTAAACAGATGTTCCTCTGTCAGAGGGTGAAGGTAGACTGTAAACAGATGTTCCTCTGTCAGAGGGTGAAGGTAGACTGTAAACAGATGTTCCTCTATCAGAGGGTGAAGGTAGACTGTAAACAGATGTTCCTCTGTCAGAGGGTGAAGGTAGACTGTAAACAGATGTTACTCTGTCAGAGGGTGAAGGTAGACTGTAAACAGATGTTCCTCTGTCAGAGGGTGAAGGTAGACTGTAAACAGATGTGCCTCTGTCAGAGGGTGAAGGTAGACTGTAAACAGATGTTCTTCTGTCAGAGGGTGAAGGTAGACTGTAAACAGATGTTCCTCTGTCAGCGGGTGAAGGTAGACTGTAAACATATGTTCCTCTGTCAGAGGGTGAAGGTAGACTGTAAACATATGTTCCTCTGTCAGAGGGTGAAGGTAGAATGTTAACAGATGTTCCTCTGTCAGAGGGTGAAGGTAGACTGTAAACAGATATTCCTCTGTCAGAGGGTGAAGGTAGACTGTAAACAGATATTCCTCTGTCAGCAGGTGAAGGTAGACTGTAAACATATGTTCCTCTGTCAGAGGGTGAAGGTAGACTGTAAACATATGTTCCTCTGTCAGAGGGTGAAGGTAGAATGTTAACAGATGTTCCTCTGTCAGAGGGTGAAGGTAGACTGTAAACATATGTTCCTCTGTCAGAGGGTGAAGGTAGACTGTAAACAGATGTTCCTCTGTCAGAGGGTGAAGGTAGACTGTAAACAGATATCCTCTGTCAGAGGGGGAAGGTAGACTGTAAACAGATGTTCCTCTGTCAGCGGGTGAAGGTAGACTGTAAACAGAAGTTCCTCTGTCAGAGGGTGAAGGTAGACTGTCAACAGATGTTCCTCTGTCAGAGCGTGAAGATAGACTGTAAACAGATGTTCCTCTGTCAGAGGGTGAAGGTAGACTGTAAACAGATATCCTCTGTCAGAGGGGGAAGGTAGACTGTAAACAGATGTTCCTCTGTCAGCGGGTGAAGGTAGACTGTAAACATATGTTCCTCTGTCAGAGGGTGAAGGTAGAATGTTAACAGATGTTCCTCTGTCAGAGGGTGAAGGTAGACTGTAAACAGATGTTCCTCTGTCAGAGGGTGAAGGTAGACTGTCAACAGATGTTCCTCTGTCAGAGCGTAAAGGTAGAATGTAAACAGATGTTCCTCTGTCAGAGGGTGAAGGTAGACTGTAAACAGATATCCTCTGTCAGCGGGTGAAGGTAGACTGTTAACAGATGTTCCTCTGTCAGAGGGTGAAGGTAGACTGTCAACAGATGTTCCTCTGTCAGAGCTTCAAGGTAGACTGTAAACATATGTTCCTCTGTCTGTGGGTGAAGGTAGACTGTAAACAGATGTTCCTCTGTCAGAGGGTGAAGGTAGACTGTAAACAGATGTTCCTCTGTCAGAGGGTGAAGGTAGACTGTAAACAGATGTTCCTCTATCAGAGGGTGAAGGTAGACTGTAAACAGATGTTCCTCTGTCAGAGGGTGAAGGTAGACTGTAAACATATGTTCCTCTGTCAGAGGGTGAAGGTAGAATGTTAACAGATGTTCCTCTGTCAGAGGGTGAAGGTAGAATGTTAACAGATGTTCCTCTGTCAGAGGGTGAAGGTAGACTGTAAACAGATATTCCTCTGTCAGAGGGTGAAGGTAGACTGTAAACAGATATTCCTCTGTCAGCAGGTGAAGGTAGACTGTAAACATATGTTCCTCTGTCAGAGGGTGAAGGTAGACTGTCAACAGATGTTCCTCTGTCAGAGCGTAAAGGTAGAATGTAAACAGATGTTCCTCTGTCAGAGGGTGAAGGTAGACTGTAAACAGATGTTCCACTGTCAGAGGGTGAAGGTAGACTGTAAACAGATGTTCCTCTGTCAGAGGGTGAAGGTAGACTGTCAACGGATGTTCCTCTGTCAGAGCGTAAAGGTAGAATGTAAACAGATGTTCCTCTGTCAGAGGGTGAAGGTAGACTGTAAACAGATGTTCCACTGTCGGAGGGTGAAGGTAGACTGTAAACAGATGTTCCTCTGTCAGAGGGTGAAGGTAGACTGTAAACAGATGTTCCTCTGTCAGCGGGTGAAGGTAGACTGTAAACATATGTTCCTCTGTCAGAGGGTGAAGGTAGACTGTAAACATATGTTCCTCTGTCAGAGGGTGAAGGTAGAATGTTAACAGATGTTCCTCTGTCAGAGGGTGAAGGTAGACTGTAAACAGATGTTCCTCTGTCAGAGGGTGAAGGTAGACTGTAAACAGATGTTCCTCTGTCAGAGGGTGAAGGTAGACTGTAAACAGATGTTCCTCTGTCAGCGGGTGAAGGTAGACTGTAAACATATGTTCCTCTGTCAGAGGGTGAAGGTAGACTGTAAACATATGTTCCTCTGTCAGAGGGTGAAGGTAGAATGTTAACAGATGTTCCTCTGTCAGAGGGTGAAGGTAGACTGTAAACAGATGTTCCTCTGTCAGAGGGTGAAGGTAGACTGTCAACAGATGTTCCTCTGTCAGAGCGTAAAGGTAGAATGTAAACAGATGTTCCTCTGTCAGAGGGTGAAGGTAGACTGTAAACAGATATCCTCTGTCAGCGGGTGAAGGTAGACTGTTAACAGATGTTCCTCTGTCAGAGGGTGAAGGTAGACTGTCAACAGATGTTCCTCTGTCAGAGCTTCAAGGTAGACTGTAAACATATGTTCCTCTGTCTGTGGGTGAAGGTAGACTGTAAACAGATGTTCCTCTGTCAGAGGGTGAAGGTAGACTGTAAACAGATGTTCCTCTGTCAGAGGGTGAAGGTAGACTGTAAACAGATGTTCCTCTATCAGAGGGTGAAGGTAGACTGTAAACAGATGTTCCTCTGTCAGAGGGTGAAGGTAGACTGTAAACATATGTTCCTCTGTCAGAGGGTGAAGGTAGAATGTTAACAGATGTTCCTCTGTCAGAGGGTGAAGGTAGACTGTAAACATATGTTCCTCTGTCAGAGGGTGAAGGTAGACTGTAAACAGATGTTCCTCTGTCAGAGGGTGAAGGTAGACTGTAAACAGATATCCTCTGTCAGAGGGGGAAGGTAGACTGTAAACAGATGTTCCTCTGTCAGCGGGTGAAGGTAGACTGTAAACAGAAGTTCCTCTGTCAGAGGGTGAAGGTAGACTGTCAACAGATGTTCCTCTGTCAGAGCGTGAAGGTAGACTGTAAACAGATGTTCCTCTGTCGGAGGGTGAAAGTAGACTGTAAACAGATGCTCCACTGTGGGAGGGTGAAGGTAGACTGTAAACAGATGTTCCTCTGTCAGAGGGTGAAGGTAGACTGTAAACAGATGTTCCTCTGTCGGGGGGTGAAGGTAGACTGTAAACAGATGTTCCTCTGTCGGAGGGTGAAGGTAGACTGTAAACAGATGTTCCTCTGTCAGAGGGTGAAGGTAGACTGTAAACAGATGTTCCTCTGTCAGAGGGTGAAGGTAGACTCTAAACAGATGTTCCTCTCCAGAGTGTGAAGGTAGACTGTAAACAGATATCCTCTGTCAGAGGGTGAAGGTAGACTGTAAACAGATGTTCCTCTGTCAGAGGGTGAAGGTAGACTGTAAACAGATGTTCCTCTGTCAGAGGGTGAAGGTAGACTGTAAACAGATGTTCCTCTGTCAGAGGGTGAAGGTAGACTGTAAACAGATGTTACTCTGTCAGAGGGTGAAGGTAGACTGTAAACAGATGTTCCTCTGTCAGAGGGTGAAGGTAGACTGTAAACAGATGTTCCTCTGTCAGAGGGTGAAGGTAGACTGTAAACAGATGTTCTTCTGTCAGAGGGTGAAGGTAGACTGTAAACAGATGTTCCTCTGTCAGCGGGTGAAGGTAGACTGTAAACATATGTTCCTCTGTCAGAGGGTGAAGGTAGACTGTAAACAGATATCCTCTGTCAGAGGGTGAAGGTAGACTGTAAACAGATGTTCCTCTGTCAGAGGGTGAAGGTAGACTGTAAACAGATGTTCCTCTGTCAGAGGGTGAAGGTAGACTGTAAACAGATGTTCCTCTATCAGAGGGTGAAGGTAGACTGTAAACAGATGTTCCTCTGTCAGAGGGTGAAGGTAGACTGTAAACAGATGTTACTCTGTCAGAGGGTGAAGGTAGACTGTAAACAGATGTTCCTCTGTCAGAGGGTGAAGGTAGACTGTAAACAGATGTGCCTCTGTCAGAGGGTGAAGGTAGACTGTAAACAGATGTTCTTCTGTCAGAGGGTGAAGGTAGACTGTAAACAGATGTTCCTCTGTCAGCGGGTGAAGGTAGACTGTAAACATATGTTCCTCTGTCAGAGGGTGAAGGTAGACTGTAAACATATGTTCCTCTGTCAGAGGGTGAAGGTAGAATGTTAACAGATGTTCCTCTGTCAGAGGGTGAAGGTAGACTGTAAACAGATATTCCTCTGTCAGAGGGTGAAGGTAGACTGTAAACAGATATTCCTCTGTCAGCAGGTGAAGGTAGACTGTAAACATATGTTCCTCTGTCAGAGGGTGAAGGTAGACTGTAAACATATGTTCCTCTGTCAGAGGGTGAAGGTAGAATGTTAACAGATGTTCCTCTGTCAGAGGGTGAAGGTAGACTGTAAACATATGTTCCTCTGTCAGAGGGTGAAGGTAGACTGTAAACAGATGTTCCTCTGTCAGAGGGTGAAGGTAGACTGTAAACAGATATCCTCTGTCAGAGGGGGAAGGTAGACTGTAAACAGATGTTCCTCTGTCAGCGGGTGAAGGTAGACTGTAAACAGAAGTTCCTCTGTCAGAGGGTGAAGGTAGACTGTCAACAGATGTTCCTCTGTCAGAGCGTGAAGATAGACTGTAAACAGATGTTCCTCTGTCAGAGGGTGAAGGTAGACTGTAAACAGATGTTCCTCTGTCGGAGGGTGAAAGTAGACTGTAAACAGATGCTCCACTGTGGGAGGGTGAAGGTAGACTGTAAACAGATGTTCCTCTGTCAGAGGGTGAAGGTAGACTGTAAACAGATGTTCCTCTGTCGGGGGGTGAAGGTAGACTGTAAACAGATGTTCCTCTGTCGGAGGGTGAAGGTAGACTGTAAACAGATGTTCCTCTGTCAGAGGGCGAAGGTAGACTGTAAACAGATGTTCCTCTGTCAGAGGGTGAAGGTAGACTCTAAACAGATGTTCCTCTCCAGAGTGTGAAGGTAGACTGTAAACAGATATCCTCTGTCAGAGGGTGAAGGTAGACTGTAAACAGATGTTCCTCTGTCAGAGGGTGAAGGTAGACTGTAAACAGATGTTCCTCTGTCAGAGGGTGAAGGTAGACTGTAAACAGATGTTCCTCTGTCAGAGGGTGAAGGTAGACTGTAAACAGATGTTACTCTGTCAGAGGGTGAAGGTAGACTGTAAACAGATGTTCCTCTGTCAGAGGGTGAAGGTAGACTGTAAACAGATGTTCCTCTGTCAGAGGGTGAAGGTAGACTGTAAACAGATGTTCTTCTGTCAGAGGGTGAAGGTAGACTGTAAACAGATGTTCCTCTGTCAGCGGGTGAAGGTAGACTGTAAACATATGTTCCTCTGTCAGAGGGTGAAGGTAGACTGTAAACATATGTTCCTCTGTCAGAGGGTGAAGGTAGAATGTTAACAGATGTTCCTCTGTCAGAGGGTGAAGGTAGACTGTAAACAGATATTCCTCTGTCAGAGGGTGAAGGTAGACTGTAAACAGATATTCCTCTGTCAGCAGGTGAAGGTAGACTGTAAACATATGTTCCTCTGTCAGAGGGTGAAGGTAGACTGTAAACATATGTTCCTCTGTCAGAGGGTGAAGGTAGAATGTTAACAGATGTTCCTCTGTCAGAGGGTGAAGGTAGACTGTAAACAGATGTTCCTCTGTCAGAGGGTGAAGGTAGACTGTCAACAGATGTTCCTCTGTCAGAGCGTAAAGGTAGACTGTAAACAGATGTTCCTCTGTCAGAGGGTGAAGGTAGACTGTAAACAGATGTTCCACTGTCAGAGGGTGAAGGTAGACTGTAAACAGATGTTCCTCTGTCAGAGGGTGAAGGTAGACTGTCAACTGATGTTCCTCTGTCAGAGCGTAAAGGTAGAATGTAAACAGATGTTCCTCTGTCAGAGGGTGAAGGTAGACTGTAAACAGATCTTCTTCTGTCAGAGGGTGAAGGTAGACTGTAAACAGATGTTCCTCTGTCAGCGGGTGAAGGTAGACTGTAAACATATGTTCCTCTGTCAGAGGGTGAAGGTAGACTGTAAACATATGTTCCTCTGTCAGAGGGTGAAAGTAGAATGTTAACAGATGTTCCTCTGTCAGAGGGTGAAGGTAGACTGTAAACAGATATTCCTCTGTCAGAGGGTGAAGGTAGACTGTAAACAGATATTCCTCTGTTAGCAGGTGAAGGTAGACTGTAAACATATGTTCCTCTGTCAGAGGGTGAAGGTAGACTGTAAACAAATGTGCCTCTGTCAGAGGGTGAAGGTAGAATGTTAACAGATGTTCCTCTGTCAGAGGGTGAAGGTAGACTGTAAACAGATGTTCCTCTGTCAGAGGGTGAAGGTAGACTGTCAACAGATGTTCCTCTGTCAGAGCGTAAAGGTAGAATGTAAACAGATGTTCCTCTGTCAGAGGGTGAAGGTAGACTGTAAACAGATGTTCCACTGTCAGAGGGTGAAGGTAGACTGTAAACAGATGTTCCTCTGTCAGAGGGTGAAGGTAGACTGTCAACGGATGTTCCTCTGTCAGAGCGTAAAGGTAGAATGTAAACAGATGTTCCTCTGTCAGAGGGTGAAGGTAGACTGTAAACAGATGTTCCACTGTCGGAGGGTGAAGGTAGACTGTAAACAGATGTTCCTCTGTCAGAGGGTGAAGGTAGACTGTAAACAGATGTTCCTCTGTCAGCGGGTGAAGGTAGACTGTAAACATATGTTCCTCTGTCAGAGGGTGAAGGTAGACTGTAAACATATGTTCCTCTGTCAGAGGGTGAAGGTAGAATGTTAACAGATGTTCCTCTGTCAGAGGGTGAAGGTAGACTGTAAACAGATGTTCCTCTGTCAGAGGGTGAAGGTAGACTGTAAACAGATGTTCCTCTGTCAGAGGGTGAAGGTAGACTGTAAACAGATGTTCCTCTGTCAGCGGGTGAAGGTAGACTGTAAACATATGTTCCTCTGTCAGAGGGTGAAGGTAGACTGTAAACATATGTTCCTCTGTCAGAGGGTGAAGGTAGAATGTTAACAGATGTTCCTCTGTCAGAGGGTGAAGGTAGACTGTAAACAGATGTTCCTCTGTCAGAGGGTGAAGGTAGACTGTCAACAGATGTTCCTCTGTCAGAGCGTAAAGGTAGAATGTAAACAGATGTTCCTCTGTCAGAGGGTGAAGGTAGACTGTAAACAGATATCCTCTGTCAGCGGGTGAAGGTAGACTGTTAACAGATGTTCCTCTGTCAGAGGGTGAAGGTAGACTGTCAACAGATGTTCCTCTGTCAGAGCTTCAAGGTAGACTGTAAACATATGTTCCTCTGTCTGTGGGTGAAGGTAGACTGTAAACAGATGTTCCTCTGTCAGAGGGTGAAGGTAGACTGTAAACAGATGTTCCTCTGTCAGAGGGTGAAGGTAGACTGTAAACAGATGTTCCTCTATCAGAGGGTGAAGGTAGACTGTAAACAGATGTTCCTCTGTCAGAGGGTGAAGGTAGACTGTAAACATATGTTCCTCTGTCAGAGGGTGAAGGTAGAATGTTAACAGATGTTCCTCTGTCAGAGGGTGAAGGTAGACTGTAAACATATGTTCCTCTGTCAGAGGGTGAAGGTAGACTGTAAACAGATGTTCCTCTGTCAGAGGGTGAAGGTAGACTGTAAACAGATATCCTCTGTCAGAGGGGGAAGGTAGACTGTAAACAGATGTTCCTCTGTCAGAGGGTGAAGGTAGACTGTCAACAGATGTTCCTCTGTCAGAGCGTAAAGGTAGAATGTAAACAGATGTTCCTCTGTCAGAGGGTGAAGGTAGACTGTAAACAGATATCCTCTGTCAGCGGGTGAAGGTAGACTGTTAACAGATGTTCCTCTGTCAGAGGGTGAAGGTAGACTGTCAACAGATGTTCCTCTGTCAGAGCTTCAAGGTAGACTGTAAACATATGTTCCTCTGTCTGTGGGTGAAGGTAGACTGTAAACAGATGTTCCTCTGTCAGAGGGTGAAGGTAGACTGTAAACAGATGTTCCTCTGTCAGAGGGTGAAGGTAGACTGTAAACAGATGTTCCTCTATCAGAGGGTGAAGGTAGACTGTAAACAGATGTTCCTCTGTCAGAGGGTGAAGGTAGACTGTAAACATATGTTCCTCTGTCAGAGGGTGAAGGTAGAATGTTAACAGATGTTCCTCTGTCAGAGGGTGAAGGTAGACTGTAAACATATGTTCCTCTGTCAGAGGGTGAAGGTAGACTGTAAACAGATGTTCCTCTGTCAGAGGGTGAAGGTAGACTGTAAACAGATATCCTCTGTCAGAGGGGGAAGGTAGACTGTAAACAGATGTTCCTCTGTCAGCGGGTGAAGGTAGACTGTAAACAGAAGTTCCTCTGTCAGAGGGTGAAGGTAGACTGTCAACAGATGTTCCTCTGTCAGAGCGTGAAGGTAGACTGTAAACAGATGTTCCTCTGTCAGAGGGTGAAGGTAGACTGTAAACAGATGTTCCTCTGTCGGAGGGTGAAAGTAGACTGTAAACAGATGCTCCACTGTGGGAGGGTGAAGGTAGACTGTAAACAGATGTTCCTCTGTCAGAGGGTGAAGGTAGACTGTAAACAGATGTTCCTCTGTCGGGGGGTGAAGGTAGACTGTAAACAGATGTTCCTCTGTCGGAGGGTGAAGGTAGACTGTAAACAGATGTTCCTCTGTCAGAGGGTGAAGGTAGACTGTAAACAGATGTTCCTCTGTCAGAGGGTGAAGGTAGACTCTAAACAGATGTTCCTCTCCAGAGTGTGAAGGTAGACTGTAAACAGATATCCTCTGTCAGAGGGTGAAGGTAGACTGTAAACAGATGTTCCTCTGTCAGAGGGTGAAGGTAGACTGTAAACAGATGTTCCTCTGTCAGAGGGTGAAGGTAGACTGTAAACAGATGTTCCTCTGTCAGAGGGTGAAGGTAGACTGTAAACAGATGTTACTCTGTCAGAGGGTGAAGGTAGACTGTAAACAGATGTTCCTCTGTCAGAGGGTGAAGGTAGACTGTAAACAGATGTTCCTCTGTCAGAGGGTGAAGGTAGACTGTAAACAGATGTTCTTCTGTCAGAGGGTGAAGGTAGACTGTAAACAGATGTTCCTCTGTCAGCGGGTGAAGGTAGACTGTAAACATATGTTCCTCTGTCAGAGGGTGAAGGTAGACTGTAAACAGATATCCTCTGTCAGAGGGTGAAGGTAGACTGTAAACAGATGTTCCTCTGTCAGAGGGTGAAGGTAGACTGTAAACAGATGTTCCTCTGTCAGAGGGTGAAGGTAGACTGTAAACAGATGTTCCTCTATCAGAGGGTGAAGGTAGACTGTAAACAGATGTTCCTCTGTCAGAGGGTGAAGGTAGACTGTAAACAGATGTTACTCTGTCAGAGGGTGAAGGTAGACTGTAAACAGATGTTCCTCTGTCAGAGGGTGAAGGTAGACTGTAAACAGATGTGCCTCTGTCAGAGGGTGAAGGTAGACTGTAAACAGATGTTCTTCTGTCAGAGGGTGAAGGTAGACTGTAAACAGATGTTCCTCTGTCAGCGGGTGAAGGTAGACTGTAAACATATGTTCCTCTGTCAGAGGGTGAAGGTAGACTGTAAACATATGTTCCTCTGTCAGAGGGTGAAGGTAGAATGTTAACAGATGTTCCTCTGTCAGAGGGTGAAGGTAGACTGTAAACAGATATTCCTCTGTCAGAGGGTGAAGGTAGACTGTAAACAGATATTCCTCTGTCAGCAGGTGAAGGTAGACTGTAAACATATGTTCCTCTGTCAGAGGGTGAAGGTAGACTGTAAACATATGTTCCTCTGTCAGAGGGTGAAGGTAGAATGTTAACAGATGTTCCTCTGTCAGAGGGTGAAGGTAGACTGTAAACATATGTTCCTCTGTCAGAGGGTGAAGGTAGACTGTAAACAGATGTTCCTCTGTCAGAGGGTGAAGGTAGACTGTAAACAGATATCCTCTGTCAGAGGGGGAAGGTAGACTGTAAACAGATGTTCCTCTGTCAGCGGGTGAAGGTAGACTGTAAACAGAAGTTCCTCTGTCAGAGGGTGAAGGTAGACTGTCAACAGATGTTCCTCTGTCAGAGCGTGAAGATAGACTGTAAACAGATGTTCCTCTGTCAGAGGGTGAAGGTAGACTGTAAACAGATGTTCCTCTGTCGGAGGGTGAAAGTAGACTGTAAACAGATGCTCCACTGTGGGAGGGTGAAGGTAGACTGTAAACAGATGTTCCTCTGTCAGAGGGTGAAGGTAGACTGTAAACAGATGTTCCTCTGTCGGGGGGTGAAGGTAGACTGTAAACAGATGTTCCTCTGTCGGAGGGTGAAGGTAGACTGTAAACAGATGTTCCTCTGTCAGAGGGCGAAGGTAGACTGTAAACAGATGTTCCTCTGTCAGAGGGTGAAGGTAGACTCTAAACAGATGTTCCTCTCCAGAGTGTGAAGGTAGACTGTAAACAGATATCCTCTGTCAGAGGGTGAAGGTAGACTGTAAACAGATGTTCCTCTGTCAGAGGGTGAAGGTAGACTGTAAACAGATGTTCCTCTGTCAGAGGGTGAAGGTAGACTGTAAACAGATGTTCCTCTGTCAGAGGGTGAAGGTAGACTGTAAACAGATGTTACTCTGTCAGAGGGTGAAGGTAGACTGTAAACAGATGTTCCTCTGTCAGAGGGTGAAGGTAGACTGTAAACAGATGTTCCTCTGTCAGAGGGTGAAGGTAGACTGTAAACAGATGTTCTTCTGTCAGAGGGTGAAGGTAGACTGTAAACAGATGTTCCTCTGTCAGCGGGTGAAGGTAGACTGTAAACATATGTTCCTCTGTCAGAGGGTGAAGGTAGACTGTAAACATATGTTCCTCTGTCAGAGGGTGAAGGTAGAATGTTAACAGATGTTCCTCTGTCAGAGGGTGAAGGTAGACTGTAAACAGATATTCCTCTGTCAGAGGGTGAAGGTAGACTGTAAACAGATATTCCTCTGTCAGCAGGTGAAGGTAGACTGTAAACATATGTTCCTCTGTCAGAGGGTGAAGGTAGACTGTAAACATATGTTCCTCTGTCAGAGGGTGAAGGTAGAATGTTAACAGATGTTCCTCTGTCAGAGGGTGAAGGTAGACTGTAAACAGATGTTCCTCTGTCAGAGGGTGAAGGTAGACTGTCAACAGATGTTCCTCTGTCAGAGCGTAAAGGTAGACTGTAAACAGATGTTCCTCTGTCAGAGGGTGAAGGTAGACTGTAAACAGATGTTCCACTGTCAGAGGGTGAAGGTAGACTGTAAACAGATGTTCCTCTGTCAGAGGGTGAAGGTAGACTGTCAACTGATGTTCCTCTGTCAGAGCGTAAAGGTAGAATGTAAACAGATGTTCCTCTGTCAGAGGGTGAAGGTAGACTGTAAACAGATCTTCTTCTGTCAGAGGGTGAAGGTAGACTGTAAACAGATGTTCCTCTGTCAGCGGGTGAAGGTAGACTGTAAACATATGTTCCTCTGTCAGAGGGTGAAGGTAGACTGTAAACATATGTTCCTCTGTCAGAGGGTGAAAGTAGAATGTTAACAGATGTTCCTCTGTCAGAGGGTGAAGGTAGACTGTAAACAGATATTCCTCTGTCAGAGGGTGAAGGTAGACTGTAAACAGATATTCCTCTGTCAGCAGGTGAAGGTAGACTGTAAACATATGTTCCTCTGTCAGAGGGTGAAGGTAGACTGTAAACAAATGTGCCTCTGTCAGAGGGTGAAGGTAGAATGTTAACAGATGTTCCTCTGTCAGAGGGTGAAGGTAGACTGTAAACAGATGTTCCTCTGTCAGAGGGTGAAGGTAGACTGTCAACAGATGTTCCTCTGTCAGAGCGTAAAGGTAGAATGTAAACAGATGTTCCTCTGTCAGAGGGTGAAGGTAGACTGTAAACAGATGTTCCACTGTCAGAGGGTGAAGGTAGACTGTAAACAGATGTTCCTCTGTCAGAGGGTGAAGGTAGACTGTCAACGGATGTTCCTCTGTCAGAGCGTAAAGGTGGAATGTAAACAGATGTTCCTCTGTCAGAGGGTGAAGGTAGACTGTAAACAGATGTTCCACTGTCGGAGGGTGAAGGTAGACTGTAAACAGATGTTCCTCTGTCAGAGGGTGAAGGTAGACTGTAAACAGATGTTCCTCTGTCAGCGGGTGAAGGTAGACTGTAAACATATGTTCCTCTGTCAGAGGGTGAAGGTAGACTGTAAACATATGTTCCTCTGTCAGAGGGTGAAGGTAGAATGTTAACAGATGTTCCTCTGTCAGAGGGTGAAGGTAGACTGTAAACAGATGTTCCTCTGTCAGAGGGTGAAGGTAGACTGTAAACAGATGTTCCTCTGTCAGAGGGTGAAGGTAGACTGTAAACAGATGTTCCTCTGTCAGCGGGTGAAGGTAGACTGTAAACATATGTTCCTCTGTCAGAGGGTGAAGGTAGACTGTAAACATATGTTCCTCTGTCAGAGGGTGAAGGTAGAATGTTAACAGATGTTCCTCTGTCAGAGGGTGAAGGTAGACTGTAAACAGATGTTCCTCTGTCAGAGGGTGAAGGTAGACTGTCAACAGATGTTCCTCTGTCAGAGCGTAAAGGTAGAATGTAAACAGATGTTCCTCTGTCAGAGGGTGAAGGTAGACTGTAAACAGATATCCTCTGTCAGCGGGTGAAGGTAGACTGTTAACAGATGTTCCTCTGTCAGAGGGTGAAGGTAGACTGTCAACAGATGTTCCTCTGTCAGAGCTTCAAGGTAGACTGTAAACATATGTTCCTCTGTCTGTGGGTGAAGGTAGACTGTAAACAGATGTTCCTCTGTCAGAGGGTGAAGGTAGACTGTAAACAGATGTTCCTCTGTCAGAGGGTGAAGGTAGACTGTAAACAGATGTTCCTCTATCAGAGGGTGAAGGTAGACTGTAAACAGATGTTCCTCTTTCAGAGGGTGAAGGTAGACTGTAAACATATGTTCCTCTGTCAGAGGGTGAAGGTAGAATGTTAACAGATGTTCCTCTGTCAGAGGGTGAAGGTAGACTGTAAACATATGTTCCTCTGTCAGAGGGTGAAGGTAGACTGTAAACAGATGTTCCTCTGTCAGAGGGTGAAGGTAGACTGTAAACAGATATCCTCTGTCAGAGGGGGAAGGTAGACTGTAAACAGATGTTCCTCTGTCAGCGGGTGAAGGTAGACTGTAAACAGAAGTTCCTCTGTCAGAGGGTGAAGGTAGACTGTCAACAGATGTTCCTCTGTCAGAGCGTGAAGGTAGACTGTAAACAGATGTTCCTCTGTCAGAGGGTGAAGGTAGACTGTAAACAGATGTTCCTCTGTCGGAGGGTGAAAGTAGACTGTAAACAGATGCTCCACTGTGGGAGGGTGAAGGTAGACTGTAAACAGATGTTCCTCTGTCAGAGGGTGAAGGTAGACTGTAAACAGATGTTCCTCTGTCGGGGGGTGAAGGTAGACTGTAAACAGATGTTCCTCTGTCGGAGGGTGAAGGTAGACTGTAAACAGATGTTCCTCTCTCAGAGGGTGAAGGTAGACTGTAAACAGATGTTCCTCTGTCAGAGGGTGAAGGTAGACTCTAAACAGATGTTCCTCTCCAGAGTGTGAAGGTAGACTGTAAACAGATATCCTCTGTCAGAGGGTGAAGGTAGACTGTAAACAGATGTTCCTCTGTCAGAGGGTGAAGGTAGACTGTAAACAGATGTTCCTCTGTCAGAGGGTGAAGGTAGACTGTAAACAGATGTTCCTCTGTCAGAGGGTGAAGGTAGACTGTAAACAGATGTTACTCTGTCAGAGGGTGAAGGTAGACTGTAAACAGATGTTCCTCTGTCAGAGGGTGAAGGTAGACTGTAAACAGATGTTCCTCTGTCAGAGGGTGAAGGTAGACTGTAAACAGATGTTCTTCTGTCAGAGGGTGAAGGTAGACTGTAAACAGATGTTCCTCTGTCAGCGGGTGAAGGTAGACTGTAAACATATGTGCCTCTGTCAGAGGGTGAAGGTAGACTGTAAACATATGTTCCTCTGTCAGAGGGTGAAGGTAGAATGTTAACAGATGTTCCTCTGTCAGAGGGTGAAGGTAGACTGTAAACAGATATTCCTCTGTCAGAGGGTGAAGGTAGACTGTAAACAGATATTCCTCTGTCAGCAGGTGAAGGTAGACTGTAAACATATGTTCCTCTGTCAGAGGGTGAAGGTAGACTGTAAACATATGTTCCTCTGTCAGAGGGTGAAGGTAGAATGTTAACAGATGTTCCTCTGTCAGAGGGTGAAGGTAGACTGTAAACAGATGTTCCTCTGTCAGAGGGTGAAGGTAGACTGTCAACAGATGTTCCTCTGTCAGAGCGTAAAGGTAGAATGTAAACAGATGTTCCTCTGTCAGAGGGTGAAGGTAGACTGTAAACAGATGTTCCACTGTCAGAGGGTGAAGGTAGACTGTAAACAGATGTTCCTCTGTCAGAGGGTGAAGGTAGACTGTCAACTGATGTTCCTCTGTCAGAGCGTAAAGGTAGAATGTAAACAGATGTTCCTCTGTCAGAGGGTGAAGGTAGACTGTAAACAGATCTTCTTCTGTCAGAGGGTGAAGGTAGACTGTAAACAGATGTTCCTCTGTCAGCGGGTGAAGGTAGACTGTAAACATATGTTCCTCTGTCAGAGGGTGAAGGTAGACTGTAAACATATGTTCCTCTGTCAGAGGGTGAAGGTAGAATGTTAACAGATGTTCCTCTGTCAGAGGGTGAAGGTAGACTGTAAACAGATATTCCTCTGTCAGAGGGTGAAGGTAGACTGTAAACAGATATTCCTCTGTCAGCAGGTGAAGGTAGACTGTAAACATATGTTCCTCTGTCAGAGGGTGAAGGTAGACTGTAAACAAATGTGCCTCTGTCAGAGGGTGAAGGTAGAATGTTAACAGATGTTCCTCTGTCAGAGGGTGAAGGTAGACTGTAAACAGATGTTCCTCTGTCAGAGGGTGAAGGTAGACTGTCAACAGATGTTCCTCTGTCAGAGCGTAAAGGTAGAATGTAAACAGATGTTCCTCTGTCAGAGGGTGAAGGTAGACTGTAAACAGATGTTCCACTGTCAGAGGGTGAAGGTAGACTGTAAACAGATGTTCCTCTGTCAGAGGGTGAAGGTAGACTGTCAACGGATGTTCCTCTGTCAGAGCGTAAAGGTAGAATGTAAACAGATGTTCCTCTGTCAGAGGGTGAAGGTAGACTGTAAACAGATGTTCCTCTGTCAGAGGGTGAAGGTAGACTGTAAACAGATGTTCCTCTGTCAGCGGGTGAAGGTAGACTGTAAACATATGTTCCTCTGTCAGAGGGTGAAGGTAGACTGTAAACATATGTTCCTCTGTCAGAGGGTGAAGGTAGAATGTTAACAGATGTTCCTCTGTCAGAGGGTGAAGGTAGACTGTAAACAGATGTTCCTCTGTCAGAGGGTGAAGGTAGACTGTAAACAGATGTTCCTCTGTCAGAGGGTGAAGGTAGACAATAAACAGATGTTCCTCTGTCAGCGGGTGAAGGTAGACTGTAAACATATGTTCCTCTGTCAGAGGGTGAAGGTAGACTGTAAACAGATGTTCCTCTGTCGGGGGGTGAAGGTAGACTGTAAACAGATGTTCCTCTGTCGGAGGGTGAAGGTAGACTATAAACAGATGTTCCTCTGTCAGAGGGTGAAGGTAGACTGTAAACAGATGTTCCTCTGTCAGAGGGTGAAGGTAGACTCTAAACAGATGTTCCTCTCCAGAGTGTGAAGGTAGACTGTAAACAGATATCCTCTGTCAGAGGGTGAAGGTAGACTGTAAACAGATGTTCCTCTGTCAGAGGGTGAAGGTAGACTGTAAACAGATGTTCCTCTGTCAGAGGGTGAAGGTAGACTGTAAACAGATGTTCCTCTGTCAGAGGGTGAAGGTAGACTGTAAACAGATGTTACTCTGTCAGAGGGTGAAGGTAGACTGTAAACAGATGTTCATCTGTCAGAGGGTGAAGGTAGACTGTAAACAGATGTTCCTCTGTCAGAGGGTGAAGGTAGACTGTAAACAGATGTTCTTCTGTCAGAGGGTGAAGGTAGACTGTAAACAGATGTTCCTCTGTCAGCGGGTGAAGGTAGACTGTAAACATATGTTCCTCTGTCAGAGGGTGAAGGTAGACTGTAAACATATGTTCCTCTGTCAGAGGGTGAAGGTAGAATGTTAACAGATGTTCCTCTGTCAGAGGGTGAAGGTAGACTGTAAACAGATATTCCTCTGTCAGAGGGTGAAGGTAGACTGTAAACAGATATTCCTCTGTCAGCAGGTGAAGGTAGACTGTAAACATATGTTCCTCTGTCAGAGGGTGAAGGTAGACTGTAAACATATGTTCCTCTGTCAGAGGGTGAAGGTAGAATGTTAACAGATGTTCCTCTGTCAGAGGGTGAAGGTAGACTGTAAACAGATGTTCCTCTGTCAGAGGGTGAAGGTAGACTGTCAACAGATGTTCCTCTGTCAGAGCGTAAAGGTAGAATGTAAACAGATGTTCCTCTGTCAGAGGGTGAAGGTAGACTGTAAACAGATGTTCCACTGTCAGAGGGTGAAGGTAGACTGTAAACAGATGTTCCTCTGTCGGGGGTGAAGGTAGACTGTAAACAGATGTTCCTCTGTCGGAGAGTGAAGGTAGACTGTAAACAGATGTTCCTCTGTCAGAGGGTGAAGGTAGACTGTAAACAGATGTTCCTCTGTCAGAGGGTGAAGGTAGACTCTAAACAGATGTTCCTCTCCAGAGTGTGAAGGTAGACTGTAAACAGATATCCTCTGTCAGAGGGTGAAGGTAGACTGTAAACAGATGTTCCTCTGTCAGAGGGTGAAGGTAGACTGTAAACAGATGTTCCTCTGTCAGAGGGTGAAGGTAGACTGTAAACAGATGTTCCTCTGTCAGAGGGTGAAGGTAGACTGTAAACAGATGTTACTCTGTCAGAGGGTGAAGGTAGACTGTAAACAGATGTTCATCTGTCAGAGGGTGAAGGTAGACTGTAAACAGATGTTCCTCTGTCAGCGGGTGAAGGTAGACTGTAAACATATGTTCCTCTGTCAGAGGGTGAAGGTAGACTGTAAACATATGTTCCTCTGTCAGAGGGTGAAGGTAGAATGTTAACAGATGTTCCTCTGTCAGAGGGTGAAGGTAGACTGTAAACAGATGTTCCTCTGTCAGAGGGTGAAGGTAGACTGTAAACAGATGTTCCTCTGTCAGAGGGTGAAGGTAGACTGTAAACAGATGTTCCTCTGTCAGCGGGTGAAGGTAGACTGTAAACATATGTTCCTCTGTCAGAGGGTGAAGGTAGACTGTAAACAGATGTTCCTCTGTCGGGGGGTGAAGGTAGACTGTAAACAGATGTTCCTCTGTCGGAGGGTGAAGGTAGACTGTAAACAGATGTTCCTCTGTCAGAGGGTGAAGGTAGACTGTAAACAGATATCCTCTGTCAGAGGGTGAAGGTAGACTGTAAACAGATGTTCCTCTGTCAGAGGGTGAAGGTAGACTGTAAACAGATGTTCCTCTGTCAGAGGGTGAAGGTAGACTGTAAACAGATGTTCCTCTGTCAGAGGGTGAAGGTAGACTGTAAACAGATGTTACTCTGTCAGAGGGTGAAGGTAGACTGTAAACAGATGTTCCTCTGTCAGAGGGTGAAGGTAGACTGTAAACAGATGTTCCTCTGTCAGAGGGTGAAGGTAGACTGTAAACAGATGTTCTTCTGTCAGAGGGTGAAGGTAGACTGTAAACAGATGTTCCTCTGTCAGCGGGTGAAGGTAGACTGTAAACATATGTTCCTCTGTCAGAGGGTGAAGGTAGACTGTAAACATATGTTCCTCTGTCAGAGGGTGAAGGTAGAATGTTAACAGATGTTCCTCTGTCAGAGGGTGAAGGTAGACTGTAAACAGATATTCCTCTGTCAGAGGGTGAAGGTAGACTGTAAACAGATATTCCTCTGTCAGCAGGTGAAGGTAGACTGTAAACATATGTTCCTCTGTCAGAGGGTGAAGGTAGACTGTAAACATATGTTCCTCTGTCAGAGGGTGAAGGTAGACTGTAAACAGATGTTCCTCTGTCGGGGGGTGAAGGTAGACTGTAAACAGATGTTCCTCTGTCGGAGGGTGAAGGTAGACTGTAAACAGATGTTCCTCTGTCAGAGGGTGAAGGTAGACTGTAAACAGATATCCTCTGTCAGAGGGTGAAGGTAGACTGTAAACAGATGTTCCTCTGTCAGAGGGTGAAGGTAGACTGTAAACAGATGTTCCTCTGTCAGAGGGTGAAGGTAGACTGTAAACAGATGTTCCTCTGTCAGAGGGTGAAGGTAGACTGTAAACAGATGTTACTCTGTCAGAGGGTGAAGGTAGACTGTAAACAGATGTTCCTCTGTCAGAGGGTGAAGGTAGACTGTAAACAGATGTTCCTCTGTCAGAGGGTGAAGGTAGACTGTAAACAGATGTTCTTCTGTCAGAGGGTGAAGGTAGACTGTAAACAGATGTTCCTCTGTCAGCGGGTGAAGGTAGACTGTAAACATATGTTCCTCTGTCAGAGGGTGAAGGTAGACTGTAAACATATGTTCCTCTGTCAGAGGGTGAAGGTAGAATGTTAACAGATGTTCCTCTGTCAGAGGGTGAAGGTAGACTGTAAACAGATATTCCTCTGTCAGAGGGTGAAGGTAGACTGTAAACAGATATTCCTCTGTCAGCAGGTGAAGGTAGACTGTAAACATATGTTCCTCTGTCAGAGGGTGAAGGTAGACTGTAAACATATGTTCCTCTGTCAGAGGGTGAAGGTAGAATGTTAACAGATGTTCCTCTGTCAGAGGGTGAAGGTAGACTGTAAACAGATGTTCCTCTGTCAGAGGGTGAAGGTAGACTGTCAACAGATGTTCCTCTGTCAGAGCGTAAAGGTAGAATGTAAACAGATGTTCCTCTGTCAGAGGGTGAAGGTAGACTGTAAACAGATGTTCCACTGTCAGAGGGTGAAGGTAGACTGTAAACAGATGTTCCTCTGTCGGGGGGGTGAAGGTAGACTGTAAACAGATGTTCCTCTGTCGGAGGGTGAAGGTAGACTGTAAACAGATGTTCCTCTGTCAGAGGGTGAAGGTAGACTGTAAACAGATGTTCCTCTGTCAGAGGGTGAAGGTAGACTCTAAACAGATGTTCCTCTCCAGAGTGTGAAGGTAGACTGTAAACAGATATCTTCTGTCAGAGGGTGAAGGTAGACTGTAAACAGATGTTCCTCTGTCAGAGGGTGAAGGTAGACTGTAAACAGATGTTCCTCTGTCAGAGGGTGAAGGTAGACTGTAAACAGATGTTCCTCTGTCAGAGGGTGAAGGTAGACTGTAAACAGATGTTACTCTGTCAGAGGGTGAAGGTAGACTGTAAACAGATGTTCCTCTGTCAGAGGGTGAAGGTAGACTGTAAACAGATGTTCCTCTGTCAGCGGGTGAAGGTAGACTGTAAACATATGTTCCTCTGTCAGAGGGTGAAGGTAGACTGTAAACATATGTTCCTCTGTCAGAGGGTGAAGGTAGAATGTTAACAGATGTTCCTCTGTCAGAGGGTGAAGGTAGACTGTAAACAGATGTTCCTCTGTCAGAGGGTGAAGGTAGACTGTAAACAGATGTTCCTCTGTCAGAGGGTGAAGGTAGACTGTAAACAGATGTTCCTCTGTCAGCGGGTGAAGGTAGACTGTAAACATATGTTCCTCTGTCAGAGGGTGAAGGTAGACTGTAAACAGATGTTCCTCTGTCGGGGGGTGAAGGTAGACTGTAAACAGATGTTCCTCTGTCGGAGGGTGAAGGTAGACTGTAAACAGATGTTCCTCTGTCAGAGGGTGAAGGTAGACTGTAAACAGATGTTCCTCTGTCAGAGGGTGAAGGTAGACTCTAAACAGATGTTCCTCTCCAGAGTGTGAAGGTAGACTGTAAACAGATATCCTCTGTCAGAGGGTGAAGGTAGACTGTAAACAGATGTTCCTCTGTCAGAGGGTGAAGGTAGACTGTAAACAGATGTTCCTCTGTCAGAGGGTGAAGGTAGACTGTAAACAGATGTTCCTCTGTCAGAGGGTGAAGGTAGACTGTAAACAGATGTTACTCTGTCAGAGGGTGAAGGTAGACTGTAAACAGATGTTCCTCTGTCAGAGGGTGAAGGTAGACTGTAAACAGATGTTCCTCTGTCAGCGGGTGAAGGTAGAATGTAAACAGATGTTCTTCTGTCAGAGGGTGAAGGTAGACTGTAAACATATGTTCCTCTGTCAGAGCGTGAAGGTAGACTGTAAACATATGTTCCTCTGTCAGAGGGTGAAGGTAGACTGTAAACAGATGTTCCTCTGTCAGAGGGTGAAGGTAGACTGTAAACAGATGTTCCTCTGTCAGAGGGGGAAGGTAGACTGTAAACAGATGTTCCTCTGTCAGCGGGTGAAGGTAGACTGTAAACAGAAGTTCCTCTGTCAGAGGGTGAAGGTAGACTGTCAACAGATGTTCCTCTGTCAGAGCGTGAAGGTAGACTGTAAACAGATGTTCCTCTGTCAGAGGGTGAAGGTAGACTGTAAACAGATGTTCCTCTGTCGGGGGGTGAAGGTAGACTGTAAACAGATGTTCCTCTGTCGGAGGGTGAAGGTAGACTGTAAACAGATGTTCCTCCGTCAGAGGGTGAAGGTAGACTGTAAACAGATGTTCCTCTGTCAGAGGGTGAAGGTAGACTGTAAACAGATGTTCCTCTCCAGAGTGTGAAGGTGGACTGTAAACAGATATCCTCTGTCAGAGGGTGAAGGTAGACTGTAAACAGATGTTCCTCTGTCAGAGGGTGAAGGTAGACTGTAAACAGATGTTCCTCTGTCAGAGGGTGAAGGTAGACTGTAAACAGATGCTCCTCTGTCAGAGGGTGAAGGTAGACTGTAAACAGATGTTCCTCTGTCAGAGGGTGAAGGTAGACTGTAAACAGATGTTACTCTGTCAGAGGGTGAAGGTAGACTGTAAACAGATGTTCCTCTGTCAGAGGGTGAAGGTAGACTGTAAACAGATGTTCCTCTGTCAGAGGGTGAAGGTAGACTGTAAACAGATGTTCTTCTGTCAGAGGGTGAAGGTAGACTGTAAACACATGTTCCTCTGTCAGAGGGTGAAGGTAGACTGTAAACAGATGTTCCTCTGTCAGAGGGTGAAGGTAGACTGTAAACAGATATTCCTCTGTCAGAGGGTGAAGGTAGACTGTAAACAGATGTTCCTCTGTCAGCGGGTGAAGGTAGACTGTAAACATATGTTCCTCTGTCAGAGGGTGAAGGTACACTGTAAACATATGTTCCTCTGTCAGAGGGTGAAGGTAGAATGTTAACAGATGTTCCTCTGTCAGAGGGTGAAGGTAGACTGTAAACAGATATTCCTCTGTCAGAGGGTGAAGGTAGACTGTAAACAGATATTCCTCTGTCAGCAGGTGAAGGTAGACTGTAAACATATGTTCCTCTGTCAGAGGGTGAAGGTAGACTGTAAACAGATGTTCCTCTGTCAGAGGGTGAAGGTAGACTGTCAACAGATGTTCCTCTGTCAGAGCGTAAAGGTAGAATGTAAACAGATGTTCCTCTGTCAGAGGGTGAAGGTAGACTGTAAACAGATGTTCCACTGTCAGAGGGTGAAGGTAGACTGTAAACAGATGTTCCTCTGTCAGAGGGTGAAGGTAGACTGTCAACTGATGTTCCTCTGTCAGAGCGTAAAGGTAGAATGTAAACAGATGTTCCTCTGTCAGAGGGTGAAGGTAGACTGTAAACAGATGTTCCACTGTCAGAGGGTGAAGGTAGACTGTAAACATATGTTCCTCTGTCAGAGGGTGAAGGTAGAATGTTAACAGATGTTCCTCTGTCAGAGGGTGAAGGTAGACTGTAAACAGATGTTCCTCTGTCAGAGGGTGAAGGTAGACTGTCAACAGATGTTCCTCTGTCAGAGCGTAAAGGTAGAATGTAAACAGATGTTCCTCTGTCAGAGGGTGAAGGTAGACTGTAAACAGATGTTCCACCGTCGGAGGGTGAAGGTAGACTGTAAACAGATGTTCCTCTGTCGGAGGGTGAAGGTAGACTGTAAACGGATGTTCCTCTGTCAGAGGGTGAAGGTAGACTGTAAACAGATGTTCCTCTGTCAGAGGGTGAAGGTAGACTGTAAACAGATGTTCCTCTGTCAGAGGGTGAAGGTAGACTGTAAACAGATGTTCCTCTGTCGGAGGGTGAAGGTATGCCGGAGGGCGGTGATTCATCTTATATGGCGACAGCACCGTCAAACTTAATTCCTGGGTGTGAGCTCGTAGAATTGCCTAATGATAAGTGGGCCATGAAGCAGATGACTCCACGAATTGTCGTCCCCTACGAAGGAACCAAAGTGTTACCTGACTCTGTGTAAACATCACATGTAAAGGAGACAATGTGTTACGTAACTTTGCTTAAATGTCATGTTTGGGGGGGGGGGGGTTGTGGTTGTAGTCCAAAGAGGCATGGGCTTGGGCAAAAAGTGTATAAATCCCAATGTAAAAGATGAGGAAAGAGGGATTTCCTAGGTAAGTCAGATCAGGAGCTGATTGATGTATTAGACGTTAGAAGACTCTGGGGCAAGGTAAGAACAGAATATAGTTGTTATATTTAGAAGCTACAGTACTGCAGTATAATTGCCATATGAAAAATCTATGAAATCAATCCGTTTTCAAGCTGTGGAACCAAAATACTGGAGAAGTGTTACTGGTTTTCATAATTTATTTATTTGTTGAATAAAGGGTTATTAAGAAGTAAAGTAGCATTATAACAACTACAGGCTCAGGGGGTTCACCTTAGGTGTCCTGTGGCCAAACCATGTGACTCGTTTCAGGAAACTAGGCGTATGTCGCGGGTCACTACTTCACAGGAGAGCCATTTGAATGTAAACATATATATGTATTTTTTTAAATCAAAATGCGTTTTTTGGCAGAAATGCCTTCTGGAACATGTGAACCTTCATGTGCCTTAATAACAGACTTGTATGCCGTCTATAAATATGAATAAAATTGTTAAATTAAGAGCCTAATCGGTTTAGCCACAGAAAAAGGGAGCAACTTTCCCACTAGCCATGATTGGCAGAGATAATGAGTGGGCTGGACATGCCGAGAGATGAGTTCGGATTGGTCTGCCATATAGCACGCTTCTGTCTATTTGAACTGGTCAGTGTGTGTACTAGGTAATCCTGTCTAATGTGGCTTTTTATTATTTTTTATCTTGTAATAGAACTGCATAAGTGTTATTCTTCACTTTCTAGGGGACCGAGTTTGGAAATCAGTGGAATTAGAGTATGATAGCTAAAGACACGGAGGAAACAATACATCTTCAAACTAAGGCATCCAAAACAGGGAGAATCGTTCATTCATGATGTATACGGGTAAGATAGTCTAGCTAGATACATTTTCAGATATTACACGTTTCTAATTTTGACAGAAAGTTTGTTTGCTAATTATAGCCTAATGTTAGCTAGCTAACATTGAACCTGGTAGGTTAGCTACCTGCAGACTCATGGAGGGTAGTTATATCATGAGTTGGTATTGTGGTTCATTGTTTACCTAACTAGCTAGCTAGCTATATGTCTTAACAAAAGACTCCACCATGCAAGTCACCATTTCAATAGAATGTTTATGATGTCCCTGCGACAACTGTTGATAGACGTAGCTGGTAAATTCGCTCTACAATTTCAGAGCACTCTAGTTTGTGTGCCAGAGCGCAGAATAACTGATGAATTTACGAACGCTCAACACCCGTTGAATATGGCCGGTGTCAGTAAACGTTTGGCAAAAATGTTTTTATTGTTGCCAGCAGCACTGTTGCAGTCACCAACGCTCTGGATAACATAAAAACAGCTTAACAAGATCCGCTAGGCGAGTAAAATGGTCAGTAAGCTGTTCTCTCATTTGTGTCTGGAAGTAGCTAGCAAGCTAGCCAACGTTAGCCAGTTATCTTGGGTGCTTGACTATTGTTGTTAGGACAAAACGCTCAGATCAAAACTTAAAGAGATTGGTGGGGCTAAAGGTTAAGAGGGTGTGGATGATGCTGAATTGGTGTAGACAAAGAAGAGCTCTCCAGTAGGTACCAAATTATTCAAAGGCCATTTTCTCAAAAGTGAGATTTATGAACTTTCAAAGCAGAATTACTTTCCCATTTTGTAGCTGTGTCTCTGCTTTTATCCAATGTAAAAAACACTTTCAAACTTTGCTACATAAGACCAAATCAAGACAGTTGATCACATATTGTGGGCTCGAGCAGGAAACCAAAGGGGAGCTCAAGGGTAACTGTGTAAAAGGCACTCTAAAGGAGCACTGGGTGTCTATAGTTTGTCCTCTACCCAGACGAAGTGTCGAACCCCTGCTTTCAGTTAAGAATTAATTTTAAGTAATTAGTCTTAGGTGAAGGCCTATACCCGGGAATTAGCGAGTGTGACTCACCCGTGAGGGTGTTGTCCGGACAACTAGAAAGGGAAGACCAGCCGCTAGCAGGAGTGTCTGAGGCTATGCCATGCTTATAAAAATTGTGTAACTCTGTGGTGGAACGTATCCTGCGTGAACGGCGAGATAACACGCAGTAAAGAGCCTCGCCACGTAATAAAATAGTACAGAGCGGACTATAAAAAAATATTGGATTGCTCGTTGATGCGTAGTATACCGTGTCACAAACTACCTGTGAAGTGTCAACAGTAGGAAGGAGTGAGCTAACCTCTGTGGCAAGCAGGGATAGACCAAGAGGAGTGACCCGGGTAGATGAAGCGGTGCTCAGGACTGTACTGCTAACTCAGGGAAGGGAAGGAAGACAGAGAGGCCCCCTCACCTGGAAAGAGGTTCATACCGCGGGATAATCCAGGCCTACAACGCATGGTGGGAGTTGACCCACACTGTGAGGTCAAGAGAAGATCCACAGGTAAAGACTACCCATGCCTGAGTGAAGCTGCTAGGTCTGTCTGGGAGGTTGCCTGTACTAGTCACTTCGACAATAAGCGCAACAAAAAGCTTAATTCTCTCAAATTTTTTGCACACATTTGTTGACAATTCATTCCTGTTAGTGAGCATTTCTTCTTTGCCAGATAATCCATCCACCTGACAGGAGTGGCATATATTGTGAAAATTCTTACAAAGGGACACTCGAAGTCAATCTTAAATGAATTATTGTTTATTATCAGTTAACATGGGGAGGCTCCAACAAAACTTGATGCACCGTAGTCAACGTCTGTCAGTAGCTCTAACGGGGCAGTCCCGTTTAGTTCTCTTGTATACTGGTTACAGACACGTTACATAGGCTTAGTTCATAGGGTTGGTTACGGCATGTGTCTGGCACCGTCTCCTATCTTAACTTAAAGAACTGGATTCTGGGCATTCTGTCAAATAGTCTAAATGAGGAGGTCATGACCCCTCATATCTTTACCAGGCACAGGCACGACACAAGGACTGTTTATGACACAAAGACAAGATGCACAATGTAAAATTTCCTTCAAACATATCAAGAAGCTGATTAAACAACATTATCATTACACAGGTGCACCTTGTGCTGGGGACAATTAAAAAGCCACTGTAAAATGTGCAGTTTTGTCACACAACACAATGCCATAGATGTCTCAAGTTTTGAGGGAGCGTGCAAATGGCATGCTGACTGCAGGAATGTCCACCAGAGCTGTTGCCAGAGAATTTAATGTTAATTTCTCTACCATAAGCTGCATCCAACATCATTTTATAGAATTTAGCAATACGTCCAACCGGCCTTACAACCGCAGACCACGTGTAACCACGCCAGCCCAGGACCTCCACATCCGGCTTCTTTACCTGCGGGATCGTCTGATACCAGCCACCCGGACAGTTGATGAAACTGTGATTTTGCACAACCGAAGAATTTCTGCGCAAACTGTCAGAAACAGTCTCAAGGAAGCTCATCTGCGTGCTCGTCGTCCTCACCAGGGTCTTGACCTGACTGCAGTTCGGTGTCGTAACCAACTTCAGTGAGTAAATGCTCACCTTCAATGGCCACTGGCGCGCTGGAGAAGCGTGCTCTTCACAGATGAATCCCAGTTACAACTGTACCGGGCAGATGGCAGACAGCGATTGTGCTGTTGTGTGGGCGAGCAGTTTGCTGATGTCAATGGCTATGGTATGGGCCTGCAAAAGCTACAGACAACAAACACAATTTCATTTTATTGACTGCAATTTGAATGCACAGAAATAACGTGATGAGATACTGAGGCCCATTGTCGTGCTATTCATGTTTCAGCATGATAATGCACGGCCCCTTGTCACAAGGATCTGAACACAATTCCTGGAAGCTGAAAATGTACCAGTTCTTCCATGGCCTGCATACTCACCAGACATGTCACCTATTTGAGCATGTTTGGGATGCTCTGGATGGACGTGTACGACAGCGTGTTCCAGTTCCTGCCAATATCCAGCAACTTCACTCAGCCAATGAAGAGGAGTGGGACAACATTCCACAAGCCACAATCAACAGCCTGATCAACTCTATGCGAAGGAGATGTGTCGCGCTGCATGGGGCAAATGGTGGTCACACCAGATACTGACATTTTCTGATCGAAGCCCCTACTTTTTTAAGGTATTTGTGACCAACAGATTCATATCTGTATTCCCAGTCATGTAAAATCCACAGATTAAGGCCTAATGAATTTATTTAAATAAATTGACTGATTTCCTTATATGAACTGTAACTCAGTAAAATCTTTGACATTGTTGCATGCATATTTTTGTTCAGTGTATAAGACTGCTAAATTGTTATTTAAATTGTTAACCAATAGCTACTCGGAATATCTGCACTGACCCTTTATGCACTACTAATCTAATCTCTCGTGATTCATCACAAATCCTGCTATTAATGTTTATTATATATCCCGTTGCCTTGTCACTTTGTTTACGAAGCATGTGACAAATAATACTTGATTTGAGTCACCTGTGGCGCAGTGGGACCTGTGTCACTTTATCTCTACCTAATATGTACATACAGAATATACTTCAATTATCTCGTACCCCTGCACATCAAATCGGTGTATAAAGTCAAGTTATCGTTACTCATTGTGCATTTATTCCTTGTATTATTATTATTTTTGTTTTCAATCTATTTTCTAAACTATTTGTATTTTCTCTCTCTGCATTGTTGGGAAGGGCCCGTAAGTAAGGATTTCACTGTTAGTCTACATCTGTTGTTTGCGAAGAATGTGACACACTTGGTGATTGGCAGCACACTATAGCAGCGACAGCCTATCAGGAGATTGCAGGCGTGGCTTATTGGGGGTGTGGCTTTCATAAGAGGGAACGCCATCTCTGCTGTATTCTGTACATAAAGATTACACTTGTATACTGTTTGTTAAGCGCATGTGATACCAAATATTGTATAGCCAGTCACCATGTAATTCTCACTTTCCTACCAGACTGTCAGGTCAGTGAATGTGATGGATTATCTACAGTAAGTTACTGTGAATTTTACAGTAACCCACTTGCAATTAGTTGATAGTAAATTATTGAAAATTAAACACTTATTGTGAACAAACTGCCATTAAGCGACTGGAAAATACACAGTGCAGCTCTTGATTTTTTTCTCCTTGTATGTATAAAAAAAGACACCAGGAAACAGTTTATTAGGTACACTATCCCGTTCACGAAAATGGTTTGCTCCTACAGACAGTGAGTCACGTGGCCGTGGCTTGCTATATAAAACAGGCAGGCATCGAGGCATTCAAGTTACTGTTTGATTGAATGTTAGGTCACTTGTTTTGCCCATTCTAAGCGAATTTGAGCGCGGTATGATCGTCGGTGCCAGGCGCGCCGGTTCCAGTATCTCAGAAACGTCCGACCTCTTGGGATTTGCACGACAGTGACTAGGGTTAACAGAGAATAGTGCAACAAACAAACACACATCCATTCAGCGGCAGTCCTGTCCCGAGAGACGTCATCAACAAGCTGTTGATAAGATGATCACAGAGTGTATATTCTTGGAAACAAACTTGTCTTGTTCTATGTTGCTATTGTCTATATTGTAATTGTTTTTAATAACCTGCCCAGGGACTGCGGTTGAAAATTAGCCGGCTGGCTAAAACCGGCACTTTTACTGAAACGTTGATTAATGTGCACTGTCCCTGTAAAAATAAAATAAACTCAAACTCAAACAACCGTTTGGTGGCACTGCTGAGACATTGATTCAGACCAGAAGGTTCAAAGGTTACATGTTCAAATCCTGACCGTGTTTATGCACAACTTAGAGGTAGATTCTATCAGGTCCTCTGACACCCACATAGTGGTTGTTTTGGTGTCAGACGTGGAACTGTGTTAGAGCTGTCAAATCCACAAGTGGCTCCGGGCATGATACCTAAAGCGGACATTAACATTGGCTGCACGGAGCTGCATTATGAGAGATCCCATGCAGCCTTGTTTACAAGTTGGAACACTGGAATGTGAGATGTAATCTACACCTTTATTAGGCTGAAAGAAACCCCTCATTATTTCTATTTAGCCAACAGCATTGTTGAATACTCGTTTCTGATTGGCTAGAAGTGCATTATTTCTAATTAGCCTACAGCATTGTTGAATACTCGTTTCTGATTGGCTAGAAGTACATTGTTTCTAATTAGCCTACAGCATTGTTGAATACTCGTTTCTGATTGGCTAGAATAGCATTATTTCTAATTAGCCTACAGCATTGTTGAATACTCGTTTCTGATTGGCTAGAGGGGCATTATTTCTATTTAGCCTACAGCATTGTTGAATACTCGTTTCTGATTGGCTAGAAGTGCATTATTTCTATTTAGCCTACAGCATTGTTGAATACTCGTTTCTGATTGGCTAGAAGTACATTGTTTCTAATTAGCCTACAGCATTGTTGAATACTCGTTTCTGATTGGCTAGAAGGGCATTATTTCTATTTAGCCTACAGCATTGTTGAATACTCGTTTCTGATTGGCTAGAAGGGCATTATTTCTATTTAGCCTACAGCATTGTTGAATACTAGTTTCTGATTGGCTAGAAGGGCATTATTTATAATTAGCCTACAGCATTGTTGAATACTAGTTTCTGATTGGCTAGAAGGGCATTATTTCTATTTAACCTACAGCATTGTTGAATACTAGTTTCTGATTGGCTAGAAGGGCATTATTTCTAATTAGCCTACAGCATTGTTGAATACTAGTTTCTGATTGGCTAGAAGGGCATTATTTCTATTTAGCCTACATCATTGTTGAATACTAGTTTCTGATTGGCTAGAAGTACATTATTTCTAATTAGCCTACAGCGTTGTTGAATACTCGTTTCTGATTGGCTAGAAGTACATTATTTCTATTTAGCCTACAGCATTGTTGAATACTAGTTTCTGATTGGCTAGAGGTACATTATTTCTATTTAGCCTACAGCATTGTTGAATACTAGTTTCTGATTGGCTAGAGGTACATTATTTCTAATTAGCCTACAGCATTGTTGAATACTCGTTTCTGATTGGCTAGAAGGGCATTATTTCTAATTAGCCTACACTTTCTCATTCTGAACTAGATTAAGATTGTGACAATGAGCCACTCACCGATTTGACAGCCCAAACTCAGTTACACCTCCCGACACCACAAAAAAACAAACAGCTGTGCAGGTAAGGGAAAGGGGGATACGTAGTCAGTTGTACAACTGAATGCATTTAACCCAAGCCCTCTGAATCAGAGAGGTGCGGGGAGACTGCCATAATCGACATCTACGTTCGGGGAACATTGGGTTTAACTGCCTTGCTCAGGGGCAGAACGACAGATTTTTACCCTTGTCAGCTCTGGGATTCAATCTAATGTTGGCTATAGCGTGTTTACTCTTAATCTGATTGAATCTAGGCCTTAATGTCTAGTGTCCCTGAGAACTACTACTTTTTAGTTGGTGTCAGATAATCACACAATTATTGACTTGATTCTGGGCAACTTTTAGCAAAGTACTGAAATGTATTCTTGCCAATAAACCTGTGGCCGATCTCTTTTATGGTGGCGAAGCAGGAATTTGGCGATCCAACTCATCCCAAAGGGGTTATATCAAATCAAATGTTATTGGTCACATACAGATGGGGTTGAGGTCAGGGCTCTGTGCAGGCCAGTCAAGTTCTTCCACACCGATCTCGACAAACCATTTCTGTATGGACCTCGCTTTGTGCACAGGGGGGGGCATTGTCATGCTGAAACAGGAAAGGGTCTTCAGCAGACTGTTGCCAAAACATTGGAAGCACAGAATGATCTAGAATGTCATTGTATGCTGTAGCTTTAAGATTTCCCTTCACTGGAACTAAGGGGCTCGAACCATGAAAAAGAGCTCCAGACCATTATTACTCCTCCACCAAACTTTACAGTTGGCACTATGCATTGGGGCAGGTAACGTTCTCCTGGCATCCGCCAAACCCAGATTCATCTGTCAGCAATGGGTGTGGCTGAAATAGCCGAATCCACTAATTTGAAGTAGTGTCCACATACTTTAGTATAAATAGTATATATGTAAATATAGTATCTTTCTAATATAATTATTAGTGAACTTTTTATTTATTTATTATTTCTAATTTTATCATTGATGCACACACCATCTAATAGGATGCTAATACAATAATTGAATAAAAAATAAAAATGTAAATTTTCATGAAATAACTGTCACTAACCATTTTCCCCACCAGAGATGTGTTTCCATGCAAAATGACTTGGTGCGGATAAAAAAAATGTGTGCGTGATGATGTAGTGCACATAAAAATACCTTTTGCAGTTAAATTCCCACTTGCCGAATAAAAAATACAAGTTAAATGGGTTTCCATATAATTTTCAAATGTTTTCCATTAAATAGTGAATGTGCCCACTCTGGTATTGGCACGTGCGCTCTAGCCGCCAACAGTTCGCAGATACAGTGTGGGTAGGCTAGTCTACATGATGAGCTTATTATGGACAAAAGAGAGAGATTATTGTTATGTGTCAAACGGCACCCAGTCATCGATCATCATGTCACCAGAATAAAACCCTAGATATTTATTAGAAAGGAGTATCAAGCTCGTCACCGTGCACTTTCACCACCCTGTGAAGTTCATCATTTATTTAATCTGTAGCCTAATAAACTGCATGGTTTCCCGAGTCGGTAGTGGGAGGACCACACAACATATCATCTCGTGACTCTATTTTACTTCGATATGATGGTTATTGTGTCAATAGTCGTGAAAAAAAGCGTTTCCACCACCATTTATCGTATCATTTATTTTACTAACAGAAAAAAAGTGCATTGGTTTGACAACATTTTGAAAGTTTACCGACAAAATGTTGTGCTTGTGACATCGTTTTATCCGACATGTAGTTGTACTTTACTCGCATAAAAAGGGATGAATGGAAATCGGCCTATCCCATCCATATCATTCAATGCCCACTACACAGGAATGGAAAAAGTACCCAATTGTCATACTTGAGTAAAAGTAAAGATAACTTAATAGAAAGTTACTCAAGTTATTGTGAAAGTCACCCAGTAAAATACTACTTGAGTAAAAGTCTAAAATTATTTGGTTTTAAATATATTTAATGATGCACTATGCAGAAATCACTCTGCTATTTCCTGTTTGTTAAAATTCAAATAGTTTGCTTAATTTCAGTTTATGTGTCAAAACCAGTAACTATAGTGTAGAGAATCATTGTACCATCTAAACCGCTGTGAAATATATTTTCCATAAACATAAACAAATATTGTATTTTCAACTGTTTGAATCTGATGTACAAAACTGAAAGTAAAAGACACAAAAAACGAAACTTAAGAACGGGAAGCATAGAAATAGCACACATAGAACATATCTCCCGCTTCGTAGACTTGGTTTCAATGAGAATAACAGATCTATAAATCACATGTCTATATGAATTTAGCAGCTTTAAGTATCAAAAGTAAAAGTAAAAGTATAAATAATTTTAAATTCCTCATTTTATGGAAACCAGATGGCACAATTGTTGTCTCCCAACACAAAGTATTTGTGTTTAGTGAGTTCTCCAGATCAGAGGCAGTAGTGATGACCGGGGATGTTCTCTGTTTAGTGAGTCCGCCAGATCAGAGGCAGTAGAGATGACCGGTGATGTTCTCTTGATAAGTGTGTAAATTGGATAATTTTCCTGTCCTGCTAAGCATTCATTCAAAATGTAACAAGTACTTTTGGGTGTCAGGGAAAATGTATGGTGTAAAATGTACACTATTTTAATTAGGAATGTAGTGATGCAAAAGTAAAAGTTGTCAAATTATAAATGGTGAAGTAAAGTACAGATAGCCTAAAAACTGCTTAAGTATGTCACGATCGTCATAATAAGTGGGTGAGAGAGAGGACCAAGGCGCAGCGGGAAAGGAAGACATCTTCTTTTATTGGAGATGAAGACAAAACGAACACTATACATAAACAGAAACAAAACAACCGTGAAGCTACAAACGTTAGTGCACACACAAGCTACAAACGTTCAACATAGACAATTACCCACAAACAGCTAAAGCCTATGGCTGCCTTAAATATGGCTCCCAATCAGAGACAACAATAACCAGCTGTCTCTGATTGAGAACCAATTCAGGCAACCATAGACTCTTCTAGACACCTACACTGAACACTAACCCATCTACTCCATTTAACCCCCTAAACCATACAACACCCTAGACAATACAAAAACACACAAACTTCCCCATGTCACACCCTGACCTACCTAAAATAATAATGAAAACAAAGATAACTAAGGCCAGGGTGTGACATAAGGGGGGGGGGGGGGGGGGGGGGGGGTTTAAGGTTTGAACTCCGGGCGCACCAGCATAAAGTCTAGGGGAGGGTCTGGGTGGGCGTCTGTCCACGGTGGCGGCTCTGGCACTGGTCGTGGTCCCCACCCCACCATAGTCACTACCCACTTTTGTAGCCTCCTCCAAATGGCCACCCTCCACATTAACCCCACTGGATTAAGGGGCAGCACCGGACTAAGGGGCAGCACCGGACTAAGGGGCAGCACCGGACTGAGGGGCAGCACCGGACTGAGGGGCAGCACCGGACTGAGGGGCAGCACCGGACTGAGGGGCAGCACCGGACTGAGGGGCAGCACCGGACTGAGGGGTAGCACCGGACTGAGGGGCAGCACCAGGATAAGGGGCAGCACCAGGATAAGGGGCAGCACCAGGATAAGGGGCAGCACCAGGATAAGGGGCAGCACCAGGATAAGGGGCAGCACCAGGATAAGGGGCAGCTCCGGACTGAGGGATGGCAGCTCCGGACTGAGGGACGGATCCTGGCTGGATGGCGGATCCTGGCTGGCTGGCTCTGGTGGATCCTGGCTGGCTGGCGGATCCTGGCTGGCTGGCGGATCCTGGCTGGCTGGCTCTGGCGGATCCTGGCTGGATGACGGCTCTGGCGGATCCTGGCTGGATGACGGCTCTGGCGGATCCTGGCTGGATGACGGCTCTGGCGGATCCTGGCTGGATGACGGCTCTGGCGGATCCTGGCTGGATGACGGCTCTGGCGGATCCTGGCTGGACGGCTTATGGCTGGCTGACGGATCTGGCTGCTCATGGCTGGCTGACGGATCTGGCGGCTCATGGCTGGCTGACGGATCTGGCTGCTCATGGCTGGCTGACGGATCTGGCTGCTCATGGCTGGCTGACGGATCTGGCTGCTCATGGCTGGCTGACGGATCTGGCTGCTCATGGCTGGCTGGCGGCTCTGGCAGATCCTGTCTGGTTGGCGGCTCTGGCAGATCCTGTCTGGTTGGCGGCTCTGGCAGATCCTGTCTGATTGGCGGCTCTGGCTGATCCTGTCTGGTTGTCGGCTCTGGCTGATCCTGTCTGGTTGGCGGCTCTGGCTGATCCTGTCTGGTTGGCGGCTCTGGCTGATCCTGTCTGGTTGGCGGTTCTGGCAGATCCTGACTGACGAATGGCTCTAGCGGCTCGGGACAGACGGGCGGCTCTAATGGCTCGGGGCAGACGGATGGCTCAGATGGCGCTGGGTAGACGGATGGCTCAGATGGCGCTGGGTAGACGGATGGCTCAGATGGCGCTGGGCAGACGGATGGCTCAGATGGCGCTGGGTAGACGGATGGCTCAGATTGCGCTGGGTAGACTGATGGCTCAGATGGCGCTTGGCAGACGGGTGGCTCAGATGGCGCTTGGCAGACGGGCAGTTCAGGCACCGCTGTGCAGACGGCAGACTCTGGCCGGCTGAGACGCACTGTAGGCCTTCAGGCTAGTGCGGGGAGGAGGAACAGGGCATACTGGACCCTGGAGACGCACATTAGGCCTAGTGCGTGGTGCCGGAACTGGTGGTACCGGGCTGGGGACACGCATCTCAGGGCTAGTGCGGGGAGGAAGAACAGGGCATACTGGACCCTGGAGACGCACATTAGGCCTAGTGCGTGGTGCCGGAACTGGTGGTACCGGGCTGGGGACACGCATCTCAGGGCTAGTGCGGGGAGGAGAAACAGGACGTACTGGACTCTGGAAACGCACATTAGGCTTGGTGCGTGGTGCCGGAACTGGAGGACTGGTACGAGGGGCTGCCACAGGAGAGTTAGTACGTGGGGCTGCTACCGGAGGTGCAGGACTAGGGAGGCGTACAGGAGGCCTGGTTCGTGGGACTGTCATTCCCAGACGGTTAGCACGCACCTCAGGATGAGCAAGGAGAGCTGACTCAGGTAACATCACTTCCCACACATGCTCTGTCGGGTGGATTTTGTGCCTCACGCACCAACACAGCAGCTCCCTCATTTCACTCTCCTCCAACCTCCTCAATAAATCCTTAACAGTCTCTGTATCATTCCCATTGCTCACCTCCAAAATCAGCCCGACTGGCTCAGGTTCCTTCTTAGGGTCCTCACGGGTAGCACGGGAAGTTGACGCAGATCACCTATCTGGACTCGCCACACTCCCCATGAGCCCCTCCCCAAGAAATTTTTGGCATTTCCTCGAGGGCTTCCTACCGTTTCGCCTTGCTGCCTCCTCATACCGCCGCCTCTCTGCTTTAGCTGCCTCCAGCTCTTCACGAGCGCGGCGATATTCTCCATTTTGAGCCCATGGCCCTTTACCGTCCCGTATTTCCTCCCATGTCCAGAAATCCTGTGTAGGTGGGTCCTGTTGTTTTCTCCCGTTACACCGCTGCTTGATCCTTTGTTGGTGGGTAATTCTGTCACGATCGTCATAATAAGTGGGTGAGAGAGAGGACCAAGGCGCAGCGGGAAATGAAGACATCTTCTTTTATTGGAGATGAAGACAAAACGAACACTATACATAAACAGAAACAAAACAACAAACGACCGTGAAGCTACAAACGTTAGTGCACACACAAGCTACAAACGTTCAACATAGACAATTACCCACAAACAGCTAAAGCCTATGGCTGCCTTAAATATGGCTCCCAATCAGAGACAACAATAACCAGCTGTCTCTGATTGAGAACCAATTCAGGCAACCATAGACTCTTCTAGACACCTACACTGAACACTAACCCATCTACTCTATTTAACCCCCTAAACCATACAACACCCTAGACAATACAAAAACACACAAACTTCCCCATGTCACACCCTGACTTACCTAAAATAATAATGAAAACAAAGATAACTAAGGCCAGGGTGTGACAAAGTAGCAGCCTACTTCAATTAAAGTAGTTTTTGTTAAGTAGGAGCCTACTTCAATTAAAGTAGTTTTTGTTAAGTAGTAGCCTACTTTAATTAAAGTATTTTATGTTAAGTGGCAGCCTACTTTAATTAAAGTATTTTCTGTTAAGTGGCAGCCTACTTTAATTAAAGTATTTTCTGTTAAGTAGTAGCCTACTTTAATTAAAGTATTTTCTGTTAAGTAGGAGCCTACTTTAATTAAAGTATTTTCTGTTAAGTGGCAGCCTACTTCAATTAAAGTATTTTTTGTTAAGTAGTAGCCTACTTTAAAGTATTTTTTGTTAAGTAGTAGCCTACTTTAAAGTATTTTTTGTTAAGTAGTAGTCTACTTTAAGGTATTTTTTGTTAAGTAGTAGCCTACTTTAAGGTATTTTTTGTTAAGTAGCCTACGTTATACCACTACAGGTCTCCAGCATCAGTTATGGAAACCTGACCCTACTGTAGCTATCGAGACAACTCTAGCATAGATTACTACAGTATGAGTCATAATACCCATAAAACCTAGCGGTCAAACAGGGAAATGGTTCCAATCTTTTTTCCACCATTCATTTTTCCCATAAGGGGATTTTAGAAACACTTTTAAAATAAGAGAAGTGTTTTGTGTAGGCGTACCCTGACGTGACGTTTTGATAACCGCGTAAATCTCTCACAGACAAGGTGACTTTAATCAATATATTTGTCTGTATTTATCCCCCCCCCAAATTAAATGCTAATTAGCTGCTAATGTGGCTATCATAAAGAACTACAAACGCCATGCTGATCTGGATGAGACTGCCGAATTGAGGCAAAGGTAAGAATCTCTGGATTAACTATCTAATGTTAGCTAAATGTAGTAGGGAATAGATAGGCTATATTTCCTTAAATTGACAGTTCTGTGAAATGTCTTTTGGAAGTTTTAAATTGACACAATACCTGTTTAGAAAAGGTGTCAGCTAGAGATGAAACGCAGGAGCTTTCAGGGATTTGTAGTTTTGCAAGATGTTTGCTGTGATGCTAATTAGCATGTTCGAATCTGAGTGTAAATAGAGCCGAATATATTAACAAAAGTCACCTTTTGTCCGAAATAGATTTACATGCTTATCAAAACATCACACCGGGGCATTTTCCTGATTGACCGCAAGGTTTTATGGGTATTGTGACACCTCCACTGTGGGGCTCTATCAGACCTCCTAGCTATTCAATAATGAAGCACTCCAATGACGGAGAGAGAATATGCAATGAGCTAAACTCATCTCGGCTGTGGTCTTCGGTGAGTGGAGATAGGCTACAGAGTTGAGTCCACATATATTTTGACTGGCACAAACGTTTTGCCCTGTCATGCCTTTATCACGGTTCTCCCGTGACCATAATCCAGGGATTGGAGTCCAAGAGGGCTCTTTGAGGTGAATGCAAGGATACCTTTTTTTTATCAGGTTAAAGAGGTGGAAAGGATTGCTTTTTGTATCAGGATTAGGTGATTTGGTTTTGGTAGCCTAATTCTGCAGCAATAACTCCGGAGGCGCTTTAACTTCAAGACGCGCTGTGCGTTCCTCTTCCAAAAGATCAACATGATGTCTGCCATAGATACGGGTACATCTGTGTACCAACCAGCACAACTACTGAATTGGATCTATATGTCTCTACAAGACTCCCACCAGACCAATGACTTCGATGCGTTCAGACCGGATTCGGAGAGTTCTCCACCGGACCTGAACAACTACGAACAGCGGTCCGCTGCTGCTGTCGACCTGAGCTCTGCGCTCAACTCAAACTATCTTAACAACTTCTTGCAACTTCAGAGGAATGAGGTATAGTTGTGAAAAGTTTATACAACCCCCCCCCCCCCCCCTATGATATATGTGATTTGCACAAACTGTATAGTGTGTCATGTCAAACAACTTTGATTGAACTTTATCCAATATTGTATTCTGTCATTCATAGAACAATTATAATATTGTGATTGCAATGAACACTTTTAACACCATATTTTTTGGTCTCAAGTTGAACATTAAAGCTGTATACTGTATGCTTACCCCTTCACTTGAAGCATGCACAGATATGTTCTTATATAATTTGGTTTTGATTATAATAATAATTATACTCAACCCATAGGGCTACAAATCTTACGGTCCCATTAGAGCCCCTGCGGTCTAAGGCACTGCATCTCAGTGCCAGAGGCGTCACTACAGCCCCTGGTTCGAATCCAGGCTGTATCACAACCGGCCGTGATTGGGAGTCCCGTAGGGTGGCGCACAATTGGCCCAGCGTCGTTAGGGTTTTAAATTAAAAAAAAAATGATAATAATAATTTACCAATACAATGTGCCATCCTACATATTTTCACATTTTAATGCATGACCCACTTACAATATTATTTTAGTTGGACATACAGTAAACATACAGTAACGTACAGTAAACGTACAGTAACGTACAGTAACGTACAGTAACCTACAGTAAACTACAGTAAATGTACAGTAATGTACAGTAAACATACAGCAACGTACAGTAATGTACAGTAACGTACAGCAAACGTACAGTAACGTACAGTAATGTACAGTAACGTACAGCAAACGTACAGTAACGTACAGCAAACGTACAGTAACGTACAGCAAACGTACAGTAACGTACAGCAAACGTACAGTAACGTACAGCAAACGTACAGTAACGTACAGCAGACGTACAGTGACGTACAGTAACGTACAGCAGACGTACAGTAGACGTACAGTAGACGTACAGTAGACGTACAGTAGACGTACAGTAACGTACAGTAGACGTACAGTGACGTACAGTAAACGTACAGTAAACGTACAGTAAACGTACAGTAAACGTACAGTGACGTACAGTAAACGTACAGTGACGTACAGTGACGTACAGTGACGTACAGTGACGTACAGCAGACGTACAGCAGACGTACAGCAGACGTACAGCATACGTACAGTAATGTACAGTGATGTACAGTGACGTACAGTAACGTACAGTAGACGTACAGTAGACGTACAGTAATGTACAGTAGACGTACAGTAACGTACAGTAAACGTACAGTAAACGTACAGTAAACGTACAGTAGATCCCTATCTCTGACATACCTGCCTCCATTGCGCCACAAAAGTGTGGTGACTGGTGATTGGCTGTATGTAGGCTATAGTATGAATGAGCCCCTCTTACACAGTACATAGCGCCTGGTGTGTGTTGAGACTGTTCTGATGTCAGTGAGCTGCCAGGGGAGGTAGGGAAGGTTGAAAAAGTCTACATCCAATTTGGCACCCTATTCCCTAAGTAGTGCACTATTTTTGACCAGGGACCATAGGGCTACGGTCAAAGTAGTGCGCTAATAAGGGAATAGGGTGCCGTTTGGGACGTAGACCCTATGCAATGTTCCTATACTGCATGGGGCCTGCTGGTGCTGCTGGTGGTGGTGCTCAATTCGATTACCATCCCTCTCAGGAGAAGTCTGAAATATAGACCGGTGCAGTATGTCAAGTAGAATACCACATTCATCAGACGCGGTGAGGAAGAAACTAGGATTTATTTGGCTTGTGAGATATGCTACAGAAAGCTAGGCTGTATCTTATTCGCTATATAGTGCACTACGTTTGACCAGAGGAATAGGTGTGCTTTTTGCAAAAAAGCATCAACGTGAAGTTTATAGGAGCATATCAAATTTCGTGTCAACTGAAAGTAAAATCAAGACGTCGTTCAACCATTTTCCAACCTAAAATTAACAGATTTATGGTGACAGATGGAAAAGGGGTCTTGAAAAACATTTTTGAAGTAAACTAATTTTTGAAGTAAACTAATATCAACATTTATATTTAGTTTTTCATAAATGATTTGAGTTCTGTAAGTTTAAGAAATATTACCTAACGTCTTGTCATTCTGTGAACCAAAAACCCACATATTTTCAGATTTTTTCTAATTTCTCTGCCTCGTGAGGATCATGAAAGTTCACTACAGTAACACGTAAAGGTAGACCTACCAATTCGTTTTTTTTTTTTTTTTACTGATATGAAGTTTGTTTCTGAATTATTGAATGACTAAAAAGATTCACTCTGTTACAAAAATCGGAACAGTGACCGAAAAATAAGTTACACAATGACTGCAATTGAAACAATGACTGCCAAATCATAGTAGTCACAAACCAGAATTGCAGTAGAGCACATTGCAGTATAGTAGAGTACAGTATAGTTCCGTAGTGTAGAGTTCAGTACAGTACAGTATAGTACAGTATACTTCAGTATAGTTCAGTAGAGTAGAGTCCAGTCCAGTAGAGTCCAGTCCAGTAGAGTCCAGTACAGTAGAGTAGAGTACAGTACAGTAAAGTCCAGTTCAGTATAGTCCAGTACAGTATAGTTCAGTACAGTTTAGTCCAGTCCAGTAGAGTTCAGTCCAGTAGAGTAGAGTTCAGTCCAGTAGAGTAGAGTTCAGTCCAGTAGAGTTCAGTCCAGTAGAGTAGAGTTCAGTCCAGTAGAGTAGAGTTCAGTCCAGTAGAGTAGAGTTCAGTCCAGTAGAGTAGAGTTCAGTCCAGTAGAGTAGAGTTCAGTAGAGTTCAGTCCAGTAGAGTTCAGTCCAGTAGAGTAGAGTTCAGTCCAGTAGAGTAGAGTTCAGTCCAGTAGAGTAGAGTTCAGTTCAGTAGAGTAGAGTTCAGTCCAGTAGAGTTCAGTCCAGTAGAGTAGAGTTCAGTCCAGTAGAGTTCAGTCCAGTAGAGTTCATTCCAGTAGAGTTCAGTCCAGTAGAGTTCAGTCCAGTAGAGTTCAGTCCAGTAGAGTAGAGTTCAGTCCAGTAGAGTTCAGTCCAGTAGAGTAGAGTGCAGCAGAGTATAGTTCAGTTCAGTAGAGTAGAGTTCAGTAGAGTAGAGTTCAGTTCAGTCCAGTAGAGTTCAGTGCAGTAGAGTTCAGTGCAGTAGAGTTCAGTGCAGTAGAGTTCAGTGCAGTAGAGTTCAGTGCAGTAGAGTTCAGTCCAGTAGAGTTCAGTCCAGTAGAGTTCAGTCCAGTAGAGTTCAGTCCAGTAGAGTTCAGTGCAGTAGAGTGCAGTACAGTAGAGTACAGTACAGTAGAGTCCAGTACAGTAGAGTCCAGTACAGTAGAGTCCAGTACAGTAGAGTTCAGTACAGTAGAGTTCAGTACAGTAGAGTTCAGTACAGTACAGCTCAGTACAGTAGAGTGCAGTACAGTGCAGTTCAGTAGAGTAGAGTTCAGTACAGTAGCGTCCAGTACAGTAGAGTATAGTTCAGTACAGTATAGTCCAGTACAGTAGAGTTCAGTAGAGTTCAGTACAGTACAGTAGAGTCCAGTACAGTAGAGTCCAGTACAGTAGAGTCCAGTACAGTAGAGTCCAGTACAGTAGAGTCCAGTACAGTAGAGTCCAGTACAGTAGAGTCCAGTACAGTAGAGTTCAGTACAGTAGAGTTCAGTACAGTAGAGTCCAGTACAGTATAGTAGAGTATAGTCCAGTAGAGTAGAGTTCAGTACAGTATAGTAGAGTTCAGTAGAGTTCAGTACAGTATAGTAGAGTTCAGTACAGTATAGTAGAGTTCAGTACAGTATAGTAGAGTTCAGTACAGTATAGTAGAGTTCAGCACAGTATAGTAGAGTTCAGTACAGCATAGTAGAGTTCAGTAGAGTAGAGTATAGTTCAGTAGAGTTTAGTGCAGTATAGTAGAGTTCAGTAGAGTAGAGTATAGTTCAGTTCAGTACAGTAGAGTGCAGTACAGTATAGTAGAGTAGAGTAGAGTATAGTTCAGTACAGTAGAGTAGAGTGCAGTATAGTAGAGTTCAGTAGAGTAGAGTATAGTTCAGTTCAGTAGAGTTCAGTACAGTAGAGTAGAGTGCAGTACCGTATAGTTCAGTATAGTAGAGTTCAGTAGAGTATAGTAGAGTTCAGTAGAGTTCAGTGCAGTACAGTATAGTAGAGTTCAGTCCAGTCCAGTAGAGTTCAGTCCAGTAGAGTAGAGTTCAGTCCAGTAGAGTAGAGTTCAGTCCAGTAGAGTAGAGTTCAGTCCAGTAGAGTAGAGTTCAGTAGAGTAGAGTTCAGTCCAGTAGAGTAGAGTTCAGTAGAGTTCAGTAGAGTAGAGTTCAGTCCAGTAGAGTTCAGTCCAGTAGAGTTCAGTCCAGTAGAGTTCAGTCCAGTAGAGTTCAGTCCAGTAGAGTAGAGTGCAGCAGAGTTCAGTTCAGTAGAGTAGAGTTCAGTAGAGTAGAGTTCAGTCCAGTAGAGTTCAGTCCAGTAGAGTTCAGTCCAGTAGAGTTCAGTCCAGTAGAGTTCAGTCCAGTAGAGTTCAGTGCAGTAGAGTTCAGTGCAGTAGAGTTCAGTGCAGTAGAGTTCAGTGCAGTAGAGTTCAGTGCAGTAGAGTTCAGTGCAGTAGAGTTCAGTGCAGTAGAGTTCAGTGCAGTAGAGTTCAGTGCAGTAGAGTTCAGTCCAGTAGAGTAGAGTTCAGTCCAGTAGAGTAGAGTTCAGTAGAGTTCAGTAGAGTAGAGTTCAGTCCAGTAGAGTTCAGTCCAGTAGAGTTCAGTCCAGTAGAGTTCAGTCCAGTAGAGTTCAGTCCAGTAGAGTAGAGTGCAGCAGAGTATAGTTCAGTTCAGTAGAGTAGAGTTCAGTAGAGTAGAGTTCAGTAGAGTAGAGTTCAGTCCAGTAGAGTTCAGTCCAGTAGAGTTCAGTCCAGTAGAGTTCAGTCCAGTAGAGTTCAGTCCAGTAGAGTTCAGTCCAGTAGAGTTCAGTGCAGTAGAGTTCAGTGCAGTAGAGTTCAGTCCAGTAGAGTTCAGTCCAGTAGAGTTCAGTCCAGTAGAGTTCAGTCCAGTAGAGTTCAGTCCAGTAGAGTAGAGTGCAGCAGAGTATAGTTCAGTTCAGTAGAGTAGAGTTCAGTAGAGTAGAGTTCAGTAGAGTAGAGTTCAGTAGAGTAGAGTTCAGTCGAGTAGAGTTCAGTCGAGTAGAGTTCAGTCCAGTAGAGTTCAGTCCAGTAGAGTTCAGTCCAGTAGAGTTCAGTCCAGTAGAGTTCAGTGCAGTAGAGTTCAGTGCAGTAGAGTTCAGTGCAGTAGAGTTCAGTGCAGTAGAGTTCAGTGCAGTAGAGTTCAGTCCAGTAGAGTTCAGTCCAGTAGAGTTCAGTCCAGTAGAGTTCAGTCCAGTAGAGTTCAGTCCAGTAGAGTTCAGTCCAGTAGAGTTCAGTCCAGTAGAGTTCAGTGCAGTAGAGTTCAGTGCAGTAGAGTTCAGTGCAGTAGAGTTCAGTGCAGTAGAGTTCAGTCCAGTACAGTAGAGTGCAGTACAGTAGAGTGCAGTACAGTAGAGTGCAGTCCAGTAGAGTAGAGTCCAGTAGAGTAGAGTCCAGTAGAGTAGATTCCAGTAGAGTAGAGTCCAGTATAGTAGAGTCCAGTATAGTAGAGTCCAGTAGAGTAGAGTCCAGTAGAGTAGAGTCCAGTAGAGTAGAGTCCAGTAGAGTAGAGTCCAGTAGAGTAGAGTCCAGTAGAGTAGAGTCCAGTAGAGTAGAGTCCAGTATAGTAGAGTCCAGTATAGTAGAGTCCAGTATAGTAGAGTCCAGTACAGTAGAGTCCAGTACAGTACAGCTCAGTACAATAGAGTGCAGTACAGTGCAGTTCAGTAGAGTAGAGTTCAGTACAGTAGCGTCCAGTACAGTAGAGTATAGTTCAGTACAGTATAGTAGAGTAGAGTTCAGTACAGTACAGTAGAGTCCAGTACAGTAGAGTCCAGTACAGTAGAGTCCAGTACAGTAGAGTCCAGTACAGTAGAGTCCAGTACAGTAGAGTCCAGTACAGTAGAGTCCAGTACAGTACAGTAGAGTCCAGTACAGTATAGTAGAGTATAGTCCAGTAGAGTAGAGTTCAGTACAGTATAGTAGAGTTCAGTAGAGTTCAGTACAGTATAGTAGAGTTCAGTACAGTATAGTAGAGTTCAGTATAGTAGAGTTCAGTACAGTATAGTAGAGTTCAGTAGAGTATAGTAGAGTTCAGTAGAGTAGAGTATAGTTCAGTAGAGTAGAGTATAGTTCAGTATAGTAGAGTTCAGTAGAGTAGAGTATAGTTCAGTTCAGTAGAGTAGAGTGCAGTACAGTATAGTAGAGTTCAGTAGAGTAGAGTATAGTTCAGTACAGTAGAGTAGAGTGCAGTATAGTAGAGTTCAGTAGAGTAGAGTATAGTTCAGTTCAGTAGAGTTCAGTACAGTAGAGTAGAGTGCAGTACCGTATAGTTCAGTACAGTATAGTAGAGTTCAGTAGAGTATAGTTCAGTTCAGTAGAGTTCAGTACAGTAGAGTAGAGTGCAGTACCGTATAGTTCAGTACAGTATAGTAGAGTTCAGTAGAGTATAGTAGAGTTCAGTAGAGTTCAGTGCAGTACAGTATAGTAGAGTTCAGTACAGTTCAGTAGAGTTCAGTACAGTATAGTTCAGTCCAGTCCAGTAGAGTTCAGTCCAGTAGAGTTCAGTCCAGTAGAGTTCAGTCCAGTAGAGTTCAGTCCAGTAGAGTTCAGTCCAGTAGAGTTCAGTAGAGTAGAGTTCAGTAGAGTATAGTTCAGTAGAGTATAGTTCAGTAGAGTATAGTTCAGTCCAGTAGATTTCAGTAGAGTAGAGTATAGTAGAGTTCAGTAGAGTTCAGTAGAGTAGAGTTCAGTAGAGTAGAGTTCAGTAGAGTAGAGTTCAGTAGAGTAGAGTTCAGTAGAGTAGAGTTCAGTAGAGTAGAGTTCAGTATAGTAGAGTTCAGTATAGTAGAGTTCAGTAGAGTTCAGTCCAGTAGAGTTCAGTCCAGTAGAGTTCAGTCCAGTAGAGTTCAGTCCAGTAGAGTTCAGTCCAGTAGAGTTCAGTACAGTAGAGTTCAGTCCAGTATAGTAGAGTTCAGTACAGTTCAGTAGAGTTCAGTACAGTATAGTTCAGTCCAGTATAGTAGAGTTCAGTAGAGTTCAGTGCAGTACAGTATAGTAGAGTTCAGTCCAGTCCAGTAGAGTTCAGTCCAGTAGAGTAGAGTTCAGTCCAGTAGAGTAGAGTTCAGTCCAGTAGAGTAGAGTTCAGTCCAGTAGAGTAGAGTTCAGTCCAGTAGAGTAGAGTTCAGTCGAGTAGAGTTCAGTCGAGTAGAGTTCAGTCGAGTAGAGTTCAGTCGAGTAGAGTTCAGTCGAGTAGAGTTCAGTCCAGTAGAGTAGAGTTCAGTCCAGTAGAGTAGAGTGCAGCAGAGTATAGTTCAGTTCAGTAGAGTAGAGTTCAGTAGAGTAGAGTTCAGTAGAGTAGAGTTCAGTCCAGTAGAGTTCAGTCCAGTAGAGTTCAGTCCAGTAGAGTTCAGTCCAGTAGAGTTCAGTGCAGTAGAGTTCAGTGCAGTAGAGTTCAGTGCAGTAGAGTTCAGTGCAGTAGAGTTCAGTGCAGTAGAGTTCAGTGCAGTAGAGTTCAGTGCAGTAGAGTTCAGTGCAGTAGAGTTCAGTGCAGTAGAGTTCAGTGCAGTAGAGTTCAGTGCAGTAGAGTTCAGTGCAGTAGAGTTCAGTGCAGTAGAGTTCAGTGCAGTAGAGTTCAGTGCAGTAGAGTTCAGTGCAGTAGAGTTCAGTGCAGTAGAGTTCAGTGCAGTAGAGTTCAGTGCAGTAGAGTTCAGTGCAGTAGAGTTCAGTGCAGTAGAGTTCAGTGCAGTAGAGTTCAGTGCAGTAGAGTAGAGTGCAGTACAGTAGAGTGCAGTACAGTAGAGTCCAGTAGAGTAGAGTCCAGTAGAGTAGAGTTCAGTACAGTAGAGTGCAGTACAGTAGAGTGCAGTACAGTACAGTAGAGTCCAGTACAGTAGAGTCCAGTACAGTAGAGTCCAGTACAGTAGAGTCCAGTACAGTAGAGTCCAGTACAGTAGAGTCCAGTACAGTAGAGTTCAGTACAGTAGAGTTCAGTACAGTACAGCTCAGTACAGTAGAGTGCAGTACAGTGCAGTTCAGTAGAGTAGAGTTCAGTACAGTAGCGTCCAGTACAGTAGAGTATAGTTCAGTACAGTATAGTCCAGTACAGTATAGTCCAGTAGAGTAGAGTTCAGTAGAGTAGAGTTCAGTAGAGTAGAGTTCAGTAGAGTAGAGTACAGTAGAGTAGAGTACAGTACAGTAGAGTCCAGTACAGTAGAGTCCAGTACAGTAGAGTCCAGTACAGTAGAGTCCAGTACAGTAGAGTAGAGTATAGTCCAGTAGAGTAGAGTTCAGTACAGTATAGTAGAGTTCAGTAGAGTTCAGTACAGTATAGTAGAGTTCAGTACAGTATAGTAGAGTTCAGTACAGTATAGTAGAGTTCAGTACAGTATAGTAGAGTTCAGTACAGTATAGTAGAGTTCAGTACAGTATAGTAGAGTTCAGTACAGTAGAGTAGAGTTCAGTAGAGTAGAGTATAGTTCAGTAGAGTAGAGTATAGTTCAGTATAGTAGAGTTCAGTAGAGTAGAGTATAGTTCAGTTCAGTAGAGTAGAGTGCAGTACAGTATAGTAGAGTTCAGTAGAGTAGAGTATAGTTCAGTACAGTAGAGTAGAGTGCAGTATAGTAGAGTTCAGTAGAGTAGAGTAGAGTATAGTTCAGTTCAGTAGAGTTCAGTACAGTAGAGTAGAGTGCAGTACCGTATAGTTCAGTACAGTATAGTAGAGTTCAGTAGAGTATAGTAGAGTTCAGTAGAGTTCAGTGCAGTACAGTATAGTAGAGTTCAGTAGAGTTCAGTACAGTATAGTTCACTCCAGTCCAGTAGAGTTCAGTCCAGTAGAGTTCAGTCCAGTAGAGTTCAGTCCAGTAGAGTTCAGTCCAGTAGAGTTCAGTAGAGTAGAGTTCAGTAGAGTTCAGTACAGTAGAGTTCAGTACAGTAGAGTTCAGTACAGTAGAGTTCAGTACAGTAGAGTTCAGTACAGTAGAGTTCAGTAGAGTAGAGTTCAGTAGAGTAGAGTTCAGTAGAGTAGAGTTCAGTCCAGTAGAGTTCAGTCGAGTAGAGTTCAGTAGAGTTCAGTACAGTAGAGTTCAGTACAGTAGAGTTCAGTACAGTAGAGTTCAGTACAGTAGAGTTAAGTAGAGTAGAGTTCAGTAGAGTAGAGTACAGTAGAGTTCAGTATAGTAGAGTTCAGTAGAGTTCAGTACAGTAGAGTTCAGTACAGTATAGTTCAGTACAGTAGAGTTCAGTAGAGTTCAGTACAGTAGAGTACAGTAGAGTTCAGTCCAGTAGAGTTCAGTATAGTAGAGTTCAGTATAGTAGAGTTCAGTCCAGTAGAGTTCAGTCCAGTAGAGTTCAGTCCAGTAGAGTTCAGTCCAGTAGAGTTCAGTCCAGTAGAGTTCAGTCCAGTAGAGTTCAGTCCAGTATAGTAGAGTTCAGTACAGTTCAGTAGAGTTCAGTACAGTATAGTTCAGTCCAGTATAGTAGAGTTCAGTAGAGTAGAGTATAGTTCAGTTCAGTAGAGTTCAGTACAGTAGAGTAGAGTGCAGTACCGTATAGTTCAGTACAGTATAGTAGAGTTCAGTACAGTTCAGTAGAGTTCAGTACAGTATAGTCCAGTCCAGTAGAGTTCAGTCCAGTAGAGTTCAGTCCAGTATAGTTCAGTACAGTAGAGTTCAGTATAGTAGAGTTCAGTATAGTTCAGTAGAGTTCAGTACAGTATAGTAGAGTTCAGTAGAGTATAGTAGAGTTCAGTAGAGTTCAGTAGAGTTCAGTACAGTATAGTAGAGTTCAGTAGAGTATAGTAGAGTTCAGTAGAGTTCAGTGCAGTACAGTATAGTAGAGTTCAGTACAGTTCAGTAGAGTTCAGTACAGTATAGTTCAGTCCAGTAGAGTAGAGTTCAGTACAGTATAGTTCAGTCCAGTAGAGTAGAGTTCAGTACAGTAGAGTTCAGTATAGTAGAGTTCAGTATAGTTCAGTAGAGTTCAGTACAGTACAGTAGAGTTCAGTTCAGTACAGTAGAGTTCAGTTCAGTACAGTAGAGTTCAGTTCAGTACAGTAGAGTTCAGTATAGTAGAGTTCAGTACAGTAGAGTTCAGTAGAGTTCAGTACAGTAGAGTTCAGTCCAGCATAGTAGAGTTCAGTCCAGTATAGTTCAGTCCAGCATAGTAGAGTTCAGTCCAGTAGAGTTCAGTCCAGTAGAGTTCAGTCCAGTAGAGTAGAGTTCAGTACAGTTCAGTTCAGTAGAGTAGAGTTCAGTACAGTCCAGTAGAGTAGAGTTCAGTCCAGTATAGTAGAGTTCAGTCCAGTATAGTAGAGTTCAGTCCAGTATAGTAGAGTTCAGTCCAGTATAGTAGAGTAGAGTTCAGTCCAGTATAGTAGAGTTCAGTTCAGTTCAGTCCAGACATCATTTTGGTCAATTGGAGGTGTACCTGTGGATGTATTTCAAGGCCTACCTTCAAACTCAGTGCCTCTTTACTTGACATCATGGGAAAATCAAAAGAAATCAGCCAAGACCTCAGATAAAAATTGTCCCGTTCATCCTTGGGAGCAATTTCCAAACACCTGAAGGTACCACGTTCATCTGTACAAACAATAGTACGCAAGTATAAACACCATGGGACCACGCAGCCGTCATACCGCTCAGGAAGGAGACGCGTTCTGTCTCCTAGAGATGAAGGTACTTTGGTGCGAAAAGTGCAGATCAATCCCAGAACAACAGCAAAGGACCTTGTGACGATGCTGGAGGAAACAGGTACAACAGTATCTATATCCACAGTAAAACGAGTCCTATATCGATATAACCTAAAAGGCCGCTCAGCAAGGAAGAAACCACTGCTCCAAAACCGCCATAAAAAAGCCAGGCTACGGTTTGCAACTGCACATGGGGACAAAGATCGTACTTTTTGGAGAAATGTCCTCTGGTCTGATGAAACAAATATATAACTGTTTGGCCATAATGACCATCATTATGTTTGGAGGAAAAAGGGGGATGCTTGCAAGCCGAAGAACACCATCCCAACTGTGAAGCACGGGGGTGGCAGCATCATGTTGTGGGGGTGCTTTGCTGCAGGAGGGACTGGTGCACTTCACAAAATAGATGGCGTTATGAGGAGGAAAATGATGATGGATATATTGAAGCAACATCTCAAGACATCAGTCAGGAAGATAAAGCTTGGTCGCAAATGGGTCTTCCAAATAGACAATGTCCCCAAGCATACTTCCAAAGTTGTGGCAAAATGGCTTAAGGACAGCAAAGTCATGTTATTGGAGTGGCCATCACAAAGCCCTGACCTCAATCCTATAGAAAATGTGTGGGCAGTCCTGAAAAGGCATATGCGAGCAAGGAGGCCTACAAACCTGACTCAGTTACACCAGCTCTGTCAGGAGGAATGGGCCAAAATTCACCCAACTTATTTTGAGAAGCTTGTGGAAGGCTACCCGAAACGTTTGACCCAAGTTAAACAATTTCAAGGCAATGCTAACAAATACTAATTGAGTGTATGTAAACTTCTGACCCACTGGGAATGTGATTAAATAAATAAAAGCTGAAAAAAATAATTCTCTCTACTATTATTCTGACATTTCACATTCTTAGAATAAAGTAGTGATCCTAACTGACCTAAGACAGGGAATTTCTACTAGGATTAAATGTCAGGAATTGTGAAAAACTGAGTTTAAATATATTTGGCTAAGGTGTATGTCAACTTCCGACTTCAACTGTTTCTGCCTTTGTATACATATCCAGGATGTGTCACCGTGAATAGAATGCCATTCATAATTATGCACAGATCAAGTACCCATGATGCCATTCTGTTACTATCATTTTATTTGCCGGGTGTTGATCCACTTACTGTAGTTTAATAACCAGGTGTCATATAGCCGACTCCCCACTCTTTCTGCAGACATCTTTGAATATTAATTCGGAGAAGATATTTAAGAGTTTTTTGGTAAATGTGGTAACGTAACATTTTGTTGCTGTTCCGTTACCGCTCTGTTACCAGACTTTAAATCTGTTCCTCAAATAAATGTGTTTTAGTAGAATGTTCAGTGGCAATTGTTAAAAGTAAACTTTTGCATACCCTGTAGGTGTAAGGTGTGTTTAACTTTGCGATCCATGGTTTTTGCTCGGGGTACATTTTAAAGTGTAAAAGTAAGTCTCAGCGTCACCCTGTCACCGTGTAATTGCCCATTCATAAATGCTTGAATCTGGTCTAGTAGCTGTCACGGTTAAGACAGTGGAGTTATGACTATAACCACGAGAGCATTCATTAAATACTTGCAATGATTCTATATGCTGTTAGAAGATGTAGGTGCTATGATGACCCATGGTTAGTGTACAGTATGACCCATGGTTAGTGTATGACCCATGGTTAGTGTACAGTATGCCCCATGGTTAGTGTATGCCCCATGGTTAGTGTACAGTACGCCCCATGGTTAGTGTATGACCCATGGTTAGTGTACAGTATGCCCCATGGTTAGTGTATGCCCCATGGTTAGTGTACAGTATGACCCATGGTTAGTGTATGCCCCATGGTTAGTGTACAGTATGCCCCATGGTTAGTGTACAGTATGCCCCATGGTTAGTGTACAGTATGACCCATGGTTAGTGTACAGTATGCCCCATGGTTAGTGTACAGTATGACCCATGGTTAGTGTACAGTATGACCCATGGTTAGTGTATGCCCCATGGTTAGTGTACAGTATGCCCCATGGTTAGTATATGCCCCATGGTTAGTGTATGACCCATGGTTAGTGTACAGTATGACCCATGGTTAGTGTACAGTATGACCCATGGTTAGTGTATGCCCCATGGTTAGTGTACAGTATGACCCATGGTTAGTGTATGCCCCATGGTTAGTGTACAGTATGACCCATGGTTAGTGTATGCCTCATGGTTAGTGTACAGTATGACCCATGGTTAGTGTACAGTATGACCCATGGTTAGTGTACAGTATGACCCATGGTTAATGTACAGTATGACCCATGGTTAGTGTACAGTATGACCCATGGTTAGTGTACAGTATGACCCATGGTTAGTGTATGGGTCATGGTTAGTGTTCGCCCCATGGTTAGTGTATGACTAATGGTTAGTGTACAGTATGACCCATGGTTAGTGTATGCCCCATGGTTAGTGTACAGTATGACCCATGGTTAGTGTACAGTATGACCCATGGTTAGTGTATGCCCCATGGTTAGTGTATGCCCCATGGTTAGTGTATGCCCCATGGTTAGTGTACAGTATGACCCATGGTTAGTGTACAGTATGACCCATGGTTAGTGTATGCCCCATGGTTAGTGTACAGTATGACCCATGGTTAGTGTATGACTAATGGTTAGTGTATGCCCCATGGTTAGTGTATGCCCCATGGTTAGTGTACAGTATGACCCATGGTTAGTGTATGACTAATGGTTAGTGAATGCCCCATGGTTAGTGTATGACCCATGGTTAGTGTACAGTATGACCCATGGTTAGTGTATGACTAATGGTTAGTGTACAGTATGACCCATGGTTAGTGTATGACCCATGGTTAGTGTATGCCCCATGGTTAAGTGTATGACCCATGGTTAGTGTACAGTATGCCCCATGTTTAGTGTATGACCCATAATCTATATACGTATATTTCTGTGTTTAGGTTTAACAGTCGTACACACTGCCATGTGGTACAGTGAGTTGATTACTCACATAGACAACGTAACATGGTTGTTTTTACTTAGCGATTTGTGGCTTTATGACATCGCCCAGTGCACTGGAAATTGCCTCGCTTGCGTCCTGATCCAGTTCCATTCCACATCCTGATCCAGTTCCATTCCACATCCTGATCCAGTTCCATTCCACATCCTGATCCAGTTCCATTCCACATCCTGATCTAGTTCCATTCCATATCCTGATCCAGTTCCATTCCACATCCTGATCCAGTTCCATTCCACATCCTGATCCAGTTCCATTCCACATCCTGATCCAGTTCCATTCCACATCCTGATCCAGTTCCATTCCAGAACCTGATCCAGTTCCACATCCTGATCCAGATCCATTCCACACCCTGATCCAGTTCCATTCCACATCCTGATCCAGTTCCATTCCACATCCTGATCCAGTTCCATTCCACATCCTGATCCAGTTCCATTCCACATCCTGATCTAGATCCATTCCACATCCTGATCCAGTTCCATTCCACATCCTGATCTAGATCCATTCCACATCCTGATCTAGATCCATTCCACATCCTGATCCATTCCACATCCTGATCCAGTTCCATTCCACAACCTGATCCAGTTCCAATCCACATCCTGATCCAGTTCCAATCCACATCCTGATCCAGTTCCAATCCACATCCTGATCCAGTTCCATTCCACAACCTGATCCAGTTCCAATCCACAACCCGATCCAGTTCCAATCCACATCCTGATCCAGTTCCATTCCACAACACATAGTACGTAAGGACTTTTATTGAATAAAATAGTACAACAGCCTGTTGCTTCTTCACACACTGGTGCTCTAGTCAGGGTTCATATCCGGATCATTAGATACAATGGTACTGATTGTGCCAACCCAAAAGGGGGAATCAGAAAATGATCCTTGACAAAGGCATTCTGTTCCTCTCAGGAAATGGAATTCTTTCTGCTCGTAGAGGGAATGACAACACATCTGGAAAGATAAAATAATGTCCACTTCTGTTGTGAGGAGACTAGCAGACAGGAAGATCTATCAAGTTGTGGTGTTCTGGCACAGACAGACAGACAGACAGACAGACAGACAGACAGTACTGTACTGTACTGTACTGTACTGTACTGTAATGGCCCAGATAGATAGAGATATATAGTTAGATAGATAGATAGATAGGCAGTATTGTAATGACCCTGCCATGTATCTATCTGCACTCTGTCAGCTAATTGGCACAATCCTGTTTTGGCCTAATATCCCAGATTGTACCTTTTAACATGCTCTAAACCATGTGTTATTCACTCAATGCAGTGTTAGAGACAGGCTCGTCTGTCATTGACATTTTCAGCAAGATTCAATTCTTTCCCATTACTTTAATGACATATTGATGAAAAAAAAAATTGTTATCAACTAAATTTCAAGTCCATATTTCACTCTATTCAATCCGTATCGCCGAAGTATCGTGGAAAATGCGTGTTAAAATGTAAAGGTAATTTCCGATTGAGCCGGCACATGCTGCGTTTACCGGGAATGCAGTCTTCTTGACCGTGGCGACGTTGCCTTTCATTTTCCATTGCGCTATATAGTGGATGTTCAGTGCTACAGATTCAATACAGTCCTCATTGTTTTCTGTCCGCAGGCCTTAAACAACAATTTGTATAGAAGATCCTCTCCTTACGGCTCGCTCAGCAACATCGTAGACGGCTTGACTTCTCTGACGGACCACTTCTCTGACCTTTCCCTCGCCTCTGAGTCACGCAAACCGAGCAAGCGACCGCCGTCCAACTACCTGTGCCATCTCTGCTTCAACAAAGGACATTACATCAAAGACTGCCCGCAGGTGAGCAGAGCATTGGCCCCTACACACACACACACACACACACACACACACACACACACACACCCACACCCACACCCACACACACACACACACCATCAAAGACTAACCCCAGCTGAGCTGGTTCTGGCGCCATCAGAAACCAAGCAGCTTCCCCTCTCCTTTTGGCAAAGCTACAGTCCGATGAAGTCCTAGACAGGTGAGGAAAGATCGTTAGTGGTTTTAGTAATGATGACGTGTTGAAGGAAAGATCGTTAGTGGTTTTAGTAATGATGAGGATAGATCGTTAGTGGTTGTAGTAATGATGAGGAAAGATCGTTAGTGGTTGTAGTAATGGTGAGGATAGATCGTTAGTGGTTGGAGTAATGTTGAGGAAAGATCGTTAGTGGTTGTAGTAATGATGAGGAAAGATCGTTAGTGGTTGTAGTAATGATGAGGAAAGATCGTTAGTGGTTGTAGTAATGATGAGGAAAGATCGTTAGTGGTTGTAGTAATGGTGAGGAAAGATCGTTAGTGGTTGTAGTAATGATGAGGAAAGATCGTTAGTGGTTGGAGTAATGATGAGGAAAGATCGTTAGTGGTTGTAGTAATGATGAGGAAAGATCGTTAGTGGTTGTAGTAATGATGAGGATAGATCGTTAGTGGTTGTAGTAATGGTGAGGAAAGATCGTTAGTGGTTGTAGTAATGATGAGGAAAGATCGTTAGTGGTTGGAGTAATGATGAGGAAAGATCGTTAGTGGTTGTAGTAATGATGAGGAAAGATCGTTAGTGGTTGGAGTAATGATGAGGAAAGATCGTTAGTGGTTGTAGTAATGATGAGGAAAGATCGTTAGTGGTTGTAGTAATGTTGACGTGGTGAGGAAAGATCGTTAGTGGTTGTAGTAATGATGAGGAAAGATCGTTAGTGGTTGTAGTAATGTTGAGGAAAGATCGTTAGTGGTTGGAGTAATGATGAGGAAAGATCGTTAGTGGTTGTAGTAATGATGAGGAAAGATCGTTAGTGGTTGGAGTAATGATGAGGAAAGATCGTTAGTGGTTGTAGTAATGATGAGGAAAGATCGTTAGTGGTTGTAGTAATGATGAGGAAAGATCGTTAGTGGTTGTAGTAATGATGAGGAAAGATCGTTAGTGGTTGTAGTAATGATGAGGATAGATCGTTAGTGGTTGTAGTAATGATGAGGAAAGATCGTTAGTGGTTGTAGTAATGATGAGGAAAGATCGTTAGTGGTTGTAGTAATGATGAGGAAAGATCGTTAGTGGTTGGAGTAATGATGAGGTGGTGAGGAAAGATCGTTAGTGGTTGTAGTAATGATGAGGAAAGATCGTTAGTGGTTGTAGTAATGATGAGGAAAGATCGTTAGTGGTTGGAGTAATGATGAGGAAAGATCGTTAGTGGTTGGAGTAATGATGAGGATAGATCGTTAGTGGTTGTAGTAATGATGAGGATAGATCGTTAGTGGTTGTAGTAATGATGAGGAAAGATCGTTAGTGGTTGTAGTAATGATGAGGAAAGATCGTTAGTGGTTGGAGTAATGATGACGTGGTGAGGAAAGATCGTTAGTGGTTGTAGTAATGATGAGGAAAGATCGTTAGTGGTTGTAGTAATGATGAGGAAAGATCGTTAGTGGTTGTAGTAATGATGAGGAAAGATCGTTAGTGGTTGTAGTAATGATGAGGATAGATCGTTAGTGGTTGTAGTAATGATGAGGAAAGATCGTTAGTGGTTGGAGTAATGATGAGGATAGATCGTTAGTGGTTGTAGTAATGATGAGGAAAGATCGTTAGTGGTTGTAGTAATGATGAGGAAAGATCGTTAGTGGTTGGAGTAATGATGAGGAAAGATCGTTAGTGGTTGTAGTAATGATGAGGATAGATCGTTAGTGGTTGTAGTAATGATGAGGAAAGATCGTTAGTGGTTGGAGTAATGATGAGGATAGATCGTTAGTGGTTGTAGTAATGATGAGGAAAGATCGTTAGTGGTTGGAGTAATGATGAGGATAGATCGTTAGTGGTTGTAGTAATGATGAGGAAAGATCGTTAGTGGTTGGAGTAATGATGAGGGTAGATCGTTAGTGGTTGTAGTAATGATGAGGATAGATCGTTAGTGGTTGGAGTAATGTTGAGGAAAGATCGTTAGTGGTTGTAGTAATGATGAGGATAGATCGTTAGTGGTTGTAGTAATGATGAGGAAAGATCGTTAGTGGTTGTAGTAATGGTGAGGATAGATCGTTAGTGGTTGTAGTAATGATGAGGAAAGATCGTTAGTGGTTGTAGTAATGATGAGGAAAGATCGTTAGTGGTTGTAGTAATGATGAGGATAGATCGTTAGTGGTTGGAGTAATGATGAGGAAAGATCGTTAGTGGTTGTAGTAATGATGAGGAAAGATCGTTAGTGGTTGTAGTAATGATGAGGCTAGATCGTTAGTGGTTGTAGTAATGATGAGGATAGATCGTTAGTGGTTGTAGTAATGATGAGGAAAGATCGTTAGTGGTTGTAGTAATGGTGAGGAAAGATCGTTAGTGGTTGTAGTAATGATGAGGATAGATCGTTAGTGGTTGTAGTAATGATGAGGAAAGATCGTTAGTGGTTGTAGTAATGATGAGGAAAGATCGTTAGTGGTTGGAGTAATGATGAGGAAAGATCGTTAGTGGTTGTAGTAATGATGAGGAAAGATCGTTAGTGGTTGGAGTAATGATGACGTAGTGAGGAAAGATCGTTAGTGGTTGTAGTAATGATGAGGAAAGATCGTTAGTGGTTGTAGTAATGATGAGGATAGATCGTTAGTGGTTGTAGTAATGATGAGGAAAGATCGTTAGTGGTTGTAGTAATGATGAGGAAAGATCGTTAGTGGTTGGAGTAATGTTGAGGAAAGATCGTTAGTGGTTGGAGTAATGTTGAGGAAAGATCGTTAGTGGTTGGAGTAATGATGAGGAAAGATCGTTAGTGGTTGTAGTAATGGTGAGGAAAGATCGTTAGTGGTTGTAGTAATGATGAGGAAAGATCGTTAGTGGTTGTAGTAATGGTGAGGAAAGATCGTTAGTGGTTGTAGTAATGTTGAGGAAAGATCGTTAGTGGTTGTAGTAATGATGAGGATAGATCGTTAGTGGTTGGAGTAATGTTGAGGAAAGATCGTTAGTGGTTGGAGTAATGATGACGTGGTGAGGAAAGATCGTTAGTGGTTGTAGTAATGGTGAGGAAAGATCGTTAGTGGTTGTAGTAATGATGAGGAAAGATCGTTAGTGGTTGTAGTAATGATGAGGAAAGATCGTTAGTGGTTGTAGTAATGATGAGGAAAGATCGTTAGTGGTTGTAGTAATGATGAGGAAAGATCGTTAGTGGTTGTAGTAATGATGAGGAAACATCGTTAGTGGTTGTAGTAATGGTGAGGAAAGATCGTTAGTGGTTGTAGTAATGATGAGGAAAGATCGTTAGTGGTTGTAGTAATGATGAGGAAAGATCGTTAGTGGTTGTAGTAATGGTGAGGAAAGATCGTTAGTGGTTGTAGTAATGTTGAGGAAAGATCGTTAGTGGTTGTAGTAATGATGAGGATAGATCGTTAGTGGTTGTAGTAATGATGAGGAAAGATCGTTAGTGGTTGTAGTAATGATGAGGAAAGATCGTTAGTGGTTGTAGTAATGTTGAGGAAAGATCGTTAGTGGTTGTAGTAATGATGAGGAAAGATCGTTAGTGGTTGTAGTAATGATGACGTAGTGAGGAAAGATCGTTAGTGGTTGTAGTAATGATGACGTAGTGAGGAAAGATCGTTAGTGGTTGTAGTAATGTTGAGGAAAGATCGTTAGTGGTTGGAGTAATGATGAGGAAAGATCGTTAGTGGTTGTAGTAATGATGAGGAAAGATCGTTAGTGGTTGTAGTAATGATGAGGAAAGATCGTTAGTGGTTGGAGTAATGTTGAGGAAAGATCGTTAGTGGTTGGAGTAATGTTGAGGAAAGATCGTTAGTGGTTGGAGTAATGATGAGGAAAGATCGTTAGTGGTTGTAGTAATGTTGAGGAAAGATCGTTAGTGGTTGGAGTAATGATGAGGAAAGATCGTTAGTGGTTGTAGTAATGATGAGGAAAGATCGTTAGTGGTTGTAGTAATGATGAGGAAAGATCGTTAGTGGTTGGAGTAATGTTGAGGAAAGATCGTTAGTGGTTGGAGTAATGATGACGTGGTGAGGAAAGATCGTTAGTGGTTGTAGTAATGATGAGGAAAGATCGTTAGTGGTTGGAGTAATGATGAGGATAGATCGTTAGTGGTTGGAGTAATGATGAGGATAGATCGTTAGTGGTTGGAGTAATGATGACGTAGTGAGGAAAGATCGTTAGTGGTTGTAGTAATGATGAGGAAAGATCGTTAGTGGTTGTAGTAATGATGAGGAAAGATCGTTAGTGGTTGTAGTAATGATGAGGAATGATCGTTAGTGGTTGGAGTAATGATGAGGAAAGATCGTTAGTGGTTGGAGTAATGATGAGGAAAGATCGTTAGTGGTTGTAGTAATGATGAGGAAAGATCGTTAGTGGTTGTAGTAATGATGAGGAAAGATCGTTAGTGGTTGGAGTAATGATGAGGAAAGATCGTTAGTGGTTGTAGTAATGATGAGGAATGATCGTTAGTGGTTGTAGTAATGATGAGGAAAGATCGTTAGTGGTTGGAGTAATGGTGAGGATAGATCGTTAGTGGTTGGAGTAATGATGAGGAAAGATCGTTAGTGGTTGGAGTAATGATGAGGAAAGATCGTTAGTGGTTGTAGTAATGATGAGGAAAGATCGTTAGTGGTTTTAGTAATGATGAGGAAAGATCGTTAGTGGTTGTAGTAATGATGAGGATAGATCGTTAGTGGTTGTAGTAATGATGAGGAAAGATCGTTAGTGGTTGTAGTAATGATGAGGAAAGATCGTTAGTGGTTGTAGTAATGATGAGGAAAGATCGTTAGTGGTTGTAGTAATGATGAGGAAAGATCGTTAGTGGTTGTAGTAATGATGAGGAAAGATCGTTAGTGGTTGGAGTAATGATGAGGAAAGATCGTTAGTGGTTGGAGTAATGATGAGGAAAGATCGTTAGTGGTTGTAGTAATGATGACGTGGTGAGGAAAGATCGTTAGTGGTTTTAGTAATGATGAGGAAAGATCGTTAGTGGTTGTAGTAATGATGAGGAAAGATCGTTAGTGGTTGTAGTAATGATGAGGAAAGATCGTTAGTGGTTGGAGTAATGATGAGGAAAGATCGTTAGTGGTTGTAGTAATGATGAGGAAAGATCATTAGTGGTTGTAGTAATGTTGAGGAAAGATCGTTAGTGGTTGTAGTAATGATGAGGAAAGATCGTTAGTGGTTGGAGTAATGATGACGTAGTGAGGAAAGATCGTTAGTGGTTGTAGTAATGGTGAGGAAAGATCGTTAGTGGTTGTAGTAATGTTGAGGAAAGATCGTTAGTGGTTGTAGTAATGATGAGGAAAGATCGTTAGTGGTTGTAGTAATGATGAGGAAAGATCGTTAGTGGTTGGAGTAATGATGAGGATAGATCGTTAGTGGTTGGAGTAATGATGAGGAAAGATCGTTAGTGGTTGTAGTAATGATGAGGAAAGATCGTTAGTGGTTGGAGTAATGATGAGGAAAGATCGTTAGTGGTTGTAGTAATGATGAGGAAAGATCGTTAGTGGTTGTAGTAATGATGAGGAAAGATCGTTAGTGGTTGGAGTAATGTTGAGGAAAGATCGTTAGTGGTTGTAGTAATGTTGAGGAAAGATCGTTAGTGGTTGTAGTAATGATGAGGAAAGATCGTTAGTGGTTGGAGTAATGATGAGGAAAGATCGTTAGTGGTTGTAGTAATGATGAGGAAAGATCGTTAGTGGTTGTAGTAATGATGAGGAAAGATCGTTAGTGGTTGGAGTAATGATGACGTGGTGAGGAAAGATCGTTAGTGGTTGTAGTAATGGTGAGGAAAGATCGTTAGTGGTTGGAGTAATGGTGAGGAAAGATCGTTAGTGGTTGTAGTAATGATGAGGAAAGATCGTTAGTGGTTGTAGTAATGGTGAGGAAAGATCGTTAGTGGTTGTAGTAATGATGAGGAAAGATCGTTAGTGGTTGTAGTAATGATGAGGAAAGATCGTTAGTGGTTGTAGTAATGGTGAGGAAAGATCGTTAGTGGTTGGAGTAATGGTGAGGAAAGATCGTTAGTGGTTGTAGTAATGATGAGGAAAGATCGTTAGTGGTTGTAGTAATGGTGAGGAAAGATCGTTAGTGGTTGTAGTAATGATGAGGAAAGATCGTTAGTGGTTGTAGTAATGATGAGGAAACATCGTTAGTGGTTGTAGTAATGATGAGGAAAGATCGTTAGTGGTTGTAGTAATGTTGAGGAAAGATCGTTAGTGGTTGTAGTAATGATGAGGAAAGATCGTTAGTGGTTGGAGTAATGATGAGGAAAGATCGTTAGTGGTTGGAGTAATGATGAGGAAAGATCGTTAGTGGTTGGAGTAATGATGAGGAAAGATCGTTAGTGGTTGTAGTAATGATGAGGAAACATCGTTAGTGGTTGTAGTAATGATGACGTAGTGAGGAAACATCGTTAGTGGTTGTAGTAATGATGAGGATAGATCGTTAGTGGTTGGAGTAATGATGAGGAAAGATCGTTAGTGGTTGTAGTAATGATGAGGAAAGATCGTTAGTGGTTTTAGTAATGATGAGGAAAGATCGTTAGTGGTTGTAGTAATGATGAGGAAAGATCGTTAGTGGTTGTAGTAATGTTGAGGAAAGATCGTTAGTGGTTGTAGTAATGATGAGGAAAGATCGTTAGTGGTTGGAGTAATGATGAGGAAAGATCGTTAGTGGTTTTAGTAATGATGAGGAAAGATCGTTAGTGGTTGGAGTAATGATGAGGAAAGATCGTTAGTGGTTGTAGTAATGATGAGGAAAGATCGTTAGTGGTTGTAGTAATGATGAGGAAAGATCGTTAGTGGTTGGAGTAATGATGACGTAGTGAGGAAAGATCGTTAGTGGTTGTAGTAATGATGACGTGGTGAGGAAAGATCGTTAGTGGTTGTAGTAATGATGAGGAAAGATCGTTAGTGGTTGGAGTAATGATGAGGAAAGATCGTTAGTGGTTGTAGTAATGATGAGGAAAGATCGTTAGTGGTTGTAGTAATGATGAGGATAGATCGTTAGTGGTTGTAGTAATGGTGAGGAAAGATCGTTAGTGGTTGTAGTAATGATGAGGAAAGATCGTTAGTGGTTGTAGTAATGATGAGGAAAGATCGTTAGTGGTTGGAGTAATGATGAGGAAAGATCGTTAGTGGTTGTAGTAATGATGAGGAAAGATCGTTAGTGGTTGTAGTAATGATGAGGATAGATCGTTAGTGGTTGTAGTAATGGTGAGGAAAGATCGTTAGTGGTTGTAGTAATGATGAGGAAAGATCGTTAGTGGTTGTAGTAATGATGAGGAAAGATCGTTAGTGGTTGTAGTAATGATGAGGAAAGATCGTTAGTGGTTGTAGTAATGATGAGGTGGTGAGGAAAGATCGGTAGTGGTTGTAGTAATGATGACGTGGTGAGGAAAGATCGTTAGTGGTTGGAGTAATGATGAGGAAAGATCGTTAGTGGTTGTAGTAATGATGAGGAAAGATCGTTAGTGGTTGGAGTAATGATGAGGAAAGATCGTTAGTGGTTGTAGTAATGATGAGGAAAGATCGTTAGTGGTTGTAGTAATGATGAGGAAAGATCGTTAGTGGTTGTAGTAATGATGACGTAGTGAGGAAAGATCGTTAGTGGTTGGAGTAATGTTGAGGAAAGATCGTTAGTGGTTGTAGTAATGATGAGGAAAGATCGTTAGTGGTTGTAGTAATGATGAGGAAAGATCGTTAGTGGTTGGAGTAATGTTGAGGAAAGATCGTTAGTGGTTGGAGTAATGATGAGGATAGATCGTTAGTGGTTGGAGTGATGTTGAGGAAAGATCGTTAGTGGTTGGAGTAATGATGACGTGTTGAAGGAAAGATCGTTAGTGGTTGTAGTAATGATGAGGAAAGATCGTTAGTGGTTGTAGTAATGGTGAGGAAAGATCGTTAGTGGTTGTAGTAATGATGAGGAAAGATCGTTAGTGGTTGTAGTAATGATGAGGAAAGATCGTTAGTGGTTGTAGTAATGATGACGTAGTGAGGAAAGATCGTTAGTGGTTGTAGTAATGATGACGTAGTGAGGAAAGATCGTTAGTGGTTTTAGTAATGATGAGGAAAGATCGTTAGTGGTTGTAGTAATGATGAGGAAAGATCGTTAGTGGTTGTAGTAATGATGAGGAAACATCGTTAGTGGTTGTAGTAATGATGACGTAGTGAGGAAAGATCGTTAGTGGTTGTAGTAATGATGAGGATAGATCGTTAGTGGTTGTAGTAATGATGAGGAAAGATCGTTAGTGGTTGTAGTAATGTTGAGGAAAGATCGTTAGTGGTTGTAGTAATGATGAGGATAGATCGTTAGTGGTTGTAGTAATGATGAGGATAGATCGTTAGTGGTTGTAGTAATGATGAGGAAAGATCGTTAGTGGTTGGAGTAATGATGAGGAAAGATCGTTAGTGGTTGGAGTAATGATGAGGATAGATCGTTAGTGGTTGGAGTAATGATGAGGAAAGATCGTTAGTGGTTGGAGTAATGATGAGGATAGATCGTTAGTGGTTGGAGTAATGATGAGGAAAGATCGTTAGTGGTTGGAGTAATGATGACGTAGTGAGGAAAGATCGTTAGTGGTTGTAGTAATGATGAGGAAAGATCGTTAGTGGTTGTAGTAATGATGAGGAAAGATCGTTAGTGGTTGTAGTAATGGTGAGGAAAGATCGTTAGTGGTTGTAGTAATGATGAGGAAAGATCGTTAGTGGTTGGAGTAATGATGACGTAGTGAGGAAAGATCGTTAGCTGTTACATAACTAAGTAGTATTTCCCTGACGTTCAAAGACTCAACATTATAATGGATCAGAACACACGATGATACAAGGTTTCTGATAAGATTTAAAACTCATACCTGTGGCGAAGCACGGGGTTGTAACGTTTTGGGACTTCTTTTCCATTCCACTAAACCATCACTACACTAAACCATCACATGCTTCTACACCTGCATTGCTTGCTGTTTGGGGATTTAGGCTGGGTTTCTGTACAGCACTTTGTGGCATCAGCTGATGTAAGAAGGTCTTTCTAAATACATTTGATTGATTGATTTATTGATTGACTACACTACCACTACTTTACAATTTAAAGGAACAGCTCTTTCTCTTTCCTTTCACCGTGACACAATCTATGTACACTTTCACTGTATCAAATATTACTATTGAAGTCTGATTCAACATCACCCTGCCCAGACCCACCTGTGTTCACCCTGCCCAGACCCACCTGTGTTCACCCTGCCCAGACCCACCTTTGTTCACCCTGCCCAGACCCACCTGTGTTCACCCTGCCCAGACCCACCTGTGTTCACCCTGCCCAGACCCACCTGTTCTCACCCTGCCCAGACCCACCTGTTCTCACCCTGCCCAGACCCACCTGTTCTCATCCTGCCCAGACCCACCTGTTCTCACCCTGCCCAGACCCACCTGTTCTCACCCTGCCCAGACCCACCTGTTCTCACCCTGCCCAGACCCACCTGTTCTCACCCTGCCCAGACTCACCTGTTCTCACCCTGCCCAGACTCACCTCTTCTCACCCTGCCCAGACTCACCTGTTCTCACCCTGCCCAGACCCACTAGTAGTCCTAATTCCCTCTACAGTAGTGTCCTAGTTCCCTCTACAGTAGTGTCCTAGTTCCCTCTACAGTAGTGATCTAGTTCCCTCTACAGTAGTGATCTAGTTCCCTCTACAGTGGTGATCTAGTTCCCTCTACAGTAGTGTCCTAGTTTCCTCTACAGTAGTGATCTAGTTCCCTCTACAGTAGTGTCCTAGTTCCCTCTACAGTAGTGTCCTAGTTCCCTCTACAGTAGTGATCTAGTTCCCTCTACAGTAGTGATCTAGTTCCCTCTACAGTAGTGTCCTAGTTCCCTCTACAGTAGTGTCCTAGTTCCCTCTACAGTAGTGTCCTAGTTCCCTCTACAGTAGTGATCTAGTTCCCTCTACTGTAGTGATCTAGTTCCCTCTACAGTAGTGATCTAGTTCCCTCTACAGTAGTGTCCTAGTTCCCTCTACAGTAGTGATCTAGTTCCCTCTACAGTAGTGATCTAGTTCCCTCTACAGTAGTGTCCTAGTTCCCTCTACAGTAGTGTCCTAGTTCCCTCTACAGTAGTGATCTAGTTCCCTCTACAGTAGTGATCTAGTTCCCTCTACAGTAGTGATCTAGTTCCCTCTACAGTGGTGATCTAGTTCCCTCTACAGTAGTGTCCTAGTTCCCTCTACAGTAGTGTCCTAGTTCCCTCTACAGTAGTGATCTCGTTCCCTCTACAGTGGTGATCTAGTTCCCTCTACAGTAGTGTCCTAGTTCCCTCTACAGTAGTGTCCTAGTTCCCTCTACAGTAGTGATCTCGTTCCCTCTACAGTAGTGATCTAGTTCCCTCTACAGTAGTGATCTAGTTCCCACTACAGTAGTGTCCTAGTTCCCTCTACAGTAGTGATCTCGTTCCCTCTACAGTAGTGATCTAGTTCCCTCTACAGTAGTGATCTAGTTCCCTCTACAGTAGTGATCTAGTTCCCTCTACAGTAGTGATCTAGTTCCCTCTACAGTAGTGATCTAGTTCCCTCTACAGTAGTGATCTAGTTCCCTCTACAGTAGTGATCTAGTTCCCTCTACAGGGAATAGGGTATCATTTATAACATAACCAAATGCCTCTTCAGTTCTAGAGAAGCTGTAACATATTGTTGCCAGAATTAATGAACAAACAGGTTTTTGTTCTTGGCATGTAGAGGAATTTCATGTGGTATTTTGTAATGGTAGTTTATACAGATGGATACTGTAGGTATTGGGACTGTATTGTGTATTGGTAGTTTATACAGATGGATACTGTAGGTATTGGGACTGTATTGTGTATTGGTAGTTTATACAGATGGATACTGTAGGTATTGGGACTGTATTGTGTATTGGTAGTTTATACAGATGGATACTGTAGGTATTGGGACTGTATTGTGTATTGGTAGTTTATACAGATGGATACTGTAGGTATTGGGACTGTATTGTGTATTGGTAGTGTATTTCCATATAGAGACTATGGGTATAGGGACTGCATTGTGTATTGGTAGTGTATTTCCATATAGAGACTCTGGTTTAGGGACAGTATGGTTTTGCTGACTCCATGTCCACTATCCTCCATGGAAATTTGACAGTGATATAGAAATATCCAACAAGGCTGAACAGTCAATGCAATGCTTGTTTGATCTGTGTCCTTGCCTTTTCCAGCGCTTCCAACTCATTGCTGATTATAATTTATAGTATCCTGGATCAGTCCACTTGTTGTAAGAAACGTGTCAACACCACATCAGCCACACACACACACACTACTACCCCCCCCCCCCCCCCACACACACACACACACACACACACACACACACACACACACACACACACACACACACACACACACACACACACACACGAGAAGCTTCTCATTTCCAGTCATCTGAAGCAGGTTGTGTCCTGTTTGGCATTTCCCCTTTACTATCCATGATTTGACTGCAGTCTGCTGCAAAGGAAACCACAAGGCTCACGCAGAGGAGTTGACTGTTTAACTTAACACTAGATACACTCCCTCTTTTCCTTAACTTTTGCCCCAAAATATTACATGGTTTTGCAAAACAAAAAAGTTAAAGATGCAACAACATCAAAAAACTCAACTTAAGAACGGGAAGCATAGAAATTGAGTACATAGAACAGATCTACTGCTTCTTAGATTTAGATCTATAACTCACATTTCTATGTGAATTTTGGTTGGGTCACCTGAAAAGTAACATATTTTCAGCTTTAAGCTTGCTTCGTTAAGGGTTTAATTCAGGTTTTAATACATATTACAAGCGCATTGCTTTTTAAATCAGAGAAGGATGAGAACAAAGTATGTTTGTTTATGTTCTGATGATAAACAGTATGTCCCTTGTTTCCATGGATACTATACTTCCTTCCTAAAAACATGTGTACAAGGAAACACACGCATGGATTACTCAAACAGTGCTGTCTTTATGGACAGTCTTTCACATAGAGCTGTCTTTATGGACCCAGTATAGTCTATCACATAGAGCTGTCTTCATGGATAGTCTATCACATAGAACTGTCTTTATGGACCCAGTATAGTCTATCACATAGAGCTGTCTTTATGGACCCAGTATAGTCTATCACATAGAGCTGTCTTCATGGATAGTCTATCACATAGAGCTGTCTTTATGAACCCAGTATAGTCTATCACATGGAGCTGTCTTTATGGACCCAGTATAGTCTATCACATAGAGCTGTCTTTATGGACCCAGTATAGTCTATCACATAGAGCTGTCTTCATGGATAGTCTATCACATAGAGCTGTCTTTATGGACCCAGTATAGTCTATCACATAGAGCTGTCTTCATGGACCCAGTATAGTCTACCACATGGAGCTGTCTTTATGGACACAGTATAGTCTATCACATAGAGCTGTCTTTATGGACCCAGTATAGTCTATCACATGGAGCTGTCTTTATGGACCCAGTATAGTCTATCACATGGAGCTGTCTTTATGAACCCAGTATAGTCTATCACACGGAGCTGTCTTTATGGACCCAGTATAGTCTATCACATGGAGCTGTCTTTATGAACCCAGTATAGTCTATCACATGGAGCTGTCTTCGTGTACCCAGTATAGTCTATCACATGGAGCTGTCTTTATGGACCCAGTATAGTCTATCACATAGAGCTGTCTTTATGGACCCAGTATAGTCTATCACATAGAGCTGTCTTCATGGATAGTCTATCACATGGAGCTGTCTTTATGGACACAGTATAGTCTATCACATAGAGCTGTCTTTATGGACCCAGTATAGTCTATCACATGGAGCTGTCTTTATGGACCCAGTATAGTCTATCACATGGAGCTGTCTTTATGAACCCAGTATAGTCTATCACACGGAGCTGTCTTTATGGACCCAGTATAGTCTATCACATGGAGCTGTCTTTATGAACCCAGTATAGTCTATCACATGGAGCTGTCTTCATGGACCCAGTATAGTCTATCACATAGAGCTGTCTTTATGGACCCAGTATAGTCTATCACATAGAGCTGTCTTTATGGACCCAGTATAGTCTACCACATGGAGCTGTCTTCATGGATAGTCTATCACATGGAGCTGTCTTTATAGTGATTAAATAAGAGATAGTAACTGGTCCAGCGGTGGGACTGGGACTGGGACTGGAACTGGTTCTGGGACTGGGACTGGGACTGGGACTGGTTCTGGGACTGGTTCTGGGACTGGGCCTGGGAATGGGCCTGGGAATGGGACTGGGGCCTGGGACTGGGCCTGGGACTGGGCCTGGGACTGGGACTGGTTCTGGGACTGGGACTGGGACCGGGACTGGGACTGGTTCTGGGACTGGGCCTGGGAATGGGACTGGGGCCTGGGACTGGGGCCTGGGACTGGGGACTGGGCCTGGGACTGGGCCTGGGAATGGGACTGGGGCCTGGGACTGGGGACTGGGAATGGGCCTGGGAATGGGCCTGGGAATGGGACTGGGAATGGGCCTGGGAATGGGACTGGGGCCTGGGACTGGGCCTGGGAATGGGACTGGGGCCTGGGACTGGGCCTGGGAATGGGACTGGGGCCTGGGACTGGGCCTGGGAATGTGCCTGGGGCCTGGGACTGGGCCCGGGAATGGGACTGGGCCTGGGAATGGGCCTAGGAATGGGACTGGGCCTGGGACTGGGCCTGGGACTGGGAATGGGCCTGGGAATGGTTCTGGGAATGGGACTGGGGAATGGGACTGGGCCTGGGACTGGGCCTGGGACTGGGCCTAGGAATGGCACTGGGCCGAGGCTGGGAATGGGACTGGGCTGAGGCTGGGACTGGGCCTGGGACTGGGACTGGGACTGGGCTGAGGCTGGGCCTGGGACTGGGCCTGGGACTGGGACTGGGACTGGGGACTGGGGACTGGGGACTGGGGACTGGGGACTGGGCCTGGGAATGGGCCTGGGCCTGGGAATGGGCCTGGGTTTGGGACTGGGGACTGGGGACTGGGGACTGGGACTGGGAATGGGACTGGGACCGGGACTGGGAATGGAACTGGGACTGGGACTGGAACTGGGACTGGGACTGGGACTGGGCTGAGGCTACATAAGGACTCTATTGTTTCTCTAAAGGCTCCGCGAACAGAGAGGTCAGAGAGTCACGGCTGGTTCACTCAGAGGGTTGTTACCTAACAGATCTGGATTCAAATCCTAGCGTTTGTTCAAGCCTGCCTGGACTGACGGATGGTCAGGGTTCTCTCGACTGTTCTGTTGGTTTCGTTGGGCCAGGCAAGCTCAATCAAGCCCAGATAAAGTTCTTGAAATTATTTCAAATACTATTTGAGACCAGGTCTGCTGGCCTAGAGTCATTAAGTCATCACTGTGTGTCACAGGCAAATCAAAATCTATTGGTCACATGGTTTGTAAACAACAGGTTTGGAGACTTACAGTGACATTCTTACTGACAGGTCCTTTTCCAACAACACAGAGTTAAAGATAAAATAATATAAACAGTGGAGGAATAAATACACTGGGAATAATGAATAACAATAACAAGTTAGAATAACGTAGTTATATACAGAGAGTACCACTACTGAGTCGATGTGCAGGGGTATGAGGTAATAACATGGTTATATACAGGGAGTACCAGGTATTAACATGGCTATATACAGGGAGTACCAGGTAATAACATGGCTATATACAGGGAGTACCAGGTAATAACATGGCTATATACAGGGAGTACCAGGTAATAACATGGCTATATACAAGGAGTACCAGGTAATAACATGGCTATATACAGGGAGTAGCAGGTAATATCATGGCTATATACAGGGAGTAGCAGGTAATAGCATGGCTATATACAGGGAGTACCAGGAAATAACATGGCTATATACAGGGAGTACCAGGTATTAACATGGCTATATACAGGGAGTACCAGGTAATAACATGGTTATATACAGGGAGTACCAGGTAATAACATGGCTATATACAGGGAGTAGCAGGTAATAGCATGGCTATATACAGGGAGTACCAGGTAATAACATGGCTATATACAGGGAGTACCAGGTATTAACATGGCTATATACAGGGAGTACCAGGTAATAACATGGCTATATACAGGGAGTACCAGGTAATAACATGGTTATATACAGGGAGTACCAGGTAATAACATGGCTATATACAGGGGGTACCAGGTAATAACATGGCTATATACAGGGAGTATCAGGTAATAACATGGTTATATACAGGGAGTACCAGGTAATAACATGGCTATATACAGGGAGTACCAGGTAATAACATGGCTATATACAGGGAGTACCAGGTAATAACATGGCTATATACAGGGAGTACCTGGTAATAACATGGCTATATACAGGGAGTACCAGGTAATAACATGGCTATATACAGGGAGTACCAGGTAATAACATGGCTATATACAGGGAGTACCAGGTAATAACATGGCTATATACAGGGAATACCAGGTAATAACATGGTTATATACAGGGAGTACCAGGTAATAACATGGTTATATACAAAGAGTACCAGGTAATGACATGGCTATATACAGGAAGTACCAGTACTGAGTCGCTGTGTGGGGGGTAAGAGGTCATTGAGGTAGCTATGTACAGTGCCTTACAGCCTTATTCTAAAATTGATTCAATCGTTTTTTCCCACATCAATCTACACACAATTTTTGCAATTTTTTAATTAAATATTGCATTTCTTTTTCTAAGTATTCAGACCCTTTACTCAGTACTTTACTCAGTACTTTGTTGAAGCACCTTTGGCAGCATTTACAGCCTTGAGTCTTGGCACACCTGTATTTGGGGAGTTTCTACCATTCTTCTCGGCAGATCCTCTCAAGCTCTGTCAGGTTGAATGGGGAGCGTCACTGCACAGCGATCTTCAGGTCTCTCTGGAGATGTTTGATCGGGTTCAAGTCAAGGCTCTGGCTGGTCCACTAAAGGACATTCAGAGACTTGTCCCGAAGCCACTCCTACGTTGTCTTGGCTGTGTGCTTAGGGACGTTGTCCTGTTGGAAGGTGATCCTTCGCCCCAGTCTGAGGTACTGAGCGCTCTGGAGCAGGTTTTCATCAAGGATCTCTCTGTACTTTTCTCTGTTAATTTTTCCCTCGATCCTGACTAGTCTCCCAGTCCCTGCCGCTGAAAATCTTCACCACAGCATGATGCTGCCACCACCATGCTTCACCATAGGGATAGTGCCAGGTTTCTTCCTTATTTTTTTTTATTTAAAAAAAAAGTATAATCTTTATAAATTCGATCATAAATAGGACTGGTAGAGTTATGTCAGACATGCAGCTAAAAAGAACACATGGAGATGTCTGCTCTACCCAAAATTACAGCCAACTAATTGCAGCATTACCACAAAAATGGAAGAGGCAAGTAGAAGGGGGGTATATATATATATATATATATATCTAAGTGTCTAAGTCACTGCATCTCAGTGCTGTCTAAGGCACTGCATCTCAGTGCTGTCTAAGGCACTGCATCTCAGCGCTGTCTAAGTCACTGCATCTCAGTGCTGTCTAAGTCACTGCATCTCAGTGCTGTCTAAGGCACTGCATCTCAGTGCTGTCTAAGGCACTGCATCTCAGTGCTGTCTAAGGCACTGCATCTCAGCGCTGTCTAAGTCACTGCATTTCAGCGCTGTCTAAGTCACTGCATCTCAGCGCTGTCTAAGTCACTGCATCTCAGCGCTGTCTAAGGCACTGCATCTCAGCGCTGTCTAAGGCACTGCATCTCAGCGCTGTCTAAGGCGCTGCATCTCAGCGCTGTCTAAGGCGCTGCATCTCAGCGCTGTCTAAGTCACTGCATCTCAGCGCTGTCTAAGTCACTGCATCTCAGTGCTGTCTAAGGCACTGCATCTCAGTGCTGTCTAAGGCACTGCATCTCAGTGCTGTCTAAGGCACTGCATCTCAGTGCTGTCTAAGGCACTGCATCTCAGTGCTGTCTAAGGCACTGCATCTCAGCGCTGTCTAAGTCACTGCATCTCAGTGCTAAGGCACTGCATCTCAGTGCTGTCTAAGGCGCTGCATCTCAGTGCTGTCTAAGGCGCTGCATCTCAGTGCTGTCTAAGGCGCTGCATCTCAGTGCTGTCTAAGGCGCTGCATCTCAGTGCTGTCTAAGGCGCTGCATCTCAGTGCTGTCTAAGGCACTGCATCTCAGTGCTGTCTAAGGCACTGCATCTCAGTGCTGTCTAAGGCACTGCATCTCAGCGCTGTCTAAGGCACTGCATCTCAGCGCTGTCTAAGGCACTGCATCTCAGCGCTGTCTAAGGCACTGCATCTCAGCGCTGTCTAAGGCACTGCATCTCAGCGCTGTCTAAGGCACTGCATCTCAGCGCTGTCTAAGGCACTGCATCTCAGCGCTGTCTAAGGCACTGCATCTCAGCGCTGTCTAAGTCACTGCATCTCAGCGCTGTCTAAGGCACTGCATCTCAGCGCTGTCTAAGGCACTGCATCTCAGCGCTGTCTAAGGCACTGCATCTCAGCGCTGTCTAAGGCACTGCATCTCAGCGCTGTCTAAGGCACTGCATCTCAGCGCTGTCTAAGGCACTGCATCTCAGCGCTGTCTAAGGCACTGCATCTCAGCGCTGTCTAAGGCACTGCATCTCAGCGCTGTCTAAGGCACTGCATCTCAGCGCTGTCTAAGGCACTGCATCTCAGCGCTGTCTAAGGCACTGCATCTCAGTGCTAAGGCACTGCATCTCAGCGCTGTCTAAGGCACTGCATCTCAGCGCTGTCTAAGGCACTGCATCTCAGCGCTGTCTAAGGCACTGCATCTCAGCGCTGTCTAAGGCACTGCATCTCAGCGCTGTCTAAGGCACTGCATCTCAGCGCTGTCTAAGGCACTGCATCTCAGCGCTGTCTAAGGCACTGCATCTCAGCGCTGTCTAAGGCACTGCATCTCAGTGCAAGAGACCATCCGGCCGTAATTGGGAGTCCCACAGGGCGGCGCGCCATTGGCCCAGCGTCGTCCGGGTTCAGCCGTCGCTGTACGTAACAAGTTGTTCTTAACTCACTTGCCTAGTTAAATAAAGGTTCAATTGTAAAATGTTTTAATTATAGTTATTTATGTCTACGGTATTTAAATTCGGCTTTTCTTTCAACAGAACAATCGCATTCACAGTTGAAATGTGAAACTGGGGGATTCTCAATCAACACTTTGGGGCTGATTCCGTCTGATTCGTTTTACTACTATCTTATTACTATTACTATTATTATGTTTCCTGGGGGGTTGTGATGGGTTTTGTTGAGGTTGGCTGTGGCAACTGTTGACACAGGAGTGTGTGTGTGTGTGTGTGTGTGTGTGTGTGTGTGTGTGTGTGTGTGTGTGTGTGTGTGTGTGTGTGTGTGTGTGTGTGTGTGTGTGTGTGTGCGTGTGGTGTAGAGAAGATATCTCTGAGATAACCAATGGTTCTGTCCTCAACAGTTAAAAATAACATATATGGTTGGAAAGAATGTTTCGTTAGACATGTCTTGGTTTAGTTGGTGTAGTCAAAATAGTCACAGCAAAATCTTTCTAATTTCTGTTGATTTAATGTTTCAAAGTCATTTTTCTGCAAATTGTAATACATACTGCAGAATGTTCAAAGATTCTTGGAATGTGTAACTCATCGACGGTTCTCTAGTCCCATCTCAGTGGGAGCTACTACCTCGTTCTCTAGTCCCATCTCAGTGGGATCTACTACCTCGTTCTCTAGTCCCATCTCAGTGGGAGCCTACTACTTGTATGCATTGGAATTTCTCCGCTACGCAGGAGAAGAGACGTAGGGCGAGCAGGAAAGGGAAACAAGAGGAAGAGAGTGTGAAATCCCCTTCTTAGATAAGGTGCATCTGTGTCTGTGGATAAACTGTTAAAATACCATTTTGCGGCTAATTGAGGTAATACACTAATTATGCTAATTGATTATGCCCGTATGTACTACACATTGAGACATCCACCTCAAAGCGGGAGGTTTATAAAAAGACCTAGTAGTCGCCAAAGTTCCTAAGCATTTCCGAAAGACAAATGCTTAGGATCTCTTTGTGCTGTCTACTGATCTACTACCAGACCGTGCTAAATTAATTCTAGCCTGGTTCCAGATCTCTTTGTGCTGTCTTACCAACTCCTATGGTTATTGCCACACAGACAACAACCATAGGAGTTGGCAAGACAGCACAACTAGATCTGGGACCAGGCTAGAATTAATTTAGCACGGTCTGGTTTTGAAAACAGATCATTTCATCCAGGAAACAAGGTTACTGACTTCACATCTGCTACATCGTAAAAATGGCACACAACTACTTTTCCTGTCCACCTCAACCATAAAGTTTTGATAAGCCCTGGCCTGTCTTAAATCTCACTCGCTCTCCCATTTTTTTAAATAAACATTTTTTTTTCGTTTTCATTTTTTTGTGTTGCTTGATCCAACCATAAAGTTTTGATAAACTCTGTCTTTTGAATCTCACTCACCCTCCCATGTTTTGAAATGTAAAGCTAGCCCACAGCTGTACAAGTCATCAACTAGACCATGGCCAACAACTTGACTGCTGTTGGTTTGTGGACTAAGGCAATGTGTGATATAGCTATCATTGATTCACTTTGATAGATTAACCTAGGTCCATAAAGACAGCTCTATGTGATAGACTATACTGGGTCCATAAAGACAGCTCTATGTGATAGACTATCCATGAAGACAGCTCTATGTGATAGACTATACTGGGTCCATGAAGACAGCTCTATGTGATAGACTATACTGGGTCCATAAAGACAGCTCTATGTGATAGACTATACTGGGTCCATAAAGACAGCTCCATGTGATAGACTATACTGGGTCCATGAAGACAGCTCCATGTGATAGACTATACTGGGTCCATAAAGACAGCTCCATGTGATAGACTATACTGGGTTCATAAAGACAGCTCCATGTGATAGACTATACTGGGTCCATAAAGACAGCTCCGTGTGATAGACTATACTGGGTCCATAAAGACAGCTCCATGTGATAGACTATACTGGGTCCATAAAGACAGCTCCATGTGATAGACTATACTGGGTCCATAAAGACAGCTCTATGTGATAGACTATACTGGGTCCATAAAGACAGCTCCATGTGATAGACTATACTGGGTCCATAAAGACAGCTCTATGTGATAGACTATACTGGGTCCTGAAAGACAGCTCTAAGTGATAGACTATACTGGGTCCATAAAGACAGCTCTATGTGATAGACTATCCATAAAGACAGCTCCATGTGATAGACTATACTGGGTCCATAAAGACAGCTCCATGTGATAGAATATCCATGAAGACAGCTCTATGTGATAGACTATACTGGGTCCATAAAGACAGCTCCATGTGATAGACTATCCATGAAGACAGCTCTATGTGATAGACTATACTGGGTCCATAAAGACAGCTCTATGTGATAGACTATACTGGGTCCATAAAGACAGCTCCATGTGATAGACTATACTGGGTACACGAAGACAGCTCCATGTGATAGACTATACTGGGTCCATAAAGACAGCTCCATGTGATAGACTATCCATGAAGACAGCTCCATGTGGTAGACTATACTGGGTCCATAAAGACAGCTCCATGTGATAGACTATCCATGAAGACAGCTCTATGTGATAGACTATACTGGGTCCATAAAGACAGCTCCATGTGATAGACTATCCATGAAGACAGCTCTATGTGATAGACTATACTGGGTCCATAAAGACAGCTCTATGTGATAGACTATACTGGGTCCATAAAGACAGCTCCATGTGATAGACTATACTGGGTACACGAAGACAGCTCCATGTGATAGACTATACTGGGTCCATAAAGACAGCTCCATGTGATAGACTATCCATGAAGACAGCTCCATGTGGTAGACTATACTGGGTCCATAAAGACAGCTCCATGTGATAGACTATACTGGGTCCATAAAGACAGCTCTATGTGATAGACTATACTGTGTCCATAAAGACAGCTCCATGTGGTAGACTATACTGGGTCCATGAAGACAGCTCTATGTGATAGACTATACTGGGTCCATAAAGACAGCTCTATGTGATAGACTATCCATGAAGACAGCTCTATGTGATAGACTATACTGGGTCCATAAAGACAGCTCTATGTGATAGACTATACTGGGTCCATAAAGACAGCTCCATGTGATAGACTATACTGGGTTCATAAAGACAGCTCTATGTGATAGACTATCCATGAAGACAGCTCTATGTGATAGACTATACTGGGTCCATAAAGACAGCTCTATGTGATAGACTATACTGGGTCCATAAAGACAGCTCTATGTGATAGACTATCCATGAAGACAGCTCTATGTGATAGACTATACTGGGTCCATAAAGACAGCTCTATGTGAAAGACTGTCCATAAAGACAGCACTGTTTGAGTAATCCATGCGTGTGTTTCCTTGTACACATGTTTTTAGGAAGGAAGTATAGTATCCATGGAAACAAGGGACATACTGTTTATCATCAGAACATAAACAAACATACTTTGTTCTCATCCTTCTCTGATTTAAAAAGCAATGCGCTTGTAATATGTATTAAAACCTGAATTAAACCCTTAACGAAGCAAGCTTAAAGCTGAAAATATGTTACTTTTCAGGTGACCCAACCAAAATTCACATAGAAATGTGAGTTATAGATCTAAATCTAAGAAGCAGTAGATCTGTTCTATGTACTCAATTTCTATGCTTCCCGTTCTTAAGTTGAGTTTTTTGATGTTGTTGCATCTTTAACTTTTTTGTTTTGCAAAACCATGTAATATTTTGGGGCAAAAGTTAAGGAAAAGAGGGAGTGTATCTAGTGTTAAGTTAAACAGTCAACTCCTCTGCGTGAGCCTTGTGGTTTCCTTTGCAGCAGACTGCAGTCAAATCATGGATAGTAAAGGGGAAATGCCAAACAGGACACAACCTGCTTCAGATGACTGGAAATGAGAAGCTTCTCGTGTGTGTGTGTGTGTGTGTGTGTGTGTGTGTGTGTGTGTGTGTGTGTGTGTGTGTGTGTGTGTGTGTGTGTGTGTTGGCCTGTGTGTGGTTGTGTGTGTGTGTGTTGGCCTGTGTGTGTGTGTGGGGCTTTGCCTTTGGGAAAATACTGCCTTATACATAGACAGGACTTTAGACACCCATAGAGAGAGAGAGAGTGGGGAGGATTCATCCGTGTTCAGCCTGAAGACTGATTCTGATGTGTGATCGTTTCAGTAACATACTAGCGGGTTGTGTTTTTGTTTTTTTGTTGCATTAGCAATGTCTAATGGTTGTACTGAAGTAAACCTTTAACAACATATCTCAGCGCTAACGGCCCAGAAACAACAGCTGTATACATGCTGCAGGACAGAATGAGGGGCACGCCAGTCTAGTTGCTGTGTAGTTAAAAAATATATATTATAGTACATTTAATCTCCTGGTGTTGTTGTACGTTGGGGACTCCAGGTACCAGTTAGACAGTCCTCTCTCGTGAATAGAGGCACGTAACATAAATTATGCAATTATTTGAGATTATAGTTCACAGATTTAAGGACACCGGTAAGCCTCGTCCTGAACTAAACATCCGGCTCAATGGGAAACCTCCATCGAATTCTTTTTTGTTGTTGTCCAGAACTAGGCTCAATCTGTGTCCGGGAAACCAGTCCATAGAGTATCAAGAGGCAATGAAAAGGTAGAGAGAAGGAGGACATTTGTCATTGTGGACTTGTCATCTGGTTCAGGTGGGATGTCAGTTGGTTACCTAGGTAATACTGTTTATATGTTTTCCCATGAATGCAAAACATATAAAAATGTATCAGATTTACTGGAGTGTATATTTGTCCCAAGGGTGCACATGGCCACATGTTATAGCTATTTCATTGGCTCTACCCACAAGTGACGGGGAGCGTATTGTGATTCTCAAAATATAAATGCCCTTAATCCCTAAGAGCCAACCTGTTGAGGCTGTTGTATGAGATGTTTAAGAATACTTTAAATATACAAATAACACATTTGATCAAGTATAATTTTCATAACTCACCAAAAACAATATCCACCTACTGTACAGTACACCCAGAGGCAGATGTAAACGTTTTGAGAAATACACATACATGCAGGTTACGTAAGATGTTGTGTAAACAGGTATACAGTGGCAAGAAAAAGTATGTGAACCCTTTGGATTTACGTGCAGCTCTAACCAACCATCTCCGATCTCGTCTCGTTGATTGGACTCCAGGTTAGCTGACTCCTGACTCCCAATTAGCTTTTGGAGAAGTCATTGGCCTAGGGGTTCACGTGCTTTTTCCAACCTATACTGTGAATGTTTAAATTATATATTCAATATAGACAATGCAATAATTTGTGTGTTATTGGGGTGGAGGAGAAGAGAGAGAAGAGAGAGAGACCATTGTTTATCATGATGGTTCCCAGATGCTGAGGGAGGCTCGCTAAGGGAGGCTCGCTGAGGGAGGCTCGCTGAGGGAGGCTCGCTGAGGGAGGCTCGCTGAGGGAGGCTCACTGAGGGAGGCTCGCTGAGGGAGGCTCACTGAGGGAGGCTCGCTAAGGGAGGCTCGCTGAGGGAGGCTCGCTGAGGGAGGCTCACTGAGGGAGGCTCGCTAAGGGAGAGGGAGCCAGCCCCTCTCTCTCACCAGGCAGGAATAAGGAAGCGGGCCATGGTTCTGTACATTACGCACCAAACGAAGAAAAATGGTTTAAAAATGATAGTTTTAGTCAAATATTATATCTGTTTGGGCTTCTTGCGATCAATTTGCAGTCCTACAAATTATTTGCAATTATGTTCCAGACCTCCGACCATCCACTGAAGAGACAAATCTGTCCGTGGCTGTAGTTGATGATGCCCGCTCCAGAGAAAGGACTCGCTCACTGCTCTTGTCAGTGTCACTTAGGTTTTGGAAGGACTTGGGAGTTTGCTGCATTCATCAAGGTTTCTGCATCTTGTGTGTGTGTGTTGTTTCCTGTGTGCTCATGCTTTGAAACATCAGAGCGGACATTGTGGTTTGTTAACAGAATGAGTGATGCCGCAGGTTCCCAAGTTAAAGCTGTTACACGTTCAAACCAAGCAGTTAGTCAAGCACCATGAAAATATGCTTTTGATTTATATGTACACTTGGTTTCTTTCTGATTACAATCACCACATTGATCTCTATTCTTTCGGATCACAATCACCACATTGATCTCCAAGCAGAGAATAAAAAATATTAGAGATGTTTCACCTTTTAATGTCCAACATTGCCTAACAAATAACATTTCCAAAATAGGGTTCTGTCTTTGCTAAAGAAAACCAGATTTATCAAGTTGATACATATTACATAATGCCAAATAAGCTATACATCACTCATATTTAGAAGACGATATGTCAAATGTTAGCAAGCTTTTTTCAAGTTATCTCTGTCCACGTTTCCATCCACAGTTTTTATGCTAGTAAAGTCATAGTGTGATGGAAACAGGAAGTTGGAAACAGGAATTTTCAGTACAATTTTATAAATGGCGACAGATAATTTGATCGTGCGACATGGTGTGATCTTTTTTTGTATCTGTAAAATTAATTATTCGAGAAAAGGAGGTGGAAATGTTGATATAATAGCCATCATATCGAAAAGTAAACTCAGAGTCACACGATGATACTTATTTTGTAAATATTGTTGCTGCTACCGTCTCTTATGAACGAAAATAACTTCTGGACATCAGGACAGCGATTACTCACCACGGACTGGCAGAATCCTTTTTTTTCTTTAACGAGGCCGACGAGCCCGGCGTGAATGATATACTGCTGTCCCGAGAACAGGCCCAGATCCCCGTCATTTGCGTGAAGAGAAGGCGGAGATAAAGGGGCCGGAGGGCGGGCTGCTTTCTGAGAATTCGTAGACGATCGAATAAACCCCCACTTCCTTCCATTCTGCTAGCAAACGTGCAATCTTTGGACAATAGATGACCTACGTGGAAGATTACACTACCAACGGGACATTCAAAACTGTAATCTCTTATGCTTCACGGAGTCGTGGCTGAACGACGACACTATCAACATACAGCTGGCTGGTTATACGCTGCACCGGCAGGATAGAACAGCAGCGTCTGGTAAGACAAGGGGTGGCTGGTTATACGCTGCACCATCAGGCTGTGACACTATCAACATACAGCTGGCTGGTTATACGCTGCACCGGCAGGATAGAACAGCGGCGTCTGGTAAGACAAGGGGCGGCGGACTGTGTATTTTTGTAAATAACAGCTGGTGCACGATATCTAAGGAAGTCTTGAGCTATTGCTCGCCTGAGGTAGAGTATCTCATGATGAGCTGTAGACCACACTATCTTTCTAGAGAGTTTTCATCTGTATTTTTCGTAGCTGTTTACATACCACCACAGACTGAGGCTGGCACTGAGACTGCATTGAATGAGCTGTATTCCTCTATAAGCAAACAGGAAAATGCTCACCCAGGCGGTGCTCCTAGTAGCTGGGCACGTTAATGCAGGGAAACTTAAATACGTTTTACCAAATTTCTGTCAGCATGTTAAATGTGCAACCACAGGAAAAAAAACTCTGGACCACTTTTACTCCACACACAGAGACGCATACAAAGCTCTCCCTCGCCCTCCATTTCGCAAATCTGACCATAATTCTATCCTCCTGATTCCTGCTTACAAGCAAAAATTAAAGCAGGAAGCACCAGTGACTAAATCAATTTAAAAGTGGTCAGATGAAGCAGATGCTAAGCTACAGGACTGTTTTGCTAGCACAGACTGGAATATGTTCTGGGATTCCTACGATGGCATTGAGGAGTAAACCACATGAGTCAATGGCTTCATCAATAAGTGCATTGATGATGTCGTCCCTACAGTGACCGTACGTACATACCCCAACCAGAAGCCATGGATTACAGGCAACATCTGCACTGAGCTAAAGGCTAGAGCTGCCGCTTTCAAGGAGCAGGAGTCTAACCCGGAAGCTTATAAGAAATCGCACTATGCCCTCCGACGAACCATCAAACAGGCAAAACGTCAATACAGGCCTAAGATCGAATCGTACTGCACCGGCTCTGATGCTCGTCGGATGTGGCAGGGCTTGTAAACCATTACAGACTACAAAGGGAAGCACAGCCAAGAGCTGCCCACTGACACGAGCCTACCAGACGAGCTAAACTACTTCTGTGCTCGCTTCGAGGCAAGTAACACCGAAACATGCATGAGAGCAGCAGCTGTTTCGGAAGACTGTGTGATCGCGCTCTCCACAGCCGATGTGAGTAAGACCTTTAAACAGGATTACCAGTACAGCGAGCATGCGCTGACCAAGTGTCTTCACTGATATTTTCAACCTGGACTTCCTGTTTTAAGCAGACCACCATAGTGCCTGAGCCCAAGAACACAAAGGTAACCTGCCTAAATGACCACCGACCTGTAGCACTGACGTCTGTAGCCATGAAATGCTTTGAAAGGCTGGTCATGGCTCACATCAACACCATTATCCCTGAAACCCTAGACCCAATCCAATTTGCATATTTGGATGGAAACCATTTGGATGGAATCCTAGCTACTGTTTGAGGAGATATTCATTCACCCTACACTGGTTATAGAATACTGTAGCCATCCTATTGCATTCTCAGGACATTTTAAGAGATTGTCTCTTGTCAGCTTTTGTGTGTCTTTCCTCAGTTGTCCCTGTCCGTGCCAAGCGCTTCGTTGGACCGGGTGGAAACTGGGAAGTGTGCAGTGCTCTTTGACACCGTGTATGTGACACTGTGTGTTTTTCAGTGTGGAGGCAAAGCTGTTTCCTCCAGCGGCAGGAAGATCATGGCTCTCTCTCTGGCTGTCCCAAATGAACCCTATTCCCTCCAAATGGAACCCTATTCCCTCCAAATGGAACCCTATTCCCTCCAAATGGAACCCTATTCCCTCCAAATGGAACCCTATTCCCTCCAAATGGAACCCTATTCCCTCCAAATGGAACCCTATTCCCTCCAAATGGAACCCTATTCCCTCCAAATGGAACCCTATTCCCTCCAAATGAACCCTATTCCCTCCAAATGGAACCCTATTCCCTCCAAATGGAACCCTATTCCCTCCACATGAACCCTATTCCCTCCAAATGGAACCCTATTCCCTCCAAATGGAACCCTATTCCCTCCAAATGGTACCCTATTCCCTCCAAATGGTACCCTATTCCCTCCAAATGGAACCCTATTCCCTCCAAATGGAACCCTATTCCCTCCAAATGGAACCCTATTCCCTCCAAATGGTACCCTATTCCCTCCAAATGGAACCCTATTCCCTCCAAATGAATAAATGGACCCTATTCCCTCCAAATGGAACCCTATTCCCTCCAAATGGACCCTATTCCCTCCAAATGGAACCCTATTCCCTCCAAATGGTACCCTATTCCCTCCAAATGGAACCGTATTCCCTCCAAATGGACCCTATTCCCTCCAAATGGACCCTATTCCCTCCAAATGGACCCTATTCCCTCCAAATGGACCCCTATTCCATCCAAATGGACCCCTATTCCTTCCAAATGGAACCCTATTCCCTCCAAATGGAACCCTATTCCCTCCAAATGGAACCCTATTCCCTCCAAATGAACCCTATTCCCTCCAAATGGAACCCTATTCCCTCCAAATGGAACCCTATTCCCTCCAAATGGTACCCTATTCCCTCCAAATGGAACCCTATTCCGTCCAAATGGAACCCTATTCCGTCCAAATGGAACCCTATTCCGTCCAAATGGAACCCTATTCCCTCCAAATGGAACCCTACTCCCTCCAAATGGAACCCTATTCCGTCCAAATGGAACCCTATTCCGTCCAAATGGAACCCTATTCCGTCCAAATGGAACCCTATTCCGTCCAAATGGAACCCTATTCCGTCCAAATGGAACCCTATTCCCTCCAAATGGAACCCTACTCCCTCCAAATGGTACCCTATTCCCTCCAAATGGAACCCTATTCCGTCCAAATGGAACCCTATTCCGTCCAAATGGAACCCTATTCCGTCCAAATGGAACCCTATTCCGTCCAAGTGGAACCCTATTCCCTCCAAGTGGAACCCTATTCCCTCCAAGTGGAACCCTATTCCCTCCAAATGGAACCCTATTCCCTCCAAATGGAACCCTATTCCCTCCAAATGGTACCCTATTCCCTCCAAATGGAACCCTATTCCCTCCAAATGAATAAATGGACCCTATTCCCTCCAAATGGAACCCTATTCCCTCCAAATGGACCCTATTCCCTCCAAATGGAACCCTATTCCCTCCAAATGGTACCCTATTCCCTCCAAATGGAACCGTATTCCCTCCAAATGGACCCTATTCCCTCCAAATGGACCCTATTCCCTCCAAATGGACCCTATTCCCTCCAAATGGACCCTATTCCCTCCAAATGGACCCCTATTCCATCCAAATGGACCCCTATTCCTTCCAAATGGAACCCTATTCCCTCCAAATAGGCCCTATTCCCTCCAAATGGAACCCTATTCCCTCCAAATGAACCCTATTCCCTCCAAATGGAACCCTATTCCCTCCAAATGGAACCCTATTCCCTCCAAATGGTACCCTATTCCCTCCAAATGGAACCCTATTCCGTCCAAATGGAACCCTATTCCGTCCAAATGGAACCCTATTCCGTCCAAATGGAACCCTATTCCGTCCAAATGGAACCCTATTCCCTCCAAATGGAACCCTACTCCCTCCAAATGGAACCCTATTCCCTCCAAATGGTACCCTATTCCCTCCAAATGGAACCCTATTCCGTCCAAATGGAACCCTATTCCGTCCAAATGGAACCCTATTCCGTCCAAATGGAACCCTATTCCGTCCAAATGGAACCCTATTCCGTCCAAGTGGAACCCTATTCCCTCCAAGTGGAACCCTATTCCCTCCAAGTGGAACCCTATTCCCTCCAAGTGGAACCCTATTCCCTCCAAATGGAACCCTATTCCCTCCAAATGGAACCCTATTCCCTCCAAATGGAACCCTATTCCCTCCAAAACCCTATTCCCTCCAAATGGAACCCTATTCCCTCCAAATGGAACCCTATTCCCTCCAAATGGAACCCTATTCCCTCCAAATGGTACCCTATTCCCTCCAAATGGAACCGTATTCCCTCCAAATGGAACCCTATTCCCTCCAAATGGAACCCTATTCCCTCCAAATGGAACCCTATTCCCTCCAAATGGACCCTATTCCCTCCAAATGGAACCCTATTCCCTCCAAATGGTACCCTATTCCCTCCAAATGGACCTTATTCCCTCCAAATGAATAAATGGACCCTATTCCCTCCAAATGGAACCCTATTCCCTCCAAATGGACCCTATTCCCTCCAAATGGAACCCTATTCCCTCCAAATGGTACCCTATTCCCTCCTAATGGAACTGTATTCCCTCCAAATGGACCCTATTCCCTCCAAATGGACCCTCTTCCCCCCAAATGGAACCCTATTCCCCCCAAATGGAACCCTATTCCATCCAAATGGACCCCTATTCCTTCCAAATGGAACCCTATTCCCTCCAAATAGGCCCTATTCCCTCCAAATAGGCCCTATTCCCTCCAAATGGAGCCCTATTCCCTCCAAATGGAAGCCTATTCCCTCCAAATGGAAGCCTATTCCCTCCAAATGGAAGCCTATTCCCTCCAAATGGAAGCCTATTCCCTCCAAATGGGCCCTATTCCCTCCAAATGGAACCCTATTCCCTCCAAATGAACCCTATTCCCTCCAAATGGAACCCTATTCCCTCCAAATGAACCCTATTCCCTCCAAATGGTACCCTATTCCCTCCAAATGGAACCCTATTCCCTCCAAATGGAACCCTATTCCCTCCAAATGGAACCCTATTCCCTCCAAATGGTACCCTATTCCCTCCAAATGGAACCCTATTCCCTCCAAATGGAACCCTATTCCCTCCAAATGAACCCTATTCCCTCCAAATGAACCCTACTCCCTCCAAATGGAACCCTATTCCCTCCAAATGAACCCTATTCCCTCCAAATGGAATCCTATTCCCTCCAAATGGAACCCTATTCCCTCCAAATGGAACCCTATTCCCTCCAAATGGAAACCTAGTTCCTCCAAGTGGAACCCTATTCCCTCCAAATGGAAAACTATTCCCTCCAAATGGAACCCTATTCCCTCCAAATGGTACACTATTCCCTCCAAATGGAACCCTATTCCCTCCAAATGGAACCCTATTCCGTCCAAATGGATCCCTATTCCGTCCAAATGGAACCCTATTCCCTCCAAATGGAACCCTAGTTCCTCCAAATGGAACCCTATTCCCTCCAAATGGAACCCTATTCCCTCCAAATGGAACCCTATTCCCTCCAAATGGAACCCTATTCCCTCCAAAACCATATTCCCTCCAAATGGAACCCTATTCCCTCCAAATGGAACCCTATTCCCTCCAAATGGAACCCTATTCCCTCCAAATGGAACCCTATTCGCTCCAAATGGTACCCTATTCCCTCCAAATGGAACCCTATTCCCTCCAAATGGAACCCTACTCCCTCCAAATGGAACCCTACTCCCTCCAAATGGAACCCTATTCCCTCCAAATGGAACCCTATTCCCTCCAAATGGAACCCTACTCCCTCCAAATGGAACCCTATTCCCTCCAAATGGAACCCTATTCCCTCCAAATGGAACCCTATTCCCTCCAAATGGAACCCTACTCCCTCCAAATGGAACCCTATTCCCTCCAAATGGAACCCTATTCCCTCCAAATAGCCCTCTATTCCCTCCAAATGGAACCCTATTCCCTCCAAATAGCCCTCTATTCCCTCCAAATGGAACCCTATTCCCTCCAAATAGCCCTCTATTCCCTCCAAATGGAACCCTATTCACTATCTGTTAAAAGTAGTGGACAATATAGGGGATAAGGTTCCATTTGGGATGCAGTCTGTAACTGGGCTGATGAGAGAGTGGTGAGATAGGATACCATCCATCATCACTAACTACAGACAGCACCTGGCATCAGAACAACAAGGGGACGCTTCTTGGACTTTGGATATGGAATGCAAAGGGTTGGATGGATAAATATATTGAAATAGTTGGGTACAATGTATTTAATCACATTTTGAAATATATTCACTGTTACTGTGATACATGGCTGCAGAAAAGCCAACACTCATATTCATCCCTAGAACGGGTTACCTCTGCTCTGAGGGAGTCCTAATGACAACAGATCAGATGATACAGAATCAATGTGATTTGGCTGGATGCCCCAGCTCTTTTGACCTCCGAAAGGGTGTTTTTAATTCAAACCAGTCGATGTTGAAATCATTTCTTTATGTTGGGTTTAGAATTTTTCTCCACTTCTACAAGTGGAGTGAAGCTCATCTGGGGTTGATTTCCTCCCCCCCAAGTCCTGATTGGTCGACGGAGGCCAGCTGGGAGGGAAGGATGACAGAGAGGCTGAGGTATGTGTCCTGTAGAGGAGGAGGGCTGTGATTGGTCCATCACTGGGCTGGGCCTCCGCTATGCTCCTCAGGGAGCATAGCTGGACCATAGAACAGTCCATAGAACTAGAGAACTCCATGTTTTATAGGAATTCACTTTATATTCTATTGGAACTCACTTCATGTTCTATAGGAACTCACTTCGTGTTCTATAGGAACTCACTTCGTGTTCTATAGGAACTCACTTCGTGTTCTATAGGAACTCACTTCGTGTTCTATAGGAACTCACTTTGTGTTCTATAGGAACTCACTTTGTGTTCTATAGGAACTCACTTCCTGTTCTATAGGAACTCACTTTGTGTTCTATAGGAACTCACTTCGTGTTCTATAGGAACTCACTTCGTGTTCTATAGGAACTCACTTCGTGTTCTATAGGAACTCACTTCGTGTTCTATAGGAACTCACTTTGTGTTCTATAGGAACTCACTTTGTGTTCTATAGGAACTCACTTTGTGTTCTATAGGAACTCACTTTGTGTTCTATAGGAACTCACTTTGTGTTCTATAGGAACTCACTTTGTGTTCTATAGGAACTCACTTTGTGTTCTATAGGAACTCACTTTGTGTTCTATAGGAACTCACTTCGTGTTCTATAGGAACTCACTTCGTGTTCTATAGGAACTCACTTTGTGTTATAGGAACTCACTTTGTGTTCTATAGGAACTCACTTTGTGTTCTATAGGAACTCACTTTGTGTTCTATAGGAACTCACTTTGTGTTCTATAGGAACTCACTTTGTGTTCTATAGGAACTCACTTTGTGTTCTATAGGAACTCACTTTGTGTTCTATAGGAACTCACTTTGTGTTCTATAGGAACTCACTTTGTGTTCTATAGGAACTCACTTCGTGTTCTATAGGAACTCACTTCGTGTTATAGGAACTCACTTTGTGTTCTATAGGAACTCACTTTGTGTTCTATAGGAACTCACTTTGTGTTCTATAGGAACTCACTTGGTGTTCTATAGGAACTCACTTGGTGTTCTATTGGAACTCACTTGGTGTTCTATAGGAACTCACTTGGTGTTCTATAGGAACTCACTTGGTGTTCTATAGGAACTCACTTGGTGTTCTATAGGAACTCACTTGGTGTTCTATAGGAACTCACTTGGTGTTCTATAGGAACTCACTTGGTGTTCTATAGGAACTCACTTGGTGTTCTATAGGAACTCACTTGGTGTTCTATAGGAACTCACTTGGTGTTCTATAGGAACTCACTTCGTGTTCTATAGGAACTCACTTGGTGTTCTATAGGAACTCACTTGGTGTTCTATAGGAACTCACTTCGTGTTCTATAGGAACTCACTTCGTGTTCTATAGGAACTCACTTCGTGTTCTATAGGAACTCACTTCGTGTTCTATAGGAACTCACTTCGTGTTCTATAGGAACTCACTTCGTGTTCTATAGGAACTCACTTCGTGTTCTATAGGAACTCACTTCGTGTTCTATAGGAACTCACTTTGTGTTCTATAGGAACTCACTTTGTGTTCTATAGGAACTCACTTCGTGTTCTATTGGAACTCACTTTGTGTTCTATAGGAACTCACTTTGTGTTCTATTGGAAAACGTTTACTTTAGAAACCCCCCTTGGGTGGGCCTTGGGTGGGTCTGGGTGGGTATGGGCTAGAGAGGGCCTGTGTCTGGGTGGGTATGGGGTAGAGAGGGCCTGTGTCTGGGTGGGTATGGGGTAGAGAGGGCCTGTGTCTGGGTGGGTATGGGCTAGAGAGGGCCTGTGTCTGGGTGGGTATGGGGTAGAGAGGGCCTGTGTCTGGGTGGGTAGGGGGTAGAGAGGGCCTGTGTCTGGGTGGGTAGGGGGTAGAGAGGGCCTGTGTCTGGGTGGGTAGGGGGTAGAGAGGGCCTGTGTCTGGGTGGGTAGGGGGTAGAGAGGGCCTGTGTCTGGGTGGGTATGGGGTAGAGAGGGCCTGTGTCTGGGTGGGTAGGGGGTAGAGAGGGCCTGTGTCTGGGTGGGTAGGGGTAGAGAGGGCCTGTGTCTGGGTGGGTAGGGGGTAGAGAGGGCCTGTGTCTGGGTGGGTAAGTGGTAGAGACGGCCTGTGTCTAGGCGGGTAGGGGGTAGAGAGGGCCTGTGTCTGGGTGGGTAGGGGGTAGAGAGGGCCTGTGTCTGGGTGGGTAAGTGGTAGAGACGGCCTGTGTCTAGGTGGGTAGGGGGTAGAGAGGGCCTGTGTCTGGGTGGGTAGGGGGTAGAGAGGGCCTGTGTCTGGGTGGGTAAGTGGTAGAGAGGGCCTGTGTCTGGGTGGGTAAGTGGTAGAGAGGGCCTGTGTCTGGGTGGGTATGGGGTAGAGAGGGCCTGTGTCTGGGTGGGTAAGTGGTAGAGAGGGCCTGTGTCTGGGTGGGTATGGGGTAGAGAGGGCCTGTGTCTGGGTGGGTAAGTGGTAGAGAGGGCCTGTGTCTGGGTGGGTAGGGGGTAGAGAGGGCCTGTGTCTGGGTGGGTAGGGGGTAGAGAGGGCCTGTGTCTGGGTGGGTAAGTGGTAGAGAGGGCCTGTGTCTGGGTGGGTATGGGGTAGAGAGGGCCTGTGTCTGGGTGGGTAGGGGGTAGAGAGGGCCTGTGTCTGGGTGGGTAGGGGGTAGAGAGGGCCTGTGTCTGGGTGGGTATGGGGTAGAGAGGGCCTGTGTCTGGGTGGGTAAGTGGTAGAGAGGGCCTGTGTCTGGGTGGGTATGGGGTAGAGAGGGCCTGTGTCTGGGTGGGTATTACAGTAAGTGATGAAATTATCAGTTCTGAATTTTAGAAGCTGGTGATTGCAGCAGCATGGCAGCAGGCCTGGGCTACTTCCCATTTAATTGCACCCTATTCCCTATATATATTTTTAATATATAGTCAGTGGTCGTAACTTCACCTAGGTCGCTGGTTGGAATCCCTGACCCGACTTGGTGAAAAATATGTCGATGTGCTCTTGAGCAAGGCACTTCACTTTCCTGCAAGTCACTCTGGATAAGAGTGGCCGCTAAAATGTAAAAACACTGTCAGTGGTCGTAACATCAGTTACTCTGGATAAGAGTGGCTGCTAAAATGTAACGTCAGTGGTCGTAACGTCAGTGGTCGTAACGTCAGTGGTCGTAACGTCAGTGGTATTAACGTCAGTGGTCGTAACGTCAGTGGTCGTAACGTCAGTGGTCGTAACGCCAGTGGTCGTAACGCCAGTCGTCGTAACGCCAGTGGTCGTAACGTCAGTGGTCGTAACGTCAGTGGTCGTAACGTCAGTGGTCGTAACGTCAGTGGTCGTAACGTCAGTGGTCGTAACGCCAGTGGTCGTAACGTCAGTGGTCGTAACTTCAGTTGTCGTAATGCCACTGTCATTCAGTGACACTGAAGAAAGTCGTATGTGAAACATTTGTTAGTTGATTCACAGCAAACGACACGTCGAATGACACTTATAGACGTGAAGGTCGGTCGCCTGTTTTTTTATTCATTTTTTATTTTTACAGTGAGCAGTTTTTACACTGTTTTTCTGGGTACTAGTTGTATCTGCCAAAAGCAGCACCTGGATGTAGAGGTCTTGCTGTGCACAGAGACTTCTCTCTGTAAACTACCATGAAATACAATATGACCATTTGATGTCGGTTTCATCTGTAAATTCGATGCAATGCTTCTATTTGCTTTGTCTCCAGGCTCGGCCAAAAGGGGAAGGCCAGACCCCATATCAGGGCAAGAAGAGATGTTTTGGGGAATACAAATGCCCTAAATGCAAGAGGAAGTGGATGAGCGGGAACTCTTGGGCCAACATGGGACAAGAATGTATCAAGTGCCACATCAACGTTTACCCTCACAAGCAGGTAAATACTTCCATTTGGTTTATTATCCATGATATTAGCCTGGTCCCAGATCTGTTTGTGTTGTCTTGCATATAGGGCTACATATGAGACCAGGCTACCATGACACACCTCCATCCAATTGTTCTATTGGCTCAAGGACATTATTTCAACTGATTGTGTAACTTTGAAGTGTTTATTACTGATTTATAAACATAAACTAATAATGAACCCTTTGTAAACTACTTATAAACTCTATATCGGTGGCCACTCCCTTGTAAAAGAGGTCCTCTGATGTCAATGGGACCCTGGATAAATAAAAAAGGTTGAATACATTGTGTTTTTAAGTAGCTTCATATAAAGTGTGTTACCTGTGTTTCTCTGTGTTTTAAATAGCTCCGTGTTACCTGTGTTTCTCTGTGTTTTAAATAGCTCCGTGTTACCTGTGTTTCTCTGTGTTTTACATAGCTCTGTGTTACCTGTGTTTCTCTGTGTTTTAAATAGCTCCATGTTACCTGTGTTTCTCTGTGTTTTTAAATAGCTCCGTGTTACCTGTGTTTCTCTGTGTTTTAAATAGCTCCGTGTTACCTGTGTTTCTCTGTATTTTAAATAGCTCCGTGTTACCTGTGTTTCTCTGTATTTTAAATAGCTCCGTGCTACCTGTTTCTCTGTGTTTTAAATAGCTCCGTGTTACCTGTGTTTCTCTGTGTTTTAAATAGCTCCGTGTTACCTGTGTTTCTCTGTGTTTTACATAGCTCCGTGTTACCTGTGTTTCTCTGTGTTTTAAATAGCTCCGTGTTACCTGTGTTTCTCTGTGTTTTAAATAGCTCTGTGTTACCTGTGTTTCTCTGTATTTTAAATAGCTCCGTGTTACCTGTGTTTCTCTGTATTTTAAATAGCTCCGTGTTACCTGTGTTTCTCTGTGTTTTAAATAGCTCCGTGTTACCTGTGTTTCTCTGTGTTTTACATAGCTCTGTGTTACCTGTGTTTCTCTGTGTTTTACATAGCTCCGTGTTACCTGTGTTTCTCTGTGTTTTTAAATAGCTCCGTGTTACCTGTGTTTCTCTGTGTTTTAAATAGCTCCGTGTTACCTGTGTTTCTCTGTATTTTAAATAGCTCCGTGTTACCTGTGTTTCTCTGTGTTTTAAATAGCTCTGTGTTACCTGTGTTTCTCTGTATTTTAAATAGCTCCGTGTTACCTGTGTTTCTCTGTATTTTAAATAGCTCCGTGTTACCTGTGTTTCTCTGTATTTTAAATAGCTCCGTGTTACCTGTGTTTCTCTGTGTTTTAAATAGCTCTGTGTTACCTGTGTTTCTCTGTGTTTTTAAATAGCTCCGTGTTACCTGTGTTTCTCTGTATTTTAAATAGCTCCGTGTTACCTGTGTTTCTCTGTGTTTTAAATAGCTCCGTGTTACCTGTGTTTCTCTGTGTTTTAAATAGCTCTGTGTTACCTGTGTTTCTCTGTGTTTTAAATAGCTCCGTGTTACCTGTGTTTCTCTGTGTTTTAAATAGCTCCGTGTTACCTGTGTTTCTCTGTGTAGAGACCTCTGGGGAAACCCGACGGGCTAGATGTTTCAGACCAGAGCAAGGAGCACCCACAGCACCTGTGTGAAAAATGCAAGGTTCTCGGCTACTACTGTCGTCGCGTGCAATAATAACCTGTCGTTATCTAGCCACAAGTTCACGGAGTTGCCCCCTAGACACTGATCTTGGTTCAGTTTAGCATTTTCTACACTAATGTTTGAGGTTAGGTCTGGGGGACGGGAAGCTGATCCTAGATATCTACCTACAGTAGGGTTAAACTTCACCCCGAAGTCAAGTTCACTTCCCTAGTTGACTTCCCTGGCCTTAAGTTGACTTCCCTGGCCTTTAGTTGACTTCCCTGGCCTTTAGTTGACTTCCCTGGTCTTATGTTGACTTCCTTGGCCTTTAGTTGACTTCCCTGGCCTTACGTTGACTTCCCTGGTTCACTTCCCTGGCCTTTAGTTGACTTCCCTGGTTCACTTCCCTGGCCTTATGTTGACTTCCCTGGCCTTTAGTTGACTTCCCTGGCCTTAAGTTGACTTCCCTGGCCTTTAGTTGACTTCCCTGGCCTTTAGTTGACTTCCCTGGCCTTTAGTTGACTTCCCTGGCCTTACGTTGACTTCCCTGGCCTTACGTTGACTTCCCTGGTTCACTTCCCTGGCCTTTAGTTGACTTCCCTGGTTCACTTCCCTGGCCTTACGTTGACTTAACCCTCCAGTGGTTAATGAAGAGTTGACGCTCATCTAATGTGTTGTGTATATCTCACTAAAATAGGCCTGATCAACCGTCATACTCTGTTGTACTATAAAAAAACATTTGACCTGTTTCTCTGTTCCCTACATGTGTGAATTGCGGACAATTCCATTTCACTAAGTCTATTCAGGATTTAATTTCTTCCTGAATTGAAGTGGAATTGACCCCAAACCTTGTGTGTGTTTTATGATGATATCGCTGTCCAGCGTAGTAGCTCCTGCCTACCTACCCAATGTCAAGCTATAACACCAGCCCCATTTATACCTGGCACTAACATGCATCCTTTGTCCTGATGTTGTCCGCATTCTGATTGTGCTCACATTTTCTGAAAATATGTCTACACGCGGTATTAAAATGTATCATATCCGTCCACTGTGTCCGCATTGTGACCAGATTTCCTGGTTCCTCACTGTATCCTCGTGATTCGGACAGCCGTTCTTTCAAAGTAGTATTTATTTATTTATTTTAAGACACAAATCGATGCCATAAGTCAATGGTGCCACCTGTGAATTATTTTAGAAGGCGGGATACTGCCGATTTTAAATGGTTGACTACCTCGAGACGTGGTCGGGAAGATCTGATCCCAATCAGATCCCAATGCGTCTTTTAATCGTCTACACCCGTCTGAAAATGTTGACACAATCAGAACGTGGACAAGATCAGGACAAAGGATGCACGTTAGAACCAGGTATAAATGGGGCTTAAGTGACATCTGTTACGGCTGGGTTTAGACAGGTCTTTTGACCAATCACATCAGATCTTTTTACGCCAAATCTTTTTCTCAGAGGTGATCTGATTGGTTAAAAGACCAATTAGTGAAAAGAAATATCAAAATTGGGCTGCCTGTCTAAACGCAGCCTCTGTGTTTACAGGATTCATTCATTTAGTAATTTGTTATAACAGTTGAAGTCGGAAGTTTACATACACTTAGGTTGGAGTAATTAAAACTCGTTTTTCAACCACTCCACAAATTTCTTGTTAACAAACTATAGTGTTGGCAAGTCGGTTAGGACATCTACTTTGTGCATGACGCAAGTAATTTTTCCAACAATTGTTTACAGATTATTTCACTTATAATTCACTGTATCACAATTCCAGTGGGTCAGAAGTTTACATACACTAAGTTGACTGTGCCTTTAAACAGCTTGGTTAAATTCCAGAAAATGATGTCATGGCTTTAGAAGCTTCTGATAGGCTAATTGACATAATTTGAGTCAATTGGAGGTGTATCTGTGGATGTATTTCAAGGCCTACCTTCAAACTCAGTGCCTCTTTGCTTGACATCATGGGAAAATCAAAAGAAATCAGCCAATACCTCAGAAAATAGTACGCAAGTATAAACACCATGGGACCATGCAGCCGTCATACCGCTCAGGAAGGAGACGCGTTCTGTCTCCTAGAGATGAACGTACTTTGGTGCAAAAAGTGCAAATCAATCCCAGAACAACAGCAAGGGACCTTGTGAAGATGCTGGAGGAAACAGGTACAAAAGTATCTAGATCCACAGTAAAACGAGTCCTATATCGACATAACCTGAAAGGCCGCTCAGCAAGGAAGAAGCCACTGCTCAAAAACCGCCATAAAAAAGCCAGATTACGGTTTGCAACTGCACAGGGGGACAAAGATCATACTTTTTGGAGAAATGTCCTCTGGTCTAATGAAACAAAAATAGAACTGTTTGGCCATAATGACCATCTTTATGTTTAGAGGAAAAGGGGGAGGCTTGGAAGCCGAAGAACACCATCCCAACCATGAAGCACGGGGGTGGCAGCATCATGTTGTGGGGGTGCTTTGCTGCAGGAGGGACTGGTGCACTTCACAAAATAGATGGCATCATGAGGTGGGAAAATTATGTGGATATATTGAAGCAACATCTCAAGACATCAGTCAGGAAGTTAAAGCTTGGTCGCAAATGGGTCTTCCAAATGGACAGTGACCCCAAGCATACTTCCAAAGTTGTGGCAAAATGGATTAAGGACAATAAAGTAAAGGTATTGGAGTGGCCATCCCAAAGCCCTGACCTCAACCCTATAGAAAATGTGTGGGCAGAACTGAAAAAGCATGAGCAAGGAGGCCTACAAACCTGATTCAGTTACACCAGCTCTGTCAGGAGGAATGGGCCAAATTCACTCAACTTATTGTGGGAAGCTTGTGGAAGGCTACCCGAAACTTTTGACCCAAGTTAAACATTTTCAAGGCAATGCTACCAAATACTAATTGAGTGTATGGAAACTTCTGACCCACTGGGAATGTGATGAAAGAAATAATAGCTGAAATAAATAATTCTCTCTTCTATAATTCTGACATTTCACATTCTTAAAATAAAGTGGTGATCCTAACTGGTCAAAGACAGGGAATTTGTACTAGGATTAAATGTCAGGAATTGTGATAAACTGAGTTTAAATGTATTTGGCTAAAGTGTATGTAAACTTCCAACTTCAACTGTACCTGTACTAGTACTTGAGTAATGCTTCAGGTTTTACTTTATGTAGATGTGTTCATTCATTTCACTTTTTAAAATAACCAAGGACGGGATTCCATCAAAGGCGTGTTGTCAATAAACACATAGCACTTGACTTTTAAAAGTAATTTACGCTTGAGTGGTCATCCGCACCGTTTACCGTGAATGAGATCTCCGTTAATGTCGGGGAAATTTGCCTTTAATTAATTAAAGGGGCGTTGTCAACGGTGCAATGCACTTATCGACAACAGCACATTTGATTGAATCCTGGCTCAAGTGAAGTGGAGTATGTTGTTGGGGTCAACAGCATATCTTATCAAATGTGAATTAACTAAAAAAAAGGATTATAACGATGTCAGACCTGGATTTCACATTACCTGTTTATATATTTATTATCTTACATCTAACATGTTTCGTTGGAAATATAGAACATAGACTAGTTACTGTATGTTTTTTATCAGAGACTGCTATGGGCCAGAACCATATCTTACGAGACTGCTATGGGCCAAAACCATATCTTCTGAGACTGCTATGGGTCAGAACCATATCTTACGAGACTGCTATGGGCCAAAACCATATCTTCTGAGACTGCTATGGGCCAGAACCATATCTTACGAGACTGCTATGGGCCAAAACCATATCTTCTGAGACTGCTATGGGTCAGAACCATATCTTACGAGACTGCTATGGGCCAAAACCATATCTTCTGAGACTGCTATGGGTCAGAACCATATCTTACGAGACTGCTATGGGCCAAAACCATATCTTCTGAGACTGCTATGGGTCAGAACCATATCTTACGAGACTGCTATGGGCCAAAACCATATCTTCTGAGACTGCTATGGGTCAGAACCATATCTTACGAGACTGCTATGGGCCAAAACCATATCTTCTGAGACTGCTATGGGTCAGAACCATATCTTACGAGACTGCTATGGGCCAAAACCATATCTTCGAGACTGCTATGGGCCAAAACCATATCTTCTGAGACTGCTATGGGCCAAAACCATATCTTCCGAGACTGCTATGGGCCAAAACCATATCTTCTGAGACTGCTATGGGTCAGAACCATATCTTACGAGACTGCTATGGGCCAAAACCATATCTTCCGAGACTGCTATGGGCCAAAACCATATCTTCTGAGACTGCTATGGGTCAGAACCATATCTTACGAGACTGCTATGGGCCAAAACCATATCTTACGAGACTACTATGGGCCAAAACCATATCTTCCGAGACTGCTATGGGCCAAAACCATATCTTCTGAGACCACTATGGGCCAAAACCATATCTTCTGAGACCGCTATGGGCCAAAACCATATCTTCTGAGACTGATGTGGGTCAAAACCATATCTTCCGAGACTGATGTGGGTCAAAATCAGGTCTTCCGAGACAGCTGTGGGTCAGAACCATATCTTACGAGACTGCTGTGCGTCAGAACCATATCTTACGAGACTACTGTGGGTCAGAACCATATCTTCCGAGACTGCTGTGGGTCAGAACCATATCTTACGAGACAGCTATGGGTCAGAACCATATCTTACGAGACTGCTATGGGTCAGAACCATATCTTACGAGACTGCTGTGCGTCAAAATGTACACACAGTGCCTTCAGAAAGTATTCAGACCCCTTGACTTTTTCCATATTTCATTACACTAGATTTTTCTAAAATGTTTTTTTTTTTAAAGTACATCATCAGCAATCTACAATACACACTACACCATAATGACAAAGCAAAACAGGTTTTTATTTTTTTGCAAATGTATAAAAAAACAAAACCGATACCTGTTTACAAAAGTTTTCAGACCCTTTGCTATGAGACTCGAAATTGAACTCAGGTGCATCCTGTTTCCATTGATTATCCTTGACATGTTTCTACAACTTGATTGGAGTCCACCTGTCGTAAATTCAATTGATTGGACATGATTTGAAAAGGCACACACCTGTCTATATAAGGTCCCACAGTTGACAGTGCATGACAGAGCAAAAACCAAGCCAGGAGGTCGAAGGAATTGTCCGTAAAGCTCCGAGACAGGATTGTGTCAAGTCACAGATCTGGGGAAGGGTACCAAAAAAATTCTGCAGCATTGAAGGTCCCCAAGAACACAGTGGCCTCCATCATTCTTAAATGGAAGAAGTTTGGACCCACCATGACTCTTCATAGAGCTGGCCGCCCAGCAAAAGTGAGCAATCGGGGGGAAAAGGGCCTTAGTCAGAGTGACCATCAGGTTCTTGGTCACCTCCCTGACAGAGCTCCAGAGTTCCTCTGTGGAGATGGGAGAACCTTCCAGGAGGACAACCATCTCTGCAGCACTCCACCAATCAGGCCTTTATGGTAGAGTGGCCAGACAGAAGCCACTCCTCAGTAAAAGGCACATAACAGCCCACTTAGAGTTTGCCAAAAGGCACTTAAAAGACTCTCAGACCATGAAAAATAAGATTATCTGGTCTGATGAAACCCAGATTGAACTCTTTGGCCTGAATGCCAATCGTGACGTCTGGAGGGAACCTGGCATCATCCCTACGGTGTAGCATGGTGGTGGCAGCATCATGCTGTGGGGATGTTTTTCAGCAACAGGGACTGGGAGACTAATCTGGATCGAGGCAAAGATAAACGGAGCAAAGTACAGATAGATCCTTGATGAAAACCTGCTCCAGAGGGTTCAGGACCTCAGACTGGGGTGAAGGTTCACCTTCCAGCAGGACAACGGCCCTGATTCCGCAGCCAAGACAACGTAGGAGTGCCTTCGGGACAAGTCTCTGCATGTCCTTGAGTGGCCCAGCCAGAGCCTGGACTTGAACCCGATCGAACATCTCTGTAAAGACCAGAAAATAGCTGTGCAGCAACGCTCCCCATTCAACCTAACAGAGCCAGAGAGGATCTCCAGAGAAGAATGGGAGAAACTCCCCAAATACAGGTGTGCCAAGCTTGTAGCGTCATACCCAAGAAGACTCAAAGCTGTAATCGCTGCCAAAGGTCCTTCAACAAAATACTGAGTAAAGGGTCTGAATACTTATGTAAATGTGATATTGTGTATGTAAATGTGATAATGTCTAAAAGCCTGTTTTTTTCTTTGTAATTATGAGGTATTGTGTGTAGATTGATAAGGGAAAAAACTATTTTAATCCATTTTAGAATAAGGCTGTAACGTAACAAAATGTGGAAAAAGTCAAGGGGTCTGAATACTTTCTGAGGGCACTGTATATGAAATGTATTCTGAGTGTTGTCTGACAGAAACGTTTCTGTGCAATACCTTTATGAAAACAGAACCAAACAACTGCACATGATTCATTTGAATCAATTCATTGATTCATTCAAGTTGACTCAGATCTCTTATTTTAGATCCTGTCAATCATACAGTTAATATTTCTATTTTAAACACCACCTTTCCTACATTTATTATTCTGATATTATTTTCTAAACATTTAAATGGGTTCATTTGATAAGTCTGCTTTCTGTTATGTTTGATGTATTTTACAGGAATAATTCATGGAAAAATATAGGTTTTCTGAAATGTGATTTTGAAGAAGGAAATATTGAAGAAGGATGAAGAAGGAAATATTCATGTATAATTACTATAATCTGTATAATTAGTATAATCTGTATTAGTATAACCGGTATTAGTATAATCTGTATAAGTAGTCTAATCTGTATTAGTATAATCTGTATAATTAGTACAATCTGTATAATTAGTATAATGTGTATAATTAGTATAATCTGTATTAGTATAATCTGTATAATTAGTGTAATCTGTATAATTAGTATAATATGTATTAGTATAATATGTATTAGTATAATTAGTATAATTTGTATAGTCTGTATAATTAGTCTAATCTGTATTAGTATAATCTGTATTAGTATAATCTGTATAATTAGTATAATCTGTATAATTAGTATCGGTATTAAAGGATGGTACATACTTTTTTGAATATCTATAATGAAAATTCATTATAATGGTTTTGTTGATTATTTTGTAGAAGGAATATCTTATTTGCATTAACAAGTAAGTGCCTTATATATTGTTATCTGTGAAAATATGTGCTTATTGTGGACGGTATCTATGTTACCATTCCAAATATGTATTTGACAAGAGTTTTTGTTAAACCCAATGTCATATTGAAGCTCTAATGGTATTATAAATGCAAATTGTCTTATATAATATAATTATATATGATAGCCTCTTTTCGCACCAAAAACTAGATAGTTATTCACCACAGTGCTATATGAAATAAAACTATTTTTAATGCTGCATTGTCTATTCTCTTTGTTGACAAGATTATTTACTTGTTTTTAACTTTTTATGTGCTTTGTATGAAATAAAATGTTTCCTCCCACCTAGTAGAACGAATGAATTTACAGTTATAGGATAGGTTACATGTATATGCTTTACTTCCTGAATGTATCTACAGTTATAGGATAGGTTACATGTATATGCTTTACTTCCTGAATGTATCTACAGTTATAGGATAGGTTACATGTATATGCTTTACTTCCTGAATGTATCTACAGTTATAGGATAGGTTACATGTATATGCTTTACTTCCTGAATGTATCTACAGTTATAGGATAGGTTACTTCCTGAATGTACCTACAGTTATAGGATAGGTTACATGTATATGCTTTACTTCCTGAATGTATCTACAGTTATAGGATAGGTTACTTCCTGAATGTATCTACAGTTATGGGATAGGTTACATGTATATGCTTTACTTCCTGAATGTATCTACAGTTATAGGATAGGTTACATGTATATGCTTTACTTCCTGAATGTATCTACAGTTATAGGATAGGTTACATGTATATGCTTTACTTCCTGAATGTATCTACAGTTATAGGATAGGTTACTTCCTGAATGTATCTACAGTTATAGGATAGGTTACTTCCTGAATGTATCTACAGTTATAGGATAGGTTACTTCCTGAATGTACCTACAGTTATAGGATAGGTTACATGTGTATGCTTTACTTCCTGAATGTATCTACAGTTATAGGATAGGTTACTTCCTGAATGTATCTACAGTTATAGGATAGGTTACTTCCTGAATGTATCTACAGTTATAGGATAGGTTACTTCCTGAATGTACCTACAGTTATAGGATAGGTTACATGTATATGCTTTACTTCCTGAATGTATCGACAGTTATAGGATAGGTTACTTCCTGAATGTATCTACAGTTATAGGATAGGTTACTTCCTGAATGTACCTACAGTTATAGGATAGGTTACATGTGTATGCTTTACTTCCTGAATGTATCTACAGTTATAGGATAGGTTACTTCCTGAATGTATCTACAGTTATAGGATAGGTTACTTCCTGAATGTACCTACAGTTATAGGATAGGTTACATGTGTATGCTTTACTTCCTGAATGTATCTACAGTTATAGGATAGGTTACTTCCTGAATGTATCTACAGTTATAGGATAGGTTACATGTATATGCTTTACTTCCTGAATGTATCTACAGTTATAGGATAGGTTACTTCCTGAATGTATCTACAGTTATAGGATAGGTTACTTCCTGAATGTATCTACAGTTATAGGATAGGTTACTTCCTGAATGTACCTACAGTTATAGGATAGGTTACATGTATATGCTTTACTTCCTGAATGTATCTACAGTTATAGGATAGGTTACTTCCTGAATGTATCTACAGTTATAGGATAGGTTACATGTGTATGCTTTACTTCCTGAATGTATCTACAGTTATAGGATAGGTTACTTCCTGAATGTATCTACAGTTATAGGATAGGTTACATGTGTATGCTTTACTTCCTGAATGTATCTACAGTTATAGGATAGGTTACTTCCTGAATGTACCTACAGTTATAGGATAGGTTACATGTGTATGCTTTACTTCCTGAATGTATCTACAGTTATAGGATAGGTTACTTCCTGAATGTATCTACAGTTATAGGATAGGTTACATGTGTATGCTTTACTTCCTGAATGTATCTACAGTTATAGGATAGGTTACTTCCTGAATGTATCTACAGTTATAGGATAGGTTACTTCCTGAATGTATCTACAGTTATAGGATAGGTTACTTCCTGAATGTACCTACAGTTATAGGATAGGTTACATGTGTATGCTTTACTTCCTGAATGTATCTACAGTTATAGGATAGGTTACTTCCTGAATGTATCTACAGTTATAGGATAGGTTACTTCCTGAATGTATCTACAGTTATAGGATAGGTTACTTCCTGAATGTATCTACAGTTATAGGATAGGTTACATGTGTATGCTTTACTTCCTGAATGTATCTACAGTTATAGGATAGGTTACTTCCTGAATGTACCTACAGTTATAGGATAGGTTACATGTGTATGCTTTACTTCCTGAATGTATCTACAGTTATAGGATAGGTTACTTCCTGAATGTACCTACAGTTATAGGATAGGTTACATGTATATGCTTTACTTCCTGAATGTATCTACAGTTATAGGATAGGTTACTTCCTGAATGTATCTACAGTTATAGGATAGGTTACTTCCTGAATGTATCTACAGTTATAGGATAGGTTACTTCCTGAATGTACCTACAGTTATAGGATAGGTTACATGTGTATGCTTTACTTCCTGAATGTATCTACAGTTATAGGATAGGTTACTTCCTGAATGTACCTACAGTTATAGGATAGGTTACATGTGCATGCATTACTTCCTGAATGTTTGGATTGGAAGGAAGTTTAACTAGAGATAAGTGATCATATTTGGTATTTTATCAGGATCCCCATTAGCTGTTGCAAAAGCAGTAGCTACTCTACCTGGGGTCCACACAAAACATGAAACATGACATAATACAGAACATCAACAGACAAGAACAGTTCAAGGACAGAACTACATACATTTAAAAAAAAGGCACACGTAGCCTATATATCAATGCATACACACAAACTATCCAGGTCAAACGGGAGAGGCGTTGTGCCGTGATGTGTTGCTTTATCTGTTTTTTGAAACCAGGTTTGCTGTTTATTTGAGCAATATGAGATGGAAGGAAGTTCCATGCAATAATGGCTCTATATAATACTGTTAGCTTTCTTGAATTTGTTCAGGATTTGGGGACTGTGAAAAGATCCCTGGTGGAATGTATGGTGGTGTAAGTGTGTGTGTCAGAGCTGTGTGTAAGTAGACTATGCAAACAATTTGGGATTTCCAACACATTGTTTCTTATAAAAACAAGAAGTGATGCAGTCAGTCTCTCAACTCTTAGCCAAGAGAGACTGGCACGCATAGTATTTATATCAGCACTATGTTTACAATGAAGAGCAAAACGTGCCTCTGTTCTGGACCAGCTGCAGCTTAACTAGGTCTTTCCTTGCAGCACTGGACCACACGACTGGACAATAATCAAGATTAGACAAAACTAGAACTTGCTTTTTGGAGTGTGGTGTCAAAAAAGGCAGAGCATCTCTTTATTACGGACAGACCTCTCCCCATCTTTACAACCATTGAATCTATATGTTTACAATCTAAGGTAATGCCAAGTAATTTAGTCTCCTCAACTTGTTCAACAGCCACACCATTCATTACCAGATTCAGCTGAGGTCTAGAACTTAGAGAATGATTTGTACCAAATACAATGCTCTTAGTTTTAGAGATGTTCAGGACCAGTTTATTACTGGCCACCCATTCCAAATCAGACTGCAACTCTTTGTTAAGGGTTTCAGCGACTTCATTAGCTGTGGTTGCTGATGCGTATATGGTTGAATCATCCGCAAACATGGACACACATGCTTTGTTTAATGCCAGGTCATTGGTAAAAATAGAAAAGAGTAGAGGGCCTAGAGAGCTGCCCTGCGGTACACCACACTTTACATGTTTGACATTAGAGAGGCTTCCATTTTCGTTCTATTAGATAGATAGCTCTGAATCCACGATATGGCAGAGGTTGAAAAGCCATAACACACAAGTTTTTTCAACAACAGGTTATGGTCAATAATATCAAAGTCTGCACTGCAATCTAACAGTACAGCTCCCACAATGTTCTTATTATCAATTTCTTTCAACCAATCATCAGTCATTTGTGTCAGTGCAGTACATGTTGAGTGCCTTTCTCTATAAGCGTGCTGAAAGTGTAGTGGCTATAGAGTCAGGTACCATCCTCAGCAGCTTTCCATCTAAGTTGTCAATGCCAGGAGGTTTGTCTTTATTGATCGATAACAATCATTTTCCCACCTCTCCCACACTAACTTTACAAAATTCTAACTTGCAATGCTTTTCATTCATTATTTTTATGCATGAATATTACAGCTCACTGTTCGTTGTTGGAATTTCCTGCCTAAGTTTGACCGCTTTGCCAATGAGGTAATCATTAAAATAATTGGCAACATCAAATGGTTTTGTGATGAATAAGCCATCTGATCTGATGAAAGATAGAGTGGAATTTGTTTTTCTGCCCATAATTTCATTTAAAGCACTAAAGCTTTTTTTTTCAATCATTCTTTATATCATTGATCTTGGCTTCATAATATACTTTCTTCTTCTTTGTGTTGAGTTTAGTCACATAATTTCTTAATTTGCAGTAAATCAGCCAGTCAGATGTGTAGCCAGTCTTATTTGCCACATCTCTTTCAAACATACCGTTTTTAAAATCCTCATCAATCCACGGAGCCTTAACAGATCTAACAGTCAGTTTCTTAACAGGTTTATGTTTATCAATAATTGGAAGAAGCAATTTAATAAATTCATCAAGTGCAGCGTCTGGATGCTCCTCATCACATCAAACCAACACGTATTTAACATCATGCACATAAGAGCCACAGCAAAATCTTTTGTATGAGCTCTTATACACTATTTTAGACCCAGCTGTTGGAACTTTGGCTCTCCTGGATATAGCCACTATATTGTGATCACTGCATCCAATGGGTACGGATACAGCTTCAGAACAAAGCTCTACAGTATTAGTAAAGATGTGATCAATACATGTGGATGATCTTGCTCCTGTAGTGTTTGTAAACACCCTGTTAGGTTGATTAATAACCTGATCCAGATTACAGGCACTGGTTACAGTGAGAAGCTTCCTCTTGTTAAACACCCTGGTAGGTTGGTTAATAACCTGAACCAGATTACAGGCACTGGTTAGTGAGAAGCTTCCTCTTGAACGGACAGCTTGATGAAAACCAGTCAATATTCAGGTCCCCAAAAAAGTAGACCTCTCTGTTTACATCACATACACTATCAAGCATTTCACACATATTATTTAGTTACTGACTGTTAGCACTCGGTGGCCTATAGCAACACCCCAAAAGAAAAGGCTGTAGATGAGCCAAGTGAACCTGCAACCACAACACTTCAATAACACTGGACATAAGATCTTCTCTAAGCATTACAGGGACATGGCTCTGAATATATACAGCAACACCTCCCCCATAAGCATTACAGGGACGTGGCTCTGAATATATACAGTAACACCTCCCCCATAAGCATTACAGGGATATGACTCTGAATATATACAGTAACACCTCCCCCATAAGCATTACAGGGACGTGGCTCTGAATATATACAGCAACACCTCCCCCATAAGCATTACAGGGATATGGCTCTGAATATATACAGCAACACCTCCCCCATAAGCATTCCTGTATCTTCTATAGATGTTATATCCTTGTATTGCTACTGATGTATGATCAAATAAATGATCTAAGTGAGTCTCAGAAATGGATAATATATGAATGTTATCTGATGTCAGCAAGTTATTGATTTCATAAACCTTATTTCTAAGGCTCCATATATTACTATTGGATGTTTCCAGCCATTTCCTGTGTAGCTGATCAGAGACAGACGTAATATGGAAAAGAGCAGAGAAACAAATATACATTCAGCAGTCCATTAATCAGTTGGTCAGTGTGTGTGGCCAGTCTGTTTGTTGCCAGTCTGTTTGTGCCACCATGCCAAATCCTTGGCTTAACAATGACATTATGACAACAATTGGCAAAAGCACCAACAGATCTGGGACCAGGGAATAGGAGACACCAGATCTGGGACCAGGCTATAGAAGGAGACACCAGATCTGGGACCAGGCTATAGAAGGAGACACCAGATCTGGGACCAGGCTATAGAAGGAGACACCAGATCTGGGACCAGGCTATAGAAGGAGACAACAGATCTGGGACCAGGCTATAGAAGGAGACAACAGATCTGGGACCAGGCTATAGAAGGAGACAACAGATCTGGGACCAGGCTATAGAAGAGACAACATATCTGGGACCAGGCTTTAGAAAGAGACAACAGATCTGGGACCAGTCTATAGAAGGAGACAACAGGTCTGGCGCCAGGCTATAGAAGGAGACAACAGATCTGGGACCAGGCTATAGAAGGAGACACCAGATATGGGATCAGGCTATAGAAGGAGACACCAGATCTGGGACCAGGCTATAGAAGGAGACAACAGATATGGGACCAGGCTATAGAAGGAGACAACAGATCTGGGACCAGGCTATAGAAGAAGACAACATATCTGGGACCAGGCTATAGAAGGAGACAACAGATATGGGACCAGGCTATAGAAGGAGACAACAGATCTGGGACCAGGCTATAGAAGGAGACAACAGATCTGGGACCAGGCTATAGAAGGAGACAACAGATCTGGGACCAGGCTTTAGAAGGAGACAACAGATCTGGGACCAGGCTAGATCCTATAGCCTCAAATGTAGATGTACTGTAGAAATGGGAAGGTTTTAATGGAACTGTGAAGGTGTTCTAACGGAACTGTGAAGGTGTTCTAACGGAACTGTGAAGGTGTTCTAACGGAACTGTGAAGGTGTTCTAACGGAACTGTGAAGGTGTTCTAATGGAACTGTGAAGGTGTTCTAACGGAACTGTGAATGTGTTCTAATGGATCTGTGAAGGTGTTCTAATGGAACTGTGAAGGTGTTCTAACGGAACTGTGAAGGGTAATACAACTCTTTAAACCAACAGCACAATGTGCCTCGTTTGCTCTTAGTCGATCTGAAACAGAGTTTCTGTTGTACTTTGAGGGATATTTGTATCCAAATAGATCAAACTTGTTGTATAATTTAGTTTTCTTCCAGTTTACAACACAGATTGAATATCTGTCATTAACCAGGTTTCCATCCAACCTTTTTAAGGTTCTGAATTTCAAATGAAACTTTGTCACGTGTGCCGAATACAAGTGTAGACCTTACCGTGAAATGCTTACTTTACAAGCCCTTAACTCTTCTTGAACTGCACTGTTTAAGAAAATATTTACCAAATAAACACAAAAAAAATGTAAGTAGTCCGGTGGCCATTTTATTAATTGTTCAGCAGTCTTATGGTTTGGGGGTAGAAGCTGTTCAGGAGCCTTTTGGTCTTACGTAGGTTTGGTGCTCCGGTACCGCTTGCCGTGCAGTAGCAGAAAAAAAAACTATGACTCAGGTGACTGGAGTCTGACAATTTTATCGCTTTCCTCTGACACGGTCTAGTATAGAGGTCCTGGATGTCAGGAAGCTTGGCCCCAGCGATGTACTGGGCCGTACGTACTATCCTCTGTAGAGCCTTACGGTCAGATGTCAAGCAGGTGCCGTACCAGGCGGTGATGCAACCGGTCAGAATGATCTCGATGGTACAGCTGTAGAACTTTGAGGATCTGGGGACCCATGCCAAAACTTTTAATTCTCCCGAGGGGGAAATAGGTTTTGTCGTGCCCTCTTCAGGACCGTCTTGGTGTGTTTGGACCATGATAGTTCGTTGGTGATGTGGACACCAAGGAACTTGAAACTCTCAACCCGCCCCATCGATATTAATGGAGGCCTGTTCGGCCCTCCTTTTCCTGTAGTCCACGATCAGATCCTTTGTCTTGCTCACATTGAGGGATAGGTTGCTGTCCTGGCACCACACTGCCAGAATTTACTTGTGAAAATGTGCTGGAGCAAGAAAAGTATGAAGGCGAAGAAAACACACAAATGCCAAAAACCATCTGACATTATGTAAAAATGTATGACGCTTATTCCAGATGTTACTGTCAGTCCCTGTTACAAAACAATTTAGGCTTTCTAGAATCATTGTCTTCTTTTTTTTTTTCTTCTTTTTTTTAACAGACAAACTGGTTAACTGAGACGTACGCACAGGCATCAACTTGTTTATTGGATACGTTCACATTGAATGAGATGGCTTAGCACTGGCCCAGTAAGTGGGTAGTTGAAAACTTTATCAAAAAGAACAACCACAGAATAAGGTCAAACTTTCCCTTTTCCCCCACTAAAACAGTGTTTGACATAATATCCCTGAAAAAACAAACACTTGTCAACATGCCATACAGACACAATTGATGGGTTTAAAGACGCAGTCCTATTCGGATCAATTTGCTAATAATTGCTATTTTTTTTGATCAATGAGCTCCGATCTTTTACCAATAAAAATTGGACTGCCTGTGTAAAACACAGCCCATGTTCCAGTCTGTATTGTAAACAGTAGATCCACTGTAGATTATTTCACATTGATATCAGAGTAGCTGAGGGTTAAGAACCCATCACACCTACTCCATACCAGCTCCCCTCTATAGTGCACTATTTAGGCTCTGGGTCAAAAAGGTGCGCACTATATACACACACACTACTTAAGCTCTCCGCAGTCTGCGATGGTGATCCTCTTGGCTGTACGCCCAGAACGGGATCCGAACGCCTCCACTTTCCTGATCACATCCAGTCCCTCGGTCACACTGCCAAACACAACATGCTTGCCATCCAACCTGAGGAGAAGAAATGTTTTTTAAAGAAGAAAAAAAATAAGTTTATTATCACTTTCCCTCCCGGACTGGGTAAAGAGTCATAATGGTATGGGTAAGTACTGTGTTCATGAAACGTCTCAGCGTTGGAGTACTGATCTAGGATCAGGCCCCAGTCAATATAATATGTGTCGTTTATGATCTAAAAAAAGCCAGAACTGATCCTAAATCAGCAGTTCTACCTCTGAGATTCTTAATGACTATGAGCTAGAGCTGGGCAACATGGAGGGGAAAATCCACAGCACCATAAATTGACTGATTAAACACAACGATAAATAACACGATACATCTATCAACGTGCACCTCAGTTACTTTTGGTACGACCTGAATTTCTATTACTTTGAACTTTGTAGTTATCGATTGTCTAAATTAGCAGACATATTTCAAACTTCACATTTCTTTAGTATAGGATAATTATTGTACATAATAATATCAGTAAAAATGTTTTCAGTTTATCGTCCCAGCTCTACTATGGGCCATGGTTTGCCCTAGTAAGGTCTGTACGTACCACTCTGTCTTGAAAGGAGGTATGTCTGTCTGTACGTACCACTCTGTCTTGAAAGGTAGGTCTGTCTGTACGTACCACTCTGTCTTGAAAGGTATGTCTGTCTGTACGTACCACTCTGTCTTGAAAGGTAGGTCTGTCTGTACGTACCACTCTGTCTTGAAAGGTATGTCTGTCTGTACGTACCACTCTGTCTTGAAAGGTAGGTCTGTCTGTACGTACCACTCTGTCTTGAAAGGTAGGTCTGTCTGTACGTACCACTCTGTCTTGAAAGGTAGGTCTGTCTGTACGTACCACTCTGTCTTGAAAGGTAGGTCTGTCTGTACGTACCACTCTGTCTTGAAAGGTAGGTCTGTCTGTACGTACCACTCTGTCTTGAAAGGTAGGTCTGTCTGTACGTACCACTCTGTCTTGAAAGGTAGGTCTGTCTGTACGTACCACTCTGTCTTGAAAGGTAGGTCTGTCTGTACGTACCACTCTGTCTTGAAAGGTAGGTCTGTCTGTACGTACCACTCTGTCTTGAAAGGTCTGTCTGTCTGTACGTACCACTCTGTCTTGAAAGGTCTGTCTGTCTGTACGTACCACTCTGTCTTGAAAGGTCTGTCTGTCTGTACGTACCACTCTGTCTTGTCGGTGCAGATGAAGAACTGAGAGCCGTTGGTGTTGGGCCCAGCGTTGGCCATTGACAAAATGCCTAAACGGACAAAGAAACAGCACATTACATTTTGTAACGCCTGTTAGCTGAGACACTGCACAGCTGAAGACAAGCCAAGTTGCATTTGGGTAAAGAGAGTTACTATGACAATATTAAGTTAATCGATCTAAAACAGGGCTGTTGAATTCCGGTTCTGGTTTTTGCTTCTACCTGGTAGTTAATAACACACCCCCAGTGTCCCAGGTCTGAATCAGTCCCTGATTAGAAGGAGAGAATGAAAACCAGAAGTGGCCCTCTAGGATCAGGATTGAACAGCCCTGACACGAGGCATTGCTTAATTAGCCATCATCAAAAAAACACAAAGAAAAAGTAACATTTGGTCAATTGATTCCTTATGGCTGTGTTAACCCGAGACAATTCATCATTCCTGCTAGACCACATTGGGTTCATTTTGCTGTTAAGCTCTCATTGAAATATGGGCAGTGCAATGCTGCCACCTAAGGGTTGAGACGAAACATAACTTCAAACATTTTTGTGCACACCATTTACCAAAAAGGGGAATTAATAATTACCAGGTCCTGTGTGCTTCAGCTTGAAGTTCTCATCTTCGAATTTGGTTCCATAGATCGATTTCCCTCCGGTTCCATTGTGATTAGTAAAGTCTCCTCCCTATAGAGATGAATAGAGACACATTTAGAGGGGTCGAGCACAGGCCTGTGGAAGACAGAGGTCATGCTTTAGCCCTGTGTGAGTGAGGGAGTGAGTGAAACAGAGAGAGACAGACAGACAGACACAGAGAGAGACAGACAGACACAGAGAGAGACAGACAGACACAGAGAGAGACAGAGACAGACACAGACAGACAGAAAGGTCATGCTTTACCCCAATAAATGACATAACCCATAACAGTCGTTAGGCCTACCTACCTGGCACATGAACTGAGGGATGACTCTGTGGAAGACGGACCCTTTGTAGCCAAAGCCCTTTTCTCCTGTGCACAGGACTCTGAAGTTCTCTGAGGGACAAAAACACAAAAAGGTTTTGTTTACCCATCACAACAGGACGTAGTCTATGAATACAAAGTATGATGTCACATTATTGAATTTTGAATCGTTCCCCCCCACACTATACCTGCTGTTTTTGGTACCACATCAGCATTCAGCTGCAAAATAAAAAATAGCATTGGTTATGATATAGTCTAGTCCGTTGTGATATAGTCTAGTCCGTTGTGATATAGTCTAGTCCGTTGTGATATAGTCTAGTCCGTTGTGATATAGTCTAGTCCGTTGTGATATAGTCTAGTCCGTTGTGATATAGTCTAGTCCGTTGTGATATAGTCTAGTCCGTTGTGATATAGTCCGTTGTGATATAGTCCGTTGTGATATAGTCTGTTGTGATATAGTCCGTTGTGATATAGTCCGTTGTGATATAGTCCGTTGTGATATAGTCCGTTGTGATATAGTCCGTTGTGATATAGTCCGTTGTGATATAGTCCGTTGTGATATAGTCCGTTGTGATATAGTCCGTTGTGATATAGTCTAGTCCGTTGTGATATAGTCTAGTCCGTTGTGATATAGTCTAGTCCGTTGTGATATAGTCCGTTGTGATATAGTCTAGTCCGTTGTGATATAGTCCGTTGTGATATAGTCTAGTCCGTTGTGATATAGTCTAGTCCGTTGTGATATAGTCCGTTGTGATATAGTCCGTTGTGATATAGTCTAGTCCGTTGTGATATAGTCCGTTGTGATATAGTCTAGTCCGTTATGATATAGTCTAGTCCGTTATGATATAGTCTAGTCCGTTATGATATAGTCTAGTCCGTTATGATATAGTCTAGTCCGTTGTGATATAGTCCGTTGTGATATAGTCTAGTCCGTTGTGATATAGTCTAGTCCGTTGTGATATAGTCTAGTCCGTTGTGATATAGTCTAGTCCGTTGTGATATAGTCTAGTCCGTTGTGATATAGTCCGTTGTGATATAGTCTAGTCCGTTATGATATAGTCTAGTCCGTTATGATATAGTCTAGTCCGTTGTGATATAGTCTAGTCCGTTGTGATATAGTCCGTTATGATATAGTCTAGTCCGTTGTGATATAGTCCGTTGTGATATAGTCCGTTGTGATATAGTCCGTTGTGATATAGTCCGTTGTGATATAGTCCGTGGTGATATTGTCCGTGGTGATATAGTCTTGTCCGTGGTGATATTGTCCGTTGTGATATAGTCTAGTCCGTGGTGATCTTGTCCGTTGTGATATAGTCTAGTCCGTGGTGATATTGTCCGTTGTGATTTAGTCTAGTCCGTTGTGATATAGTCTAGTCCGTTGTGATATAGTCTAGTCCGTTGTGATATAGTCTAGTCCGTTGTGATATAGTCTAGTCCGTTGTGATATAGTCTAGTCCGTTGTGATATAGTCTAGTCCGTTGTGATATAGTCCGTTATGATATAGTCTAGTCCGTTATGATATAGTCTAGTCCGTTATGATATAGTCTAGTCCGTTGTGATATAGTCCGTTATGATATAGTCTAGTCCGTTGTGATATAGTCCGTTGTGATATAGTCCGTTGTGATATAGTCCGTTGTGATATAGTCCGTTGTGATATAGTCCGTTGTGATATAGTCCGTTGTGATATAGTCCGTTGTGATATAGTCTAGTCCGTGGTGATATTGTCCGTTGTGATATAGTCTAGTCCGTGGTGATATTGTCCGTTGTGATATAGTCTAGTCCGTGGTGATATTGTCCGTGGTGATGTAGTCCGTTGAATGCAGCGTTAATACAATAGACCTACAGTAAGGTTGCAGAGCTGGCATGTTAATTCATTGTGTTTTAACTCGAGTGTTTTTCCACGTTGGTTACAAGTTGCAGCATGTTGTCAAAGTAGCCTAGTCCAGTCCTAGTGCACCTCATGATACCAATGGACAGGCTACCCGTTATCTCAAAAGCCGAGCCCTAAACAATCAGAAAGCACATTTGTATAGTTACGCAACTCGCGGATCAAGATAGTTGAACTCACCTCGAAGGTTACTCTCCCGAGGGACTGGTTGTCTGCAGCAATGTCAAAGTAGACAACCGGATTAGTGGCTGCCGGGCCAGCAGAATACATCCGGGCGGCGGTAAACGCCAACGAACATCCTGAAATGAGCTTTATCCGACTCGACAAAGCGTTAAGTAGCATTTCAACGCAACGTGTTAACACAAAATTCACTTGAGATGGAGTGAACTTTCACGCAAGGCACTTACATACACAGCTGACGGCAAAGAGGAAGTTCAGAAGAATATCAAGGGCAGTGTGGTGTTTAAAGGAATAAGCGTTGCGTTGTGCTGCGCATTAATGCCAACTAGGAATCAGCATTTCGCTGTGCTGCGCATTTGTGTTCTCTGGCAACCAGGGCTGTGCTGTGAGTATAGATAGGCTCCTGCATACTTGGAGTGTGTCGGGAAAGTGGCCGTTACAAAGTAAGTGGGTGGATCAACAGCGACAGGTGTCACATCTGAGCTCCGTTATTGGTTAGACCGGGCATAGCTAGGTGCATTGGGGGTCAGCTTAATGTTTACATAGCAGGTTTAAGAGAACTAACGTAGCAGGTTAGGTGAATGAGGTTAAGGTTAGGAAAAGGATTAGGCTTAGCTAAAATGCCAGTTGTCAACACTTGACTCGTCGTGCAGCCCAATCAACAACGCAAAACGGTCTTGAGTGGAAAAAAATCTGCCCAATTAGCTGTTTCGCTTTCCATACATCCACTTCTGTTGATCCTCCCACTTCTGTTGATCCTTTCACTTCTGTTGATACTCCCACTTCTGTTGAGCCTCCCACTTCTGTTGATCCTCCCACTTCTGTTGATCCTCCCACTTCTGTTGATCCTCCCACTTCTGTTGAGCCTCCCACTTCTGTTGAGCCTCCCACTTCTGTTGAGCCTCCCACTTCTGTTGAGCCTCCCACTTCTGTTGATCCTCCCACTTCTGTTGATCCTCCCACTTCTGTTGATCCTCCCACTTCTGTTGATTCTTCCACTTTTGTTGATCCTCCCACTTCTGTTGATCCTCCCACTTCTGTTGAGCCTCCCACTTCTGTTGAGCCTCCCACTTCCGTTGATCCTCGCACTTCTGTTGAGCCTCCCACTTCTGTTGAGCCTCCCACTTCTGTTGATCCTCCCACTTCTGTTGAGCCTCCCACTTCTGTTGAGCCTCCCACTTCTGTTGATCCTCCCACTTCCGTTGATCCTCCCACTTCTGTTGAGCCTCCCACTTCTGTTGAGCCTCCCACTTCCGTTGATCCTCCCACTTCTGTTGATCCTCCCACTTTCAGGCACGCTCCATGTGTGCAGTGACCCACGACTCTGTGCTGCTCATTAAAGTTTGTCACGTGCACAAATACAGTGAAATGTCTTTCTTGCAAGCTCTTTCCCAACAATGACTCAATATCCGTAGTACTATAAAATAAAGTAAAACAAAAAACACACACGACATAGACATTTGAAGAACACGAGAAAGCTATATTACATGTGTGTCTATGGAGATTGCATGGCTCTGTGCTCGATTTTATACACCTGTCAGCAACGGGTGTGGCTGAAATAGCCGAATCCACTAATTTGAAGGTGAGTCCACATACTTCTGTATATACAGTATAATGTACAATCGTGGCCAAAAGTTTTGAGAATGACACAAATATTAATTTCCACAAAGTTTGCTGCTTCAGTGTCTTTAGATATTTTTGTCAGATGTTACTATGGAATACTGAAGTATAATTATAAGCATTTCATAAGTGTCAAAGACTTTTATTGACAATTACATGAAGTTGATGCAAAGAGTGAATATTTGCAGTGTTGATCCTTCTTTTTCAAGACCTCTGCAATCCGCCCTGGCAAATCCGCCACTTCTGGGCCACATCCTGACTGATGGCAGCCCATTCTTGCATAATCAATGCTTGGAGTTTGTCAGAATTTGTGGGGTTTTGTTTGTCCACCCACCTCTTGAGGATTGACCACAAGTTCTCAATGGGATTAAGGTCTGGTGAGTTTCCTGGCCATGTACCCAAAATATCGATGTTTTGTTCCCTGAGCCACTTAGTTATCACTTTTGCCTTATGGCAAGGTGCTCCATCATGCTGGAAAAGGCAATCTTCGTCACCAAACTGTTCCTGGATGGTTGGGAGAAGTTGATCTCGGAGGATGTGTTGGTACCATTCTTTATTCCCGGCTGTTCTTAGACAAAATTGTGAGTGAGCCCACTCCCTTGGCTGAAAAGCAACCCCACACATGAATGGTTTAGGATGCTTTACTGTTGGCATGACAGAGAACTGATGGTAGCGCTCACCTTGTCTTCTCCGGACAAGCTTTTTTCCGGATGCCCCAAACAATCGTAAAGGGGATTCATCAGAGAAAAGGTCTTTAACCTCGTCCTCAGCAGTCCAACCCCTGTACCTTTTGCAGAATATCAGTCTAATGTCAGCTGGTCCTTTTGTGGCAGGGCTGAAATGCAGTGGAAATGTTCTTTGGGGGGGGATTCAGTGCATTTGCATAGCAAAGAGGGACTTTGCAATTAATTGCAATTCATCTGATCACTCTTCATAACATTCTGGAGTATATGCAAATTGCCATCATACAAACTGAGGCAGCAGATTTTGTGAAAAGTAATATTTGTGTCATTCTCAAAACTTTTGGCCACGACTGTACAGGGTCTGTAAGAGCATGTTCTGAATTCTGTCGCTGTACATTTCAAAAGTGCTGAACAAATAGTTATATTGACTGTGTCCGTCGTCGCTCGCTCATTAATGTCTTAATCGAAATTACGGATTGCCTCCTATCCGCTTGTCGTCCCCTTATGCCATAGTTTGTACATCTCAGTAGAAACCTCATTTGTTTAAGCAAGTCAGCTATATCAGCTATGTTTTTTTTTTAAAGGCAGTAAATGAGGCTGAATGAACTGTTTCGCTGCCAGACAAGGCTCCGCTGATAGCCAGGTGTAGCAGTGGTAAGGTGTTGTGACTCCTGTTGGGACAGTTTTATGTAGGCCCTAACAGTTTGTGGGCATCGTTTGTCACTGTTATAGTGCAATTAATGTATTGTTTAGTGTTGTGTAGTGGCTTTGCTGGCATGCATCCCACAATATTTTTTATTTTCCCCACCAAGATGTATATGCTAAAATCGCCACTGTACATACTATATACATTTTACAGGCACAGTATTTTACAGTAGTTATATTTTGTTTGTTTTTACTCCTGTCCTTCTGATGTCCATCCAGTTTCATTTCTATTTGCCATATATTTTTAACTGTGCTGTTTCACAACATTTCTGAACCTATATACATTTTACAGACACAGTATATTTTACATTTGTTATCTTGTTGTTATTAGTCCCAACCTTCAGCTCCATTCAACCCCTCCCATCTATCTCTTAACACCATCCATATTGGATTTCTATTTGCCATATATTTTTCAACTGTGCTGTGATGCTTCACAATAGGTCTGAATCGTTTAATTCTCATTGTTTCTTACAGATTGTAAATTAAAAATAAACATTTTTTGCTTAAGTATTATTATATTATTGATTGATTGACTATGACTTTTCAGATCACCCAGTATTGCTATCTGAAGAGTTAGCTCCAAGTAAATGTTGCAATTCTTCAGCCATTCCTGGACCTGTGACCAAAAACAAGCTACATATGGACATTGCCAAAATTAATTAGCATCAGAGTTAATATTTAACAAAATAATTAACATTACATTATCTATATATTTATTTTAAAATCAAATAGACATACAGCTAACTGCCAAAATAAAGGAAACACGTGAGTAAATGAGGGATACAAAGTATATTGAAAGCAGGTGCTTCCACACAGGTGAGGTTCCTGAGGTAATGGTTAGGGTCACATATAAAAATGCTGGACAGGCCATAATTTTTTGCTAGCATGGCAATGCCCCCCCCCCCCCCATCCACTTTATGTTGTCGTTTTGGCAGTTACATCTACCTACTCACATCCTGGGTCCTCCTACCTACTATATGGTATATGAAACAAGCTACATATGGACAGTACCAAAATTAATTATCATCAGAGTTAATATTTAACAAATAATTAACATTACATTATCTATATATTTATTTTTAAATCAAATAGACATACAGGTAACAGGTATGGGTCCTCCTGGTATATGGTATAGCGAGCTAGAGTGGGCCTCAGCCTCAACTCTGTTTATAATCCAGAAAAATAATTGACGACAAGAAAACAATGGCATACAGATATCATCTGAATACATATTTATTAGATAAATATTAGCTTGTCACATCATCTAACTACATACAATAATTCTGCAAGACTAAAAATCACAATTAGTTCCTTTGATTTTTTTCTGACCAGTTTTTTTAGAATATGAAATGATTGTACATCCAATGTACAAACATAGAGACAAATGGCCACATTTTCACCTTAGCTTGTACCATTTAGATTTCATTAAAAACAACATGCCCAAACTATGGATTTGGTTACAATCTGTTTGAGTTTGGATCCCCTTTTCACCCCTCCCCCGGTATTTTCCTCAATCTCATTCTTTTTTCTTAACAGTTGTAGCACCTCAGATACCCAGGTGATAGACTAGTACACGTAGGCTAAATATGAACAATGTAGGCCAAACATAGCTGTCCCAGTCCCCCTTAAGTAACAAAAGAGGTCAAAGTAAATTACAGAGAAGGGTCACCCAAAAAAAAATGCCAAGAAGAGATTTTTTTCCACAGACCAGCCTAACTAACAAGTTTTCATTTCCCATAAAGTCAGGCCTTGTTCCAATTGAAGACATTGCAAGCTTCTCCATATTCTGAATGAAACGATGCACATTCCCCCCGGGGGAAAATGAATACATTTCTGTTCACAAGTGTCTCTATTCATTTACATTGTGTACAGGGTTATCCTAGGGCCAACAGACGACCACTATAGCAGTGTCCCATGCAGGTCCTTCCTAAGCCTAAACGGGTGGTGCACCGCCTCTGTTTTTTGTTTTGTTTTTCCTTTTTAGAAACTGTATTTTCCACAGAAACACTATACTTTCAGATGATGGTTACAGATTTAGGTTTGCCCTCGACACAAACCCTGTTAATATGTAAATATGGCAAAATGTGAAATGATAGCTATGTATCTCCTAGCTCTGGTCCAGTAAGTTACACGTGACGTAACAACCCCCCCCCCCCCCCCCCCCCCCCCCCCCCCCCCCCCCGGACCAGAGATAAGTATCGCCATGGGAACGATCAAGTTTAGGTTTCAATTCAGATATCAATTAGAAAGAAAAGTTGATGTTGGCAGTCCTTTGTCAAGAAGATTGATTTAAGGGACAGGCTTGACATTAGTATCCGCTATTCTATCGACATATCTCTTGTACTGTAACATAAACTATTTCTAGAGCAATAATGAAGTTTAAAAAGTTATGTTTACAATAACCAGGATGTTTTTAATCAGTACATTGCTACAGTTAAATGAAATTATATGTCTAAATTTACATTTAAAATAAAATAAAAACAATACAAAATAATTTACCCCCCCTCCAAAAAAAACAGCGTTTATAATGAGAAACAAAATGTAAATGGTCTTTAAGCTTTTTTTTAAAAAAAAGCCACATTTTCAATAACAAAAATAAAAACAATATCAAACATTTCTTTAACATAAGGCTGTGGTATCTTTAAAATACCACTTGTATATTGACAATAATTAGCAATAATTATGATATTCACATAGTTCTCTGATAACATTGAAAGATAGTGGATAGCTCCCACAGTTTTTGTGAATCATTATTGTCCATTCTTACCTAAAAATGTGAATGTTAGTTCTCGAAATATACGACTTCTATATGAATTTTACTCTACAACATTTGAGCTCAAAAGAAGATCTGTGAATATTGCTTTATCACACTTGATACATTATATTTCAATTTGTATCTAAAAAAAAAAAAGGCCTGACTAGTCTATTATGAATGACACCAATGATGTTGGGAAGTTGGGAGACAGAGAGAAGCTATGTCCCAAAACGGAGCGTATTTGGGACACTGCCTACGACAGAAAGAGAAGCTACAGTACAGTTTTTGTCTAGGAACGTAGTGGATTCTAAATGGGTCCACTGGGTTTGTTATGAAGGATCACACAGAGAGAGATATCTGTTAAAGTGGATGGACCACAGACAGAGAGATCTGTTAAAGTGGATGGACCACAGACAGAGAGATCTGTTAAAGTGGATGGACCACAGACAGAGAGATCTGTTAAAGTGGATGGACCACAGAGAGAGAGAGATCTGTTAAAGTGGATGGACCACAGACAGAGAGATCTGTTAAAGTGGATGGACCACAGACAGAGAGAGATCTGTTAAAGTGGATGGACCACAGACAGAGAGATCTGTTAAAGTGGATGGACCACAGACAGAGAGATCTGTTAAAGTGGATGGACCACAGACAGAGAGAGATCTGTTAAAGTGGATGGACCACAGACAGAGAGATCTGTTAAAGTGGATGGACCACAGAGAGAGAGAGATCTGTTAAAGTGGATGGACCACAGAGAGAGAGAGATCTGTTAAAGTGGATGGACCACAGACAGAGAGATCTGTTAAAGTGGATGGACCACAGACAGAGAGAGATCTGTTAAAGTGGATGGACCACAGACAGAGATATCTGTTAAAGTGGATGGACCACAGACAGAGAGAGATCTGTGAAAGTGGATGGACCACAGACAGAGATATCTGCAGTATATAGCTGACAATGAGACATTTGAAGGGGATAGGTTCACCTATGAGAGGAGAGAGAAGACAGTCTGTATTCCCTATGTCGTGCATTACTTTTGATCACAGCTCTATGAGTTTCCCTATGGGCCCTGGTCAAAAGTATTGCAGTTTACAGTATATAGTAGTTTTGTCATGATACCAGTGTCGCGATACTAGGAAGTAAGGAAGAGAAAGGAAACAAAACTTGAAGGAGACTCGATGTCTTGACGAAACCAGTCCTAATGATGGAAAAGACAGTCTTGTTACCCAGAGTCACACGTGCTTATTTTCCAAGCTTGTAACACAATATTTTACAAATGTAGGTTTTAAAGGAAAATCTGGTATCGTAGAATCGCGATACTGGCACCATGGCAACACTACTATATAGGGAATAGGGTGTAATTTAAGACTCCACCCCAGTCCGTGTTGGGTTTGTTTTGGGAGGATGAGATCGGTTGGACTTTGACTAATTATGTAAAAGGACAAAGAATGATCAAGATGATACAAAAATATTCACAAATTATATTTACAATATTTTCTTCAAAAAATAATACATTTGCATACTCAACAGCACTCTTGTCATAAAGTGAACTTGAAAACAAATGTGGCATACTTTCAGCTCCAGATCTGCGTTCGTTAAAAAACCCAGACGGACAACTTCAACAGTGGTGACTGACGGGTGATCCCGGCTAGTTTTCCTCCATATCTTTGAAATGAAGATTAACTACCAGCGCACACACACACACACACACACACACACACACACACACACACACACACACACACACACACACACACACACACACACACACACACACACACACACACACACACACACACACACACACACACACACACACACACACTCTTGCATGCCGATCCCTCTTTGGTTATGATAAGCATTTTCACAATGTTTGATGAAGTCACCATTTCCAGCAACAAAAAAGCTACTAGAAACAAAACAAAAGCCAATTTCAACCCATAATATCAGTGTACTGGGATAACAGTCCCTTTGAATATTACTGTTAAATAAAAGACACACAGAAAGACAGAAAGCGGTGGCAACAGCAACTTTAAAAAGCAACACCATACATTTGTCAGCAATGGTACCTTAGTACCCTCAAAAGTAGTGCACTATACAGGGAACAGTGTGCTATTCCAGTCACACACTATATTTACTACTTGGAGAACACCCCCAGACAAGGGCTTGGCACCTAGCACTTTGTTAACTAATAACAGAATTCAACCGGGAGAGCTAGAGACACAGCTCTGTAAAATGGGAAGAGGAGCAGTACCAGGCGGTGCATGCAGAGAAGATAAGAGAGAATGATAAGAGGAGCAACACCAGGCGGTGCATGAAGAGAAGAGAAGAAAAGAGAGAATGATAAGAGGAGCAACACCAGGCGGTGCATGAAGAGAAGAGAGAATAATAAGAGCAGCAACACCAGGCGGTGCATGAAGAGAAGAGAGAATGATAAGAGGAGCAACACCAGGCGGTGCATGAAGAGAAGATAAGAGAGAATGATAAGAGGAGCAACACCAGGCGGTGCATGCAGAGAAGATAAGAGAGAATGATAAGAGGAGCAACACCAGGCGCTGCATGAAGAGAAGATAAGAGAGAATGATAAGAGGAGCAACACCAGGTGGTGCATGAAGAGAAGATAAGAGAGAATGATAAGAGGAGCAACATCAGGCGGTGCATGCAGAGAAGAAAGACGGATAAGATAGGAGATCTAACTAGCTTGATATCGGCCTGACAGGATACTCAAATAGTAACCCACAGGGTTGGGGACAATTCAGTCAATCAATTCAGGAAGTGATATGTTGACATATGTCGACATAGTTAAATAGCTTCTCCTTTTTCAGCTTATTGAGAAGTCATTGAAAATAGATGCCCTGTTTTAATTATTTAATTGGAATTTTAGTTAACTTCCTGAATTGACTGCCTTCAATATAAATTGACCCAAACCCTGGTAAACACACATCATTCTCCCACGCCTGCTTTCCTTTACCACTGATGACTCTATCAATTAATCAATCAATTGGTGACTCTACTCTGTCCAGGACAATATAGCAACTAGATACAGTAACAGTACAGAAATGCATTTCTCTGATTGGAGATTCTAAATGTCTATGTTGTAGGGTAGACCCCCCCCCCCGGCGCTGCCTTCTCCCTCCACTTGGTTTCCTCCATCGCTCTTTTTTTATCAAAAAAAGGAGGGAAGATTTCTTCCACCCCCCCCTCCCCCTCCCCCAAAATTCTTTGAACCAAAACGTTTTTTGTTGTTGTTGTTGTTGTTGTTGAAACTAAAGTGGGAGCTGTTGAACATTCCAAAAAATCTGACATTTCTCAGAAACGTTTTAGTAATAGTGTTAGAAAAAGCTATTTCACTTTAAATGTGTTTTTTTTGTTCCCTTTGAGATGTATGTGTTGTTATATCTTGTGCTTTCACATGATGTGCAGTGACAGACAGAGAGACAGACAAACAGTGATACGCAGTAACCAGTCCCGGGAACAGTAACCGTGACAACGTTTGGAACAACAGGAAGCTGAGACGCCCTTATAAGGTAAAATAATAACGTGGATATTACACACACTGGCCAGATAGTGCAGGACATGTCGTTTTATCAATATCTTTTTTTCTCCCTTATATATTTAATGAATTCCTTTTTATTTCTCTCTTTAAAAGGAAACAAAATATGAATATTAAAAAAACGCATCAACACTTTCCTAAATGTGAACACAGACACTGGTGGCATACAAAATGAACTGAATATCAGATAGCTGGTATCATCGATGGTCACATGAGGGACGCTGCAGCGGGAGGCAGACAAGCAGGGAGGCAGGCGTCACTCACTGCCCTACCCTGTCCTGCTCTGTCTTTTTTGAGTTTTAAAACATTGTTCAGTCAGTCTGTCAGTCTGTCAGTCAGTCTGTCAGTCAGTCAGTCAGTCAGTCGGCTGGAGAATCAATGCAAACTGTACAAGAGGAAGAGGAGAAAGGGAGTGCATCTTTGTGTTTGTCAAGTACTGGAGCAGGTCTCAGGTCAGAGGTTAATAGGTCCAACTCCAGGCAGTCCTATAAATGTTTTTATGAACTGATCTAGAATCAGAGTCAGTTGTTTTCGAAGAGCGAGAGCAGGTCATCATTGCTACTGCTCGGGAGGTCTGGAGGATCCAGGTAAGACAACAAGTCATCTGGGTTAGCCAGCTCCGGAAGGAGCTACAGAGGAAGGGGACAAGAGGAAAAGAACTGGTTAGTAAAGATCCGTATGAGAAGGTTGATCTCACGTTGACATGGAAACGCTGAATGAAAAAACGTCACAAAAAAAACATCTGCACATTTCATTCCAATGTATCTCATCACAAATGTAGGATCTATTCTGGTCCACTTTGAAACATATCAAATCCCAATAAACAATGTAGGATCTATTCTGGTCCACTGTGAAACATATCAAATCCCAATAAACAATGTAGGATCTATTCTGGTCCACTGTGAAACATATCAAATCCCAATAAACAATGTAGGATCTATTCTGGTCCACTGTGAAACATATCAAATCCCAATAAACAATGTAGGATCTATTCTGGTCCACTTTGAAACATATCAAATCCCAATAAACAATGTAGGATCTATTCTGGTCCACTTTGAAACATATCAAATCCCAATAAACAATGTAGGATCTATTCTGGTCCACTTTGAAACATATCAAATCCCAATAAACAATGTAGGATCTATTCTGGTCCACTTTGAAACATATCAAATCCCAATAAACAATGTAGGATCTATTCTGGTCCACTTTGAAACATATCAAATCCCAATAAACAATGTAGGATCTATTCTGGTCCACTTTGAAACATATCAAATCCCAATAAACAATGTAGGATCTATTCTGGTCCACTTTGAAACATATCAAATCCCAATAAACAATGTAGGATCTATTCTGGTCCACTTTGAAACATATCAAATCCCAATAAACAATGTAGGATCTATTCTGGTCCACTTTGAAACATATCAAATCCCAATAAACAATGTAGGATCTATTCTGGTCCACTGTGAAACATATCAAATCCCAATAAACAATGTAGGATCTATTCTGGTCCACTGTGAAACATATCAAATCCCAATAAACAATGTAGGATCTATTCTGGTCCACTGTGAAACATATCAAATCCCAATAAACAATGTAGGATCTATTCTGGTCCACTTTGAAACATATCAAATCCCAATAAACAATGTAGGATCTATTCTGGTCCACTTTGAAACATATCAAATCCCAATAAACAATGTAGGATCTATTCTGGTCCACTTTGAAACATATCAAATCCCAATAAACAATGTAGGATCTATTCTGGTCCACTTTGAAACATATCAAATCCCAATAAACAATGTAGGATCTATTCTGGTCCACTTTGAAACATATCAAATCCCAATAAACAATGTAGGATCTATTCTGGTCCACTTTGAAACATATCAAATCCCAATAAACAATGTAGGATCTATTCTGGTCCACTTTGAAACATATCAAATCCCAATAAACAATGTAGGATCTATTCTGGTCCACTTTGAAACATATCAAATCCCAATAAACAATGTAGGATCTATTCTGGTCCACTTTGAAACATATCAAATCCCAATAAACAATGTAGGATCTATTCTGGTCCACTTTGAAACATATCAAATCCCAATAAACAATGTAGGATCTATTCTGGTCCACTTTGAAACATATCAAATCCCAATAAACAATGTAGGATCTATTCTGGTCCACTGTGAAACATATCAAATCCCAATAAACAATGTAGGATCTATTCTGGTCCACTGTGAAACATATCAAATCCCAATAAACAATGTAGGATCTATTCTGGTCCACTGTGAAACATATCAAATCCCAATAAACAATGTAGGATCTATTCTGGTCCACTTTGAAACATATCAAATCCCAATAAACAATGTAGGATCTATTCTGGTCCACTTTGAAACATATCAAATCCCAATAAACAATGTAGGATCTATTCTGGTCCACTTTGAAACATATCAAATCCCAATAAACAATGTAGGATCTATTCTGGTCCACTTTGAAACATATCAAATCCCAATAAACAATGTAGGATCTATTCTGGTCCACTTTGAAACATATCAAATCCCAATAAACAATGTAGGATCTATTCTGGTCCACTTTGAAACATATCAAATCCCAATAAACAATGTAGGATCTATTCTGGTCCACTTTGAAACATATCAAATCCCAATAAACAATGTAGGATCTATTCTGGTCCACTTTGAAACATATCAAATCCCAATAAACAATGTAGGATCTATTCTGGTCCACTTTGAAACATATCAAATCCCAATAAACAATGTAGGATCTATTCTGGTCCACTTTGAAACATATCAAATCCCAATAAACAATGTAGGATCTATTCTGGTCCACTGTGAAACATATCAAATCCCAATAAACAATGTAGGATCTATTCTGGTCCACTGTGAAACATATCAAATCCCAATAAACAATGTAGGATCTATTCTGGTCCACTGTGAAACATATCAAATCCCAATAAACAATGTAGGATCTATTCTGGTCCACTTTGAAACATATCAAATCCCAATAAACAATGTAGGATCTATTCTGGTCCACTTTGAAACATATCAAATCCCAATAAACAATGTAGGATCTATTCTGGTCCACTTTGAAACATATCAAATCCCAATAAACAATGTAGGATCTATTCTGGTCCACTTTGAAACATATCAAATCCCAATAAACAATGTAGGATCTATTCTGGTCCACTTTGAAACATATCAAATCCCAATAAACAATGTAGGATCTATTCTGGTCCACTTTGAAACATATCAAATCCCAATAAACAATGTAGGATCTATTCTGGTCCACTTTGAAACATATCAAATCCCAATAAACAATGTAGGATCTATTCTGGTCCACTTTGAAACATATCAAATCCCAATAAACAATGTAGGATCTATTCTGGTCCACTTTGAAACATATCAAATCCCAATAAACAATGTAGGATCTATTCTGGTCCACTTTGAAACATATCAAATCCCAATAAACAATGTAGGATCTATTCTGGTCCACTTTGAAACATATCAAATCCCAATAAACAATGTAGGATCTATTCTGGTCCACTGTGAAACATATCAAATCCCAATAAACAATGTAGGATCTATTCTGGTCCACTGTGAAACATATCAAATCCCAATAAACAATGTAGGATCTATTCTGGTCCACTTTGAAACATATCAAATCCCAATAAACAATGTAGGATCTATTCTGGTCCACTTTGAAACATATCAAATCCCAATAAACAATGTAGGATCTATTCTGGTCCACTGTGAAACATATCAAATCCCAATAAACAATGTAGGATCTATTCTGGTCCACTTTGAAACATATCAAATCCCAATAAACAATGTAGGATCTATTCTGGTCCACTTTGAAACATATCAAATCCCAATAAACAATGTAGGATCTATTCTGGTCCACTTTGAAACATATCAAATCCCAATAAACAATGTAGGATCTATTCTGGTCCACTTTGAAACATATCAAATCCCAATAAACAATGTAGGATCTATTCTGGTCCACTTTGAAACATATCAAATCCCAATAAACAATGTAGGATCTATTCTGGTCCACTTTGAAACATATCAAATCCCAATAAACAATGTAGGATCTATTCTGGTCCACTGTGAAACATATCAAATCCCAATAAACAATGTAGGATCTATTCTGGTCCACTTTGAAACATATCAAATCCCAATAAACAATGTAGGATCTATTCTGGTCCACTTTGAAACATATCAAATCCCAATAAACAATGTAGGATCTATTCTGGTCCACTTTGAAACATATCAAATCCCAATAAACAATGTAGGATCTATTCTGGTCCACTTTGAAACATATCAAATCCCAATAAACAATGTAGGATCTATTCTGGTCCACTTTGAAACATATCAAATCCCAATAAACAATGTAGGATCTATTCTGGTCCACTTTGAAACATATCAAATCCCAATAAACAATGTAGGATCTATTCTGGTCCACTTTGAAACATATCAAATCCCAATAAACAATGTCAAAAAAACAACAACACAGAAAACATGTATACTAGTGATGCACTGGTCAGCTGTTTGTTTACTCACACCCACCCGCAATACCCACAACCCCCTGCAATACCCACAACCCCTTGCAATACCCACAACCCCCTGCAATACCCACAACCCCCTGCAATACCCACAACCCCCTGCAATACCCACAACCCCTTGCAATACCCACAACCCCCTGCAATACCCACAACCCCCTGCAATACCCACAACCCCCTGCAATACCCACAACCCCCTGAAATACCCACACCCCCTGCAATACCCACAACCCCCTGCAATACCCACAACCCCCTGCAATACCCACAACCCCTTGCAATACCCACAACCCCCTGCAATACCCACAACCCCCTGCAATACCCACAACCCCCTGCAATACCCACAACCCCCTGCAATACCCACAACCCCCTGCAATACCCACACCCCCTGCAATACCCACAACCCCCTGCAATACCCACACACCCCTGCAATACCCACAACCCCCTGCAATACCCACAACCCCCTGAAATACCTAGTCACCCACAAAACCCACACCCACCCGCCATACCCACAGCCACCCGCCATACCCACAGCCACCCGCCATACCCACAGCCACCCGCCATACCCACAGCCACCCGCCATACCCACAACCACCCGCCATACCCACAGCCACCCGCCATACCCACAACCACCCGCCATACCCACACCCACCCGCCATACCCACAGCCACCCGCCATACCCACAGCCACCCGCCATACCCACAGCCACCCGCCATACCCACAGCCACCCGCCATACCCACAGCCACCCGCCATACCCACAACCACCCGCCATACCCACAGCCACCCGCCATACCCACAGCCACCCGCCATACCCACAGCCACCAGCAATTGCTAATAATCCATTCGCAACCGCCCGACTACATGCGAAAATCAAACATTAGGCTACTGATCTGGCCCTCCCGTCTTTTTTATTTTCAACTATTTTCAACTCTCCATTTCACAGCTTTTCTCACAGTCCTTTTTACCTCAGTGGATCCGACAGTAACTTATTTTTTTTTTTGTGTATTTGGTGCGCATACAGTTACGCTTCGATCACACCGACAGCGTGGTTTCAGTTTGGTACCAGAAGTACATTCCTTTCCAGTGAAACGCTGCGTTTGCCCTGCAGTGTTGCTGAGGCAGTTGCTTCTTCTGTGTGGTGCGGAGGTAGGATTTATCTAACGTATGGCGTCAAACTGTCTGTGTGGTGCGTAGGTAGGATTTATCTAACGTATGGCGTCAAACTGTCTGTGTGGTGCGTAGGTAGGATTTATCTAACGTATGGCGTCAAACTGTCTGAGTAGAGGGTTTGACAGAAATGCTAGCAGAAGGTGAATGTTTAACGTTTGTTGGACACGTATCCAGATGATGCTGCGTACCGTTTTGCGCCGCAACGCTGTCGGTGTGATCGAGGTGTTAGGCCGTAAAGCTTAGGATTACGCAATAACAGCAGATAAAACAAACAAAAATAAATAAATAATATGTAGCCTGTAGATAAAAATCAAACAAAATTAATTCAATTATGGATTTTTAATCCATTGATTTCTCTTTATTCAACGTTCAGTCACGCAATATTTCATGACCTTTAACCCACCGTGTGACAACACGACTCATCACCCACCCACCACGTGGATATAACCTCAGACACCATGGGACAACCCGACTCATCACCCACGGTTAACCCATAACCCATCACTAATATACAGTGGGGCAAAAAGGTATTTAGTCAGCCACCAATTGAGCAAGTTCTCCCACTTAAAAAGATGAGAGGCCTGTAATTTTCATCATAGGTACACTTCAACTATGACAGACAAAATGAGAAAAAAAAATCCAGAAAATCACATTGTCAGATTTTGAATGAATTTATTTACAAATTATGGTGGAAAATAAGTATTTGGTCAATAACAAAAGTTTCTCAATACTTTGTTATATACCTTTTGTTGGCAATGACAGAGGTCAAACGTTTTCTGTAAGTCTTCACAAGGTTTTCAAACACTGTTGCTGGTATTTTGGCCCATTCCTCCATGCAGATCTCCTCTAGAGCAGTGATGTTTTGGGGCTGTTGCTGGGCAACACGGACTTTCAACTCCCTCCAAAGATTTTCTATGGGGTTGAGATCTGGAGACTGGCTAGGCCACTCCAGGACCTTGAAATGCTTCTTACGAAGCCACTCCTTCGTTGCCCGGGCGTTGTGTTTGGGATCATTGTCATGCTGAAAGACCCAGCCACGTTTCATCTTCAATGCCCTTGCTGATGGAAGGAGGTTTTCACTCAAAATCTCACGATACATGGCCCCATTCATTCTTTCCTATACACGGATCAGTCGTCCTGGTCCCTTTGCAGAAAAACAGCCCCAAGCATGATGTTTCCACCCCCATGCTTCACAGTAGGTATGGTGTTCTTTGGATGCAACTCAGCATTCTTTGTCCTCCAAACACGACGAGTTGAGTTTTTACCAAAAAGTTATATTTTGGTTTCATCTGACCATATGACATTCTCCCAATCTTCTTCTGGATCATCCAAATGCTCTCTAGCAAACTTCAGACGGGCCTGGACATGCACTGGCTTAAGCAGGGGGACACGTCTGGCACTGCAGGATTTGAGTCCCTGGCGGCGTAGTGTGTTACTGATGGTAGGCGTTGTTACTTTGGTCCCAGCTCTCTGCAGGTCATTCACTAGGTCCCCCCGTGTGGTTCTGGGATTTTTGCCCACCGTTCTTGTGATCATTTTGACCCCACGGGGTGAGATCTTGCGTGGAGCCCCAGATCGAGGGAGAATATCAGTGGTCTTGTATGTCTTCCATTTCCTAATAATTGCTCCCACAGTTGATTTCTTCAAACCAAGCTGCTTACCTATTGCAGATTCAGTCTTCCCAGCCTGGTGCAGGTCTACCATTTTGTTTCTGGTGTCCTTTGACAGCTCTTTGGTCTTGGCCATAGTGAAGTTTGGAGTGTGACTGTTTGAGGTTGTGGACAGGTGTCTTTTATAGTGATAACAAGTTCAAACAGGTGCCATTAATACAGGTAACGAGTGGAGGACAGAGGAGCCTCTTAAAGAAGAAGTTACAGGTCTGTGAGAGCCAGAAATCTTGCTTGTTTGTAGATGACCAAATACCTATTTTCCACCATAATTTGCAAATAAATTCACAAAAAATCCTACAATGTGATTTTCTGGATTTTTTTTTCTCATTTTGTCTGTCATAGTTGAAGTGTACCTATGATGAAAATTACAGGCCTCTCTCATCTTTTTAAGTGGGAGAACTTGCACAATTGGTGGCTGACTAAATACTTTTTTGCCCCACTGTATACATCTCAAATGGCACCCTATTTTCTAAATAAGTAGTGCACTATATAGGGAATAGGTTGCCATTTGGGAACGTAACCCATGTGTGTCTAACTTACATCCAAGGAAGGTTCGGGCATATCTGGGAGCCCTCCACCCAGTCCCTCTAAGGGGTCGCCGTGCTGCTGAGGATGATTGTTAGGGCCGGGCTGTTGTTGCTGTGGGGGCGGAGCCTGTTGTCGTGACGGCTGAGGAGGCCCACTGTGATGCAACGGCTGTCCCGATTGGCTGCCGGGGTGAGATGGGGCGTGTAAGCTCTGCTGTGACAAGTTGTGGGACTGGTTAGTGTTGGCAGGATGAGGTATCTGAGAAGGGAGGAAGAGAGAGAGAGAGAGAGAGAGAGAGAGAGAGAGAGAGAGAGAGAGAGAGAGAGAGAGAGAGAGAGAGAGAGAGAGAGAGAGAGAGAGAAGAGCGAGAGAGAGAGAGAGAGAGAGAGAGAGAGACAGAGACAGAGAGACAGAGAGACAGAGACAGAGAGAGAGACACAGAGACAGAGAGAGAGACACAGAGACAGAGAGACAGAGAGACACAGAGAGAGAGAAGAGAGAGAGAGAGAGAGAGAAGAGAGAGAGAGAGAGAGAGAGAGAGAGAGAGAGAGAGAGAGAGAGAGAGAGAGAGAGAGAGAGAGAGAGAGAGAGAGAGAGAGAGAGAGAGACACAGAGAGAGAGAGAGAGAGAGACACAGAGAGAGGGAAGAGAGAGAGAAGAGAGAGAGAGAAGAGAGACACAGAGAGAGAGAAGAGAGAGAGAAGAGAGAGAGAAGAGAGAGAGAGAGAGAGAGAGAGAGAGAGAGAGAGAGAGAGAGAGAGAGACACAGAGAGAGAGAGAGAAGAGAGAGAGAGAGAGAGAAGCATTGAGATTAGTGTGAGTTGGGACATGTAAATTAGAACAGGGTTGAAGCTAATAGGAAATCACTTCCATGTCTGCAGTGTTAAAGCTTACTGCAGTTGCTTACATATAACCTGTACACTGAGTGACTCTTACAGTTAGTAAGATTACCCATGTTCAAATCAAATTGTATTTGTCACATGCGCCAAATACAACAGTGAAATGCTTAGCTACAAGCCCTTAACCAACAATGCTTTAAGAAGTTAAGAAACAAATACAAATAAGTGTTAAGTAAAAAAATAGATAAGTAGAATTTTTTTGGGTTGAAAATATAAGTAACAAATAATTAAACAGTAAAATAGCAGTAAAATAACAATGTGGAGGCTATATACAGGGTGTTACGGTACAGAGTCAATGTGGAGGCTATATACAGGGTGTAACGGTACAGAGTCAATGTGGAGGCTATATACAGGGTGTTACGGTACAGAGTCAATGTGGAGGCTATATACAGGGTGTTACGGTACAGAGTCAATGTGGAGGCTATATACAGGGGGTACTGGTACAGAGTCAATGTGGAGGCTATATACAGGGTGTTACGGTACAGAGTCAATGTGGAGGCTATATACAGGGTGTTACGGTACAGAGTCAATGTGGAGGCTATATACAGGGTGTTATGGTACAGAGTCAATGTGGAGGCTATATACAGGGTGTTACGGTACAGAGTCAATGTGGAGGCTATATACAGGGGGTAGCAGTACAGAGTCAATGTGGAGGCTATATAGAGGGGGTACCGGTACAGAGTCAATGTGGAGGCTATATACAGGGTGTTACGGTACAGAGTCAATGTGGAGGCTATATACAGGAGGTACCGGTACAGAGTCAATGTGGAGGCTATATACAGGGGGTACTGGTACAGAGTCAATGTGGAGGCTATATACAGAGTGTTACGGTACAGAGTCAATGTGGAGGCTATATACAAGGTGTTACGGTACAGAGTCAATGTGGAGGCAGTACAGAGTCAATGTGGAGGCTATATACAGGGGGTACTGGTACAGAGTCAATGTGGAGGCTATATACAGAGTGTTACGGTACAGAGTCAATGTGGAGGCTATATACAGGGGGTACCGGTACAGAGTCAATGTGGAGGCTATATACAGGGTGTTACGGTACAGAGTCAATGTGGAGGCTATATACAGGGGGTACCGGTACAGAGTCAATGTGGAGGCTATATACAGGGTGTTACGGTACAGAGTCAATGTGGAGGCTATATACAGGGGGTACCGGTACAGAGTCAATGTGGAGGCTATATACAGGGGGTACCGGTACAGAGTCAATGTGGAGGCTATATACAGGGTGTTACGGTACAGAGTCAATGTGGAGGCTATATACAGGAGGTACCGGTACAGAGTCAATGTGGAGGCTATATACAGGGGGTACCAGTACAGAGTCAATGTGGAGGCTATATACAGGGGGTACTGGTACAGAGTCAATGTGGAGGCTATATACAGAGTGTTACGGTACAGAGTCAATGTGGAGGCTATATACAAGGTGTTACGGTACAGAGTCAATGTGGAGGCTATATACAGGGTGTTACGGTACAGAGTCAATGTGGAGGCTATTGACAGGGTGTTACGGTACAGAGTCAATGTGGAGGCTATATACAGGGGGTACCGGTATAGTGTCAATGGGGAGACTATATACAGAGGGTACCGGTACAGAGTCAATGTGTGGGGGCACCGGTTAGTCGAGGTAATTGAGGTAATATTTACATGCAGGTAGAGTTAAAGTGACTATGTATAGATAATAAACAGAGAGTAGCAGCAGTGTAAAAGAGGGGTCTGGAAAGCCCTTTGATTAGCTGTTCAGGAGTCTTATGGCTCGGGGGTAGATGCTGTTAACTTCACTAGGGTAGGGGGCAGCATTCGGAATTTTGGATGAAAAGCGTGCCCAAATTAAACTGCCTGCTACTCAGGCCCAGAAGCTAGGATATGCATATAATTGGTCGATTTGGATAGAAAACACTCTAAAGTTTCCAAAACTGTTAGAACAATATATGTAAGTATAACAGAACTGATATGACAGGCGAAAACCTGAGGAAAATCCATCCAGGAAGTACTAATATTTGGAAAGGCTGTTTTTCCATTGAAAGCCTATCCACCATACAAAGGCTTTGGACCCAGTTCACGATCTCTATGGCTTTTTCTACTCGTGGCCAGTCTTTAGGCATTGTTTCAGCACTTCCAATGAGTGGACAGTGGAAATGTCCAGACATGACTCCAGAGCGCCTTTCTTGTTTCTCCTTTGCTGTTGACGAAGCTTTGGTCCGTTTGAAATATTATCGATTATTTATGACAAAAACTACCTGAGGATTGATTTTAAACATTCTTTGACATGTTTCTACAAACTTTTATTGTACTTTTTTGACTTTTCGTCTGGATGTTGAGAGCGCGCTTTGTGCCTTTGGATTACTGAACTAAACGGAGGTTTTTGGACATAAAGAGGGACATTATCGAACAAAACTAACATTTATTATTTAACATGGAGTCCTGGGAGTGCCACCAGATGAAGATCATCAAAGGTAAGTGATTAATTTAATCGCTATTTCTGACTTTTGTGAGTCCTCCTTGGCTGGAAAATGTCTGTATGTTGTTCTGTGGCTAGGCGCTGTCCTAACATAATCACATGGTGTGCTTTCGCCGTAAAGCCTTTTTGAAATCGGACACTGTGGTTGGATTAACAAGAAGTTTAGCTTTAAAATGGTGTATAATACTTGTATGTTTGAGGAATTTTAATTATGGGATTTCTGTTGTTTGAATTTGGCGCCCTGCAATTTCACTGGCTGTTGTCGAGGTGGGGGTTAGCGTCCCAATGATACCAGAGAGGTTACGAAGCCTTTTGGACCTAAACTTGGCACTCCGGTTCCGCTTGTCGTGTGGTAGCAGAGAGAACAGACTATGACTAGGGTGGCTGGAGTCTTTGACAATTTTTAGGGCCTTCCTCTGACACCATCTGGTATAGAGATCCTGGATGACAGGAAGCTTGGCCCCAGTGATGTACTGGGCCGTACGCACTACCCTCTGTATACATCACACATGGCAGTAAACTTGAAAATGTGTAAACTTTAACTTACAGAGTCAGGCATGCTGTGTGAGAGGGGTTTGTCCTGTGCCATGTCTGGCGGGTGGGACAGAGCGGGGCCGTGCATGAAGTCGTTCATGGTCGTACCACCGGGGTTCCCATGGGGGAAGTCAAAGCCCCCGCTGTGGCCCTGGTAATTGTTACCTAGTAACACAACAAAAATCAAAACAAGCAAGTTACTTTTAGAGGTTATTTTATTTTTATTTATTTTTCAAATCACATAATCACTATGATATAAGTACAGATATAAATAGAGGCTCTTGTTCTATGTTTTTATGTACACAGAAATATAATCTAAAAACCCATTGTTGGTACCTTGGCCCTATGATCCTCCAGGAACTAAGAGGATTAAGTTAGGAAGAAAGAGGCTAAGTAAATAATGTACCTTGGTCCTATGTTCCTCCAGGAACTAAGAGGTTTAAGTTAGGAAGAAAGAGGCTAAGTAAACAATGTACCTTGGCCCTATGTTCCTACAGGAACTAAGAGGATTAAGTTAGGAAGAAAGTATCTCTAAATAATGTACCTTGGTCCTATGTTCCTCCAGGAACTAAGATGATTAAGTTAGGAAGAAAGAGGCTAAGTAAATAATGTACCTTGGCCATATGTTCCTCCAGGAACGAAGAGGATTAAGTTAGGAAGAAAGTATCTCTAAATAATGTACCTTGGTTCTATGTTCCTCCAGGAACTAAGAGGATTAAGTTAGGAAGAAAGAGGCTAAGTAAATAATGTACCATGGCTCCCGTATTCGCTGTTGTTGCCCCCCTGTTGGGGCTGGTAGGGCGAGGGCCCTGGGCCGAGCAGGGCGATCATCTCCATCACGTTGGGCAGGGTCATCTGGGTGGGGCTCATGGTCTTGAACCTCTTGGCCATGGGTCCATCTGGATCCTCCTTGATGTGGATATCAGTCTTGATGGCCACAGGTCTCCAACTACACGAAGGGTCTATGGTCACCTCCTCAAACTCCGAGCTGGGAGGGAAATAGTGAGATGACGTCAAGAGAAAGAATGAATATTTGCTGCTCCACAGCTCTTTATTACTTTATTATTATTATCCCAATAAACAATGGTTGCACTTTACAGAAGTCAAAAACATAGTGTTAATATCTTTAAAAAAAATCTCTCAAGGAGGTTGATAAGTGATAACGTTCATGGTGATTGGTGCAGGAGGGGGTGTTGATGAGTATGGGTGAGGATGTTGGGACAGCCATCTTACTTTTGGATGGCATTTAGAATCCCCCACATGTACTGGTCAACTTCTAGTCCCTCTAATAATGCTGTTTTACTGTGGAGGGAGAGAGAGGACATAAACATTACGGACTGAATACAGAAGGTAACCATCAGAGTGGTCATTGATCTTTTCAACTCTTTGTTTATTAACTGAGTATTTCACATATAGCATAAATCATTTTATTCAATGTAGTTTTAAAAGGGGACAGTGCCCATTATTTCAACATGACTGTAACAGCTCCAGGTTCACCCAGCCAGGGTAGGATCGTCCACCCCGTGTTCAACTGCAGTCCCAACTTACTTGCATACTGGACATCGCCACGTTCCTCGCTCACAGTTCAACTGTAAGTAGGATTCCAAATCAAAGCACTGGACGTGTTTACAGTCGTGACCTCTGGCGGGAAGTTGGATCCGCCGGAAGGTGATTGGACATTTGAGGGAGACCTTGATGGCCGTCTGTTCGACGCCGTCCTCGCCGTTCAGAGTGGTGTTCACAGAGGACGTCGCTACGCTGCTGAAGTTTCTCTTAACTGGGGAGATGGGAGGAAGACCACAATGGAGATGGGAGGAAGACCACAATGGAGATGGGAGGAAGACCACAATGGAGATGGGAGGAAGACCACAATGGGAATAAGGGAGATGGGAGGAGGACCACAATGGGAATAAGGGAGATGGGAGGAGGACCACAATGGGAATAAGGGAGATGGGAGGAGGACCACAATGGGAATAAGGGAGATGGGAGGAAGACCACAATGGGAATAAGGGAGATGGGAGGAAGACCACAATGGGAATAAGGGAGATGGGAGGAGGACCACAATGGGAATAAGGGAGATGGGAGGAAGACCACAATGGGAATAAGGGAGATGGGAGGAAGACCACAATGGGAATAAGGGAGATGGGAGGAAGACCACAATGGGAATAAGGGAGATGGGAGGAAGACCACAATGGGAATAAGGGAGATGGGAGGAGGACCACAATGGGAATAAGGGAGATGGGAGGAGGACCACAATGGGAATAAGGGAGATGGGAGGAAGACCACAATGGGAATAAGGGAGATGGGAGGAAGACCACAATGGGAATAAGGGAGATGGGAGGAAGACCACAATGGGAATAAGGGAGATGGGAGGAAGACCACAATGGGAATAAGGGAGATGGGAGGAAGACCACAATGGGAATAAGGGAGATGGGAGGAAGACCACAATGGGAATAAGGGAGATGGGAGGAAGACCACAATGGGAATAAGGGAGATGGGAGGAAGACCACAATGGGAATAAGGGAGATGGGAGGAAGACCACAATGGGAATAAGGGAGATGGGAGGAAGACCACAATGGGAATAAGGGAGATGGGAGGAAGACCACAATGGGAATAAGGGAGATGGGAGGAAGACCACAATGGGAATAAGGGAGATGGGAGGAAGACCACAATGGAGATGAGAGGAGGATCACAATGGAGATGGGAGGAGGACCACAATGGAGATGAGAGGAGGACCACAGTGGAGATGGGAGGAGGACCACAGTGGAGATAAGGGGTCAACTTTATTGTGTTGTTCTTGATGATTTTAAAAAGCTATGTAGACACATGTTCAGTTTAAAAGGTCAAATAAAATCAATCAATCAGAGAGAGAGGGTCACTCAGTACCAGAGAGAGAGGGTCACAGTACCAGAGGGCGAGGGTCACTCAGTACCAGAGGGCGAGGGTCACTCAGTACCAGAGGGCGAGGGTCACTCAGTACCAGAGGGAGAGGGTCACTCAGTACCAGAGGGAGAGGGTCACTCAGTACCAGAGGGAGAGGGTCACTCAGTACCAGAGGGAGAGGGTCACTCAGTACCAGAGAGAGGGTCACTCAGTACCAGAGAGAGGGTCACTCAGTACCAGAGGGCGAGGGTCACTCAGTACCAGAGAGAGAGAGTCACTCAGTACCAGAGAGAGAGAGTCACTCAGTACCAGAGAGAGAGAGTCACTCAGTACCAGAGAGAGAGGGTCACTCAGTACCAGAGAGAGAGGGTCACTCAGTACCAGAGAGAGGGTCACTCAGTACCAGAGGGCGAGGGTCACTCAGTACCAGAGGGCGAGGGTCACTCAGTACCAGAGGGAGAGAGTCACTCGGTACCAGAGAGAGAGGGTCACTCAGTACCAGAGAGAGAGGGTCACTCAGTACCAGAGAGAGAGGGTCACTCAGTACCAGAGAGAGAGGGTCACTCAGTACCAGAGAGAGAGGGTCACTCAGTACCAGAGAGAGGGTCACTCAGTACCAGAGAGAGGGATGCCAGTAGTGTACCTTTGGTGATGCAGTGCTCTGCAGGCAGTAGCCTCTTCTTCAGTAAGCCTTGCAGGACGGAGCGGACAGACGGTCTGTGGACCAGCTGCAGTACAAACAGGTGAGACTGTAGAGGAGAGGAGCATCATCATTATCACCATTATCACCACCATCATTACATCATCCTCATCACCACCATCTTCCTCATCCTCTTCACCACCATCATCCTCATTATCATTACATCATCCTCTTCACCACCATCATCCTCATCACCACCATCATCCTCATCACCACCACATCATCCTCATCATCATTACATCATCCTCATCACCACCACAATCCTCCTCATCACCACCACAATTCTCCTCCTCATCACCACAATCCTCCTCATCACCACCACAATCCTCCTCATCATCACCACAATCCTCCTCATCATCACCACAATCCTCCTCCTCATCACCACATACCTCTTCATCATCACCACAATCCTCCTCATCATCACCACAATCCTCCTCCTCATCACCACATACCTCTTCATCATCCCCAGAATCATCCTCATCCTCACCACAATTCTCCTCATCATCACCATCATCACCACCATCATTATCATCATCACCACCATTAGTAGTAGTAGTGGTTGTTGTTGTCAGTACAGTACTCACACAGCAGCAGGCGGTAACTGTGATCTGGATGGTGTTCCTTCCTGGTTGGCAGACTTGTTTCAGGTGCAGGGGCTTGTGGGACGTCTTGTTGTCGCCGCGCTCGATGTTGAGAGGCGTGGCGTTAACACTGACCTGCACAGAGGAAAGGGACGGTTAGTGTGTGTGTGTGTGTGTGTGTGTGTGTGTGTGTGTGTGTGTGTGTGTGTGTGTGTGTGTGTGTGTGTGTGTGTGTGTGTGTGTGTGTGGTGTTCTTACTGACCTGCACAGAGGAAAGGGACGGTTAGTGTGTGTGTGTGTGTGTGTGTGTGTTTATGTGTGTGTGTGTGGTGTTCTTACTGACCTGCACAGAGGCGGGCCAGTTGGTGTTCATTTGTCGGTCCTCGTGATGGTAACATTTAAACTGCAGCTCCAGATCTGACCTGCAGGGGGACAGAGCAGAACAACCTGTCATTTAAACTGCAGTTCCACATCTGACCTGCAGGAGGACAGAGCAGAACAACCTGTCATTTAAACTGCAGTTCCACATCTGACCTGCAGGGGGACAGAACAGAACAACCTGTCATTTAAACTGCAGTTCCACATCTGACCTGCAGGGGGACAGAGCAGAACAACCTGTCATTTAAACTGCAGTTCCACATCTGACCTGCAGGGGGACAGAACAGAACAACCTGTCATTTAAACTGCAGTTCCACATCTGACCTGCAGGGGGACAGAGCAGAACAACCTGTCATTTAAACTGCAGTTCCACATCTGACCTGCAGGAGGACAGAGCAGAACAACCTGTCATTTAAACTGCAGTTCCACATCTGACCTGCAGGAGGACAGAGCAGAACAACCTGTCATTTAAACTGCAGTTCCACATCTGACCTGCAGGAGGACAGAGCAGAACAACCTGTCATTTAAACTGCAGTTCCACATCTGACCTGCAGGGGGACAGAACAGAACAACCTGTCCATTCATCTATTAGCTAGCGTGGCCAGACTGTAATCTCGAATTCGCTCTTGGAGAAGGATTGACCAAAGCTAGTGCATCTGTAAAATGGCTGATAACAACAGGATGGATATACAGTGTACACTCTGACTAAGGATCTAAAATGACTAGGATCTATAAAATGTATAGATTATTAAATGTATGACAGAGCTGGACCCTGATCACAAATCAGGGCTGTACTTTACACACATCACTGACCAATAGAGAAACACCCTCCTACATACTGACCAATAGAGGAACACCCTCCTACATACTGACCAATAGAGGGTGTAGGTTAGGGTGTAGGGGTAGGGTGTAGGGGTAGGGTGTAGGGTGTAGGGTTAGGGTGTAGAGTTAGGGTGTAGAGTTAGGGTGTAGGGTGTAGGGTTAGGGTGTAGGGTGTAGAGTATAGGGTTAGGGTGTAGGGTGTAGGGGTAGGGTGTAGGGTTAGGGTGTAGGGTGTAGAGTATAGAGTTAGGGTGTAGGGGTAGGGTATAGGGTGTAGAGTTAGGGTTTAGGGTGTAGAGTTAGGGTGTAGGGTTTAGGGTTTAGGGTGTAGGGTTAGGGTGTAGAGTTAGGGTGTAGGCTTAGGGTGTAGGGGTAGGGTGTAGGGTTAGGGTGTAGAGTTAAGGTGTAGGGTGTAGGGTTAGGGTGTAGGGGTAGGGTGTAGGGTGTAGGGTTAGAGTGTAGGGTTAGGGTGTAGAGTTAGGGTGTAGGGTTAGGGTGTAGGGTGTAGGGTTAGGGTGTAGGGTTAGAGTGTAGGGTTAGAGTGTAGGGTTAGGGTGTAGAGTTAGGGTGTAGGGGAAGGGTGTAGGGTTAGGGTGTAGGGTTAGAGTGTAGGGTTAGAGTGTAGGGTTAGGGTGTAGAGTTAGGGTGTAGGGTTATGGTGTAGGGTTAGGGTGTAGGGTGTAGGGTTAGGGTGTAGAGTTAGGGTGTAGGGGTAGGGTGTAGGGTTAGGGTGTAGGGTTAGGGTGTAGGGTTAGGGTGTAGGGGTAGGGTATAGGGTGTAGGGTAGGGTATAGGGTGTAGAGTTAGGGTGTAGGGTTAGGGTGTAGGGTTAGGGTGTAGGGGTAGGGTGTAGGGTTAGGGTGTAGGGTTAGAGTGTAGGGTTAGAGTGTAGGGTGTAGGGGTAGGGTGTAGGGGTAGGGTGTAGGGGTAGGGTGTAGGGTGCAGGGTTAGGGTGTAGGGTGTAGGGTTAGGGTGTAGGGTTAGGGTGTAGGGTTAGAGTGTAGGGGTAGGGTGTAGGGTGTAGGGGTAGGGTGTAGGGTAGGGTGTAGGGGTAGGGTGTAGGGTGCAGGGTTAGGGTGTAGGGTGTAGGGTTAGGGTGTAGGGTTAGGGTGTAGGGTGTAGAGTTAGGGTGTAGGGTATAGGGTGTAGGGTTAGAGTGTAGGGTTAGGGTGTAGGCTCAGGGTGTAGGGTGTAGGGTGTAGAGTTAGGGTGTAGGGTATAGGGTGTAGGGTTAGAGTGTAGGGTTAGGGTGTAGGCTCAGGGTGTAGGGTTAGTGTCTAGGGGTAGGGTGTAGGGGTAGGGTGTAGGGTTAGTGTCTAGGGGTAGGGTGTAGGGGTAGGGTGTAGGGTTAGTGTCTAGGGGTAGGGTGTAGGCTTAGGGTGTAGGGTTAGTGTCTATGGTTAGGGTGTAGGGGTAGGGTGTAGAGTTAGGGTGTAGGGGTAGGGTGTAGGGTTAGGGTGTAGGGTTAGAGTGTAGGGTTAGGGTGTAGGGTGTAGGGTTAGGGTGTAGGGTTAGGGTGTAGGGTGCAGGGTGTAGGGTTAGAGTGTAGGGTTAGAGTGTAGGGTTAGGGTGTAGGGTGCAGGGGTAGGGTGTAGGGTTAGAGTGTAGGGTTAGGGTGTAGGGTTAGGGTGCAGGGTTAGAGTGTAGGGTTAGGGTGTAGGGGTAGGGTGTAGGGTTAGAGTGTAGGGTTAGGGTGTAGGGTTAGGGTGCAGGGGTAGGGTGTAGGGTGCAGGGGTAGGGTGTAGAGTTAGGGTGTAGGGTGTAGGGTTAGAGTGTAGGGTTAGGGTGTAGGGTGCAGGGTGTAGGGTTAGAGTGTAGGGTTAGAGTGTAGGGTTAGGGTGTAGGGTTAGGGTGTATGGTTAGGGTGTAGGGTTAGGGTGTAGGGTGCAGGGTGTAGGGTTAGAGTGTAGGGTTAGAGTGTAGGGTTAGGGTGTAGGCTTAGGGTGTAGGGTTAGTGTCTAGGGGTAGGGTGTAGGGGTAGGGTGTAGGGTTAGTGTCTAGGGGTAGGGTGTAGGGGTAGGGTGTAGGGTTAGTGTCTAGGGGTAGGGTGTAGGCTTAGGGTGTAGGGTTAGTGTCTATGGTTAGGGTGTAGGGGTAGGGTGCAGGGGTAGGGTGTAGAGTTAGGGTGTAGGGGTAGGGTGTAGGGTTAGGGTGTATGGTTAGAGTGTAGGGTTAGGGTGTAGGGTGTAGGGTTAGGGTGTAGGGTTAGGGTGTAGGGTGCAGGGTGTAGGGTTAGAGTGTAGGGTTAGAGTGTAGGGTTAGGGTATAGGGTGCAGGGTGTAGGGTTAGAGTGTAGGGTTAGAGTGTAGGGTTAGGGTGTAGGGTTAGGGTGTAGGGTTAGGGTGTAGGGGTAGGGTGTAGGGTTAGAGTGTAGGGTTAGGGTGTAGGGTTAGGGTGCAGGGGTAGGGTGTAGGGTTAGAGTGTAGGGTTAGAGTGTAGGGTTAGGGTGTAGGGTTAGGGTGTAGGGTTAGAGTGTAGGGTTAGGGTGTAGGGTTAGGGTGTAGGGTTAGGGTGCAGGGGTAGGGTGTAGGGTGCAGGGGTAGGGTGTAGAGTTAGGGTGTAGGGTGTAGGGTTAGAGTGTAGGGTTAGGGTGTTGGGTGCAGGGTGTAGGGTTAGAGTGTAGGGTTAGAGTGTAGGGTTAGGGTGTAGGGTTAGGGTGTAGGGTGCAGGGTGTAGGGTTAGAGTGTAGGTTCAGAGTGTAGGGTTAGGGTGTAGGATGCAGGGTGTAGGGTTAGAGTGTAGGGTTAGGGTGTAGGGTGCAGGGGTAGGGTGTAGGGTTAGAGTGTAGGGTTAGGGTGTAGGGTTAGGGTGCAGGGTTAGAGTGTAGGGTTAGGGTGTAGGGGTAGGGTGTAGGGTTAGAGTGTAGGGTTAGGGTGTAGGGTTAGGGTGCAGGGGTAGGGTGTAGGGTTAGAGTGTAGGGTTAGGGTGTAGGGTTAGGGTGTAGGGTTAGAGTGTAGGGTTAGGGTGCAGGGGTAGGGTGTAGGGTTAGAGTGTAGGGTTAGGGTGTAGGGTTAGGGTGTAGGGGTAGGGTGTAGGGTGTAGGGTGTAGGGGTAGGGTGTAGGGGTAGGGTGTAGGGTTAGGGGGTAGGGTGTAGGGTGTAGGGTGTAGGTTGTAGGGTGTAGGGATAGGGTGTAGGCTTAGGGTGTAGGGTTAGGGTGTAGAGTGTAGGGTGTAGGGTTAGGGTGTAGGGTTAGAGTGTAGGGTTAGGGTGTAGGCTTAGGGTGTAGGGTTAGGGTGCAGGGGTAGGGTGTAGGGTTAGGGTGTAGAGTTAAGGTGTATGGTTAGGGTGTAGGGTTAGAGTGTAGGGTTAGGGTGTAGTGTTAGGGTGTAGGGTTAGAGTGTAGGGTTAGGGTGTAGGGTTAGGGTGTAGGGTGCAGGGTGTAGGGTTAGAGTGTAGGGTTAGAGTGTAGGGTTAGGGTGTAGGGTGCAGGGGTAGGGTGCAGGGTTAGAGTGTAGGGTTAGGGTGTAGGGTTAGGGTGTAGGGTTAGAGTGTAGGGTTAGGGTGCAGGGGTAGGGTGTAGGGTTAGGGTGTAGAGTTAGGGTGTAGGGTGTAGGGTTAGGGTGTAGGGTGTAGGGTGCAGGGTGTAGGGTTAGAGTGTAGGGTTAGAGTGTAGGGTGCAGGGTTAGGGTTTAGAGTTAAGGTGTAGGGGTAGAGTGTAGGGTTAGAGTGTAGGGTTAGGGTGTAGGGTTAGGGTGTAGGCTTAGGGTGTAGGGTTAGGGTGTAGAGTTAAGGTGTATGGTTAGGGTGTCGGGTTAGAGTGTAGGGTTAGGGTGTAGGGTTAGGGTGTAGAGTTAAGGTGTATGGTTAGGGTGTCGGGTTAGAGTGTAGGGTTAGGGTGTAGGGTTAGGGTGTAGGCTTAGGGTGTAGGGTTAGGGTGTAGAGTTAAGGTGTATGGTTAGGGTGTCGGGTTAGAGTGTAGGGTTAGGGTGTAGGGTTAGGGTGTAGGGTGCAGGGTTAGAGTGTAGGGTTAGAGTGTGGGTGTAGGGTGTAGGGTTAGGGTGTAGGGTTAGGGTGTAGGGTGTAGGGTTAGAGTGTAGGGTTAGGGTGTAGGGTGCAGGGGTAGGGTGTAGGGTTAGAGTGTAGGGTTAGGGTGTAGGGTTAGGGTGCAGGGTTAGAGTGTAGGGTTAGGGTGTAGGGGTAGGGTGTAGGGTTAGAGTGTAGGGTTAGGGTGTAGGGTTAGGGTGTAGGGTTAGGGTGCAGGGGTTGGGTGTAGGGTTAGAGTGTAGGGTTAGGGTGTAGGGTTAGGGTGTAGGGTTAGAGTGTAGGGTTAGGGTGTAGGGTTAGAGTGTAGGGGTAAGGTGTAGGGTGTAGGGGTAGGGTGTAGGGGTAGGGTGTAGGGTGCAGGGTTAAGGTGTAGGGTTAGGGTGTAGGGTTAGAGTGTAGGTTTAGGGTGTAGGGTTAGAGTGTAGGGTTAGGGTGCAGGGGTAGGGTGTAGGGTTAGAGTGTAGGGTTAGGGTGTAGGGTTAGGGTGTAGGGTTAGAGTGTAGGGTTAGGGTGTAGGGTTAGAGTGTAGGGGTAAGGTGTAGGGTGTAGGGGTAGGGTGTAGGGGTAGGGTGTAGGGTGCAGGGTTAAGGTGTAGGGGTAGGGTGTAGGGTGTAGGGATAGGGTGTAGGCTTAGGGTGTAGGGTTAGGGTGTAGAGTGTAGGGTGTAGGGTTAGGGTGTAGAGTTAGAGTGTAGGGTTAGGGTGTAGGCTTAGGGTGTAGGGTGTAGGGGTAGGGTGTAGGGTTAGGGTGTAGAGTTAAGGTGTATGGTTAGGGTGTAGGGTTAGAGTGTAGGGTTAGGGTGTAGTGTTAGGGTGTAGGGTTAGGGTGAAGGGGTAGGGTGTAGGGTTAGAGTGTAGGGTTAGGGTGTAGGGTTAGAGTGTAGGGTTAGAGTGTAGGGTTAGGGTGTAGGGTTAGAGTGTAGGGGTAGGGTGTAGGGTGTAGGGGTAGGGTGTAGGGTAGGGTGTAGGGGTAGGGTGTAGGGTGCAGGGTTAGGGGGTAGGGTGTAGGGTTAGGGTGTAGGGTTAGAGTGTAGGGTTAGGGTGCAGGGGTAGGGTGTAGGGTTAGAGTGTAGGGTTAGGGTGTAGGGTTAGAGTGTAGGGTTAGGGTGTAGGGTTAGAGTGTAGGGGTAGGGTGTAGGGTGTAGGGTGTAGGGGTAGGGTGTAGGGGTAGGGTGTAGGGTGTAGGTTGTAGGGTGTAGGGATAGGGTGTAGGCTTAGGGTGTAGAGTGTAGGGTGTAGGGTTAGGGTGTAGGGTTAGAGTGTAGGGTTAGGGTGTAGGATTAGGGTGTAGGGTTAGGGTGCAGGGGTAGGGTGTAGGGTTAGGGTGTAGAGTTAAGGTGTATGGTTAGGGTGTAGGGTTAGAGTGTAGGGTTAGGGTGTAGTGTTAGGGTGTAGGGTTAGAGTGTAGGGTTAGGGTGTAGAGTTAGGGTGTAGGGGTAGAGTGTAAGGTTAGAGTGTAGGGTTAGGGTGTAGGGTGTAGGGTGTAGGGTTAGAGTGTAGGGTTAGAGTGTAGGGTTAGGGTGTAGGGTTAGGGTGTAGGGTGCAGGGTGTAGGGTTAGAGTGTAGGGTTAGAGTGTAGGGTTAGGGTGTAGGGTGCAGGGGTAGGGTGTAGGGTTAGAGTGTAGGGTTAGGGTGTAGGGTTAGGGTGTAGGGTTAGAGTGTAGGGTTAGGGTGCAGGGGTAGGGTGTAGGGTTAGGGTGTAGGGTTAGGGTGTAGGGTGTAGGGTTAGGGTGTAGGGTTAGGGTGTAGGGTGTAGGGTGCAGGGTGTAGGGTTAGAGTGTAGGGTTAGAGTGTAGGGTGCAGGGTTAGGGTTTAGAGTTAAGGTGTAGGGGTAGAGTGTAGGGTTAGAGTGTAGGGTTAGGGTGTAGGGTTAGGGTGTAGAGTTAAGGTGTATGGTTAGGGTGTCGGGTTAGAGTGTAGGGTTAGGGTGTAGGGTTAGGGTGTAGGGTGCAGGGTGTAGGGTTAGAGTGTAGGGTTAGAGTGTAGGGTTAGGGTGTAGGGTGCAGGGGTAGGGTGTAGGGTTAGAGTGTAGGGTTAGGGTGTAGGGTTAGGGTGCAGGGTTAGAGTGTAGGGTTAGGGTGTAGGGGTAGGGTGTAGGGTTAGAGTGTAGGGTTAGGGTGTAGGGTTAGGGTGTAGGGTTAGGGTGCAGGGGTAGGGTGTAGGGTTAGAGTGTAGGGTTAGGGTGTAGGGTTAGAGTGTAGGGTTAGGGTGCAGGGGTAGGGTGTAGGGTTAGAGTGTAGGGTTAGGGTGTAGGGTTAGGGTGTAGGGTTAGAGTGTAGGGTTAGGGTGTAGGGTTAGAGTGTAGGGGTAAGGTGTAGGGTGTAGGGGTAGGGTGTAGGGGTAGGGTGTAGGGTGCAGGGTTAAGGTGTAGGGGTAGGGTGTAGGGTGTAGGGATAGGGTGTAGGCTTAGGGTGTAGGGTTAGGGTGTAGAGTGTAGGGTTAGGGTGTAGGGTTAGAGTGTAGGGTTAGGGTGTAGGCTTAGGGTGTAGGGTTAGGGTGTAGGGGTAGGGTGTAGGGTTAGGGTGTAGAGTTAAGGTGTATGGTTAGGGTGTAGGGTTAGAGTGTAGTGTTAGGGTGTAGTGTTAGGGTGTAGGGTGTAGGGTTAGGGTGCAGGGGTAGGGTGTAGGGTTAGAGTGTAGGGTTAGGGTGTAGGGTTAGAGTGTAGGGTTAGAGTGTAGGGTTAGGGTGTAGGGTTAGAGTGTAGGGGTAGGGTGTAGGGTGTAGGGGTAGGGTGTAGGGTAGGGTGTAGGGTGTAGGGTGTAGGGTGCAGGGTTAGGGGGTAGGGTGTAGGGTTAGGGTGTAGGGTTAGAGTGTAGGGTTAGGGTGTAGGGTGTAGGGTGTAGGGGTAGGGTGTAGGTTTAGGGTGTAGAGTTAAGGTGTATGGTTAGGGTGTAGGGTTAGAGTGTAGTGTTAGGGTGTAGGGTGTAGGGTGTAGGGTGTAGGGTTAGGGTGTAGAGTTAGGGTGTAGGGTTAGAGTGTAGGGTTAGGGTGTAGGGTGCAGGGTGTAGGGTTAGAGTGTAGGGTTAGAGTGTAGGGTTAGGGTGTAGGGTGCAGGGTGTAGGGTTAGAGTGTAGGGTTAGAGTGTAGGGTTAGGGTGTAGGGTGCAGGGGTAGGGTGTAGGGTTAGAGTGTAGGGTTAGGGTGTAGGGTTAGGGTGTAGGGTTAGAGTGTAGGGTTAGGGTGCAGGGGTAGGGTGTAGGGTTAGGGTGTAGAGTTAGGGTGTAGGGTGTAGGGTTAGGGTGTAGGGTTAGGGTGCAGGGTGCAGGGTGTAGGGTGCAGGGTGTAGGGTTAGAGTGTAGGGTTAGAGTGTAGGGTGCAGGGTTAGGGTTTAGAGTTAAGGTGTAGGGGTAGAGTGTAGGGTTAGAGTGTAGGGTTAGGGTGTAGGGTTAGGGTGTAGGGTGCAGGAGTAGGGTGTAGGGTTAGAGTGTAGGGTTAGTGTCTAGGGTTAGGGTGCAGGGTTAGAGTGTAGGGTTAGGGTGTAGGGGTAGGGTGTAGGGTTAGAGTGTAGGGTTAGGGTGTAGGGTTAGGGTGTAGGGTTAGAGTGTAGGGTTAGGGTGTAGGGTTAGAGTGTAGGGGTAGGGTGTAGGGTGTAGGGGTAGGGTGTAGGGTGTAGGGGTAGGGTGTAGGGTGTAGGGGTAGGGTGTAGGGTGCAGGGTGTAGGGGTAGGGTGTAGGGTGTAGGGTGTAGGGATAGGGTGTAGGCTTAGGGTGTAGGGTTAGGGTGTAGAGTGTAGGGTGTAGGGTTAGGGTGTAGGGTTAGAGTGTAGGGTTAGGGTGTAGGCTTAGGGTGTAGGGTTAGGGTGTAGGGGTAGGGTGTAGGGCTAGGGTGTGGAGTTAAGGTGTATGGTTAGGGTGTAGGGTTAGGGTGTAGAGTTAGGGTGTAGGCTTAGAGTGTAGGGTTAGGGTGTAGGGTGCAGGGTGTAGGGTTAGAGTGTAGGGTTAGGGTGTAGGGTTAGGGTGTAGGGTGCAGGGTGTAGGGTTAGAGTGTAGGGTTAGAGTGTAGGGTTAGGGTGTAGGGTGCAGGGGTGGGGTGTAGGGTTAGAGTGTAGGGTTAGGGTGTAGCGTTAGGGTGTAGGGTTAGAGTGTAAGGTTAGGGTGCAGGGGTAGGGTGTAGGGTTAGGGTGTAGAGTTAGGGTGTAGGGTGTAGGGTTAGGGTGTAGGGTGCAGGGTGTAGGGTTAGAGTGTAGGGTTAGAGTGTAGGGTTAGGGTGTAGGGTGCAGGGGTAGGGTGTAGGGTTAGAGTGTAGGGTTAGGGTGTAGGGTTAGGGTGCAGGGTTAGAGTGTAGGGTTAGGGTGTAGGGGTAGGGTGTAGGGTTAGAGTGTAGGGTTAGGGTGTAGGGTTAGGGTGTAGGGTGCAGGGTGTAGGGTGCAGGGTGTAGGGTTAGAGTGTAGGGTTAGAGTGTAGGGTGCAGGGTTAGGGTTTAGAGTTAAGGTGTAGGGGTAGAGTGTAGGGTTAGAGTGTAGGGTTAGGGTGTAGGGTTAGGGTGTAGGGTGCAGGAGTAGGGTGTAGGGTTAGGGTGCAGGGTTAGAGTGTAGGGTTAGGGTGTAGGGGTAGGGTGTAGGGTTAGAGTGTAGGGTTAGGGTGTAGGGTTAGGGTGTAGGGTTAGAGTGTAGGGTTAGAGTGTAGGGTTAGGGTGTAGGGTTAGAGTGTAGGGGTAGGGTGTAGGGTGTAGGGGTAGGGTGTAGGGTAGGGTGTAGGGTGTAGGGTGTAGGGTGCAGGGTTAGGGGGTAGGGTGTAGGGTTAGGGTGTAGGGTTAGAGTGTAGGGTTAGGGTGTAGGGTGTAGGGTGTAGGGGTAGGGTGTAGGTTTAGGGTGTAGAGTTAAGGTGTATGGTTAGGGTGTAGGGTTAGAGTGTAGTGTTAGGGTGTAGGGTGTAGGGTGTAGGGTGTAGGGTTAGGGTGTAGAGTTAGGGTGTAGGGTTAGAGTGTAGGGTTAGGGTGTAGGGTGCAGGGTGTAGGGTTAGAGTGTAGGGTTAGAGTGTAGGGTTAGGGTGTAGGGTGCAGGGTGTAGGGTTAGAGTGTAGGGTTAGAGTGTAGGGTTAGGGTGTAGGGTGCAGGGGTAGGGTGTAGGGTTAGAGTGTAGGGTTAGGGTGTAGGGTTAGGGTGTAGGGTTAGAGTGTAGGGTTAGGGTGCAGGGGTAGGGTGTAGGGTTAGGGTGTAGAGTTAGGGTGTAGGGTGTAGGGTTAGGGTGTAGGGTTAGGGTGCAGGGTGCAGGGTGTAGGGTGCAGGGTGTAGGGTTAGAGTGTAGGGTTAGAGTGTAGGGTGCAGGGTTAGGGTTTAGAGTTAAGGTGTAGGGGTAGAGTGTAGGGTTAGAGTGTAGGGTTAGGGTGTAGGGTTAGGGTGTAGGGTGCAGGAGTAGGGTGTAGGGTTAGAGTGTAGGGTTAGTGTCTAGGGTTAGGGTGCAGGGTTAGAGTGTAGGGTTAGGGTGTAGGGGTAGGGTGTAGGGTTAGAGTGTAGGGTTAGGGTGTAGGGTTAGGGTGTAGGGTTAGAGTGTAGGGTTAGGGTGTAGGGTTAGAGTGTAGGGGTAGGGTGTAGGGTGTAGGGGTAGGGTGTAGGGTGTAGGGGTAGGGTGTAGGGTGTAGGGGTAGGGTGTAGGGTGCAGGGTGTAGGGGTAGGGTGTAGGGTGTAGGGTGTAGGGATAGGGTGTAGGCTTAGGGTGTAGGGTTAGGGTGTAGAGTGTAGGGTGTAGGGTTAGGGTGTAGGGTTAGAGTGTAGGGTTAGGGTGTAGGCTTAGGGTGTAGGGTTAGGGTGTAGGGGTAGGGTGTAGGGCTAGGGTGTGGAGTTAAGGTGTATGGTTAGGGTGTAGGGTTAGGGTGTAGAGTTAGGGTGTAGGCTTAGAGTGTAGGGTTAGGGTGTAGGGTGCAGGGTGTAGGGTTAGAGTGTAGGGTTAGGGTGTAGGGTTAGGGTGTAGGGTGCAGGGTGTAGGGTTAGAGTGTAGGGTTAGAGTGTAGGGTTAGGGTGTAGGGTGCAGGGGTGGGGTGTAGGGTTAGAGTGTAGGGTTAGGGTGTAGCGTTAGGGTGTAGGGTTAGAGTGTAAGGTTAGGGTGCAGGGGTAGGGTGTAGGGTTAGGGTGTAGAGTTAGGGTGTAGGGTGTAGGGTTAGGGTGTAGGGTGCAGGGTGTAGGGTTAGAGTGTAGGGTTAGAGTGTAGTGTTAGGGTGTAGGGTGCAGGGGTAGGGTGTAGGGTTAGAGTGTAGGGTTAGGGTGTAGGGTTAGGGTGCAGGGTTAGAGTGTAGGGTTAGGGTGTAGGGGTAGGGTGTAGGGTTAGAGTGTAGGGTTAGGGTGTAGGGTTAGGGTGTAGGGTGCAGGGTGTAGGGTGCAGGGTGTAGGGTTAGAGTGTAGGGTTAGAGTGTAGGGTGCAGGGTTAGGGTTTAGAGTTAAGGTGTAGGGGTAGAGTGTAGGGTTAGAGTGTAGGGTTAGGGTGTAGGGTGCAGGAGTAGGGTGTAGGGTTAGGGTGCAGGGTTAGAGTGTAGGGTTAGGGTGTAGGGGTAGGGTGTAGGGTTAGAGTGTAGGGTTAGGGTGTAGGGTTAGGGTGTAGGGTTAGAGTGTAGGGTTAGGGTGTAGGGTTAGAGTGTAGGGGTAGGGTGTAGGGTGTAGGGGTAGGGTGTAGGGTGTAGGGGTAGGGTGTAGGGTGTAGGGGTAGGGTGTAGGGTGCAGGGTGTAGGGGTAGGGTGTAGGGTGTAGGGTGTAGGGATAGGGTGTAGGCTTAGGGTGTAGGGTTAGGGTGTAGAGTGTAGGGTGTAGGGTTAGGGTGTAGGGTTAGAGTGTAGGGTTAGGGTGTAGGCTTAGGGTGTAGGGTTAGGGTGTAGGGGTAGGGTGTAGGGCTAGGGTGTGGAGTTAAGGTGTATGGTTAGGGTGTAGGGTTAGGGTGTAGAGTTAGGGTGTAGGCTTAGAGTGTAGGGTTAGGGTGTAGGGTGCAGGGTGTAGGGTTAGAGTGTAGGGTTAGGGTGTAGGGTTAGGGTGTAGGGTGCAGGGTGTAGGGTTAGAGTGTAGGGTTAGAGTGTAGGGTTAGGGTGTAGGGTGCAGGGGTGGGGTGTAGGGTTAGAGTGTAGGGTTAGGGTGTAGCGTTAGGGTGTAGGGTTAGAGTGTAAGGTTAGGGTGCAGGGGTAGGGTGTAGGGTTAGGGTGTAGAGTTAGGGTGTAGGGTTAGGGTGTAGGGTGCAGGGTGTAGGGTTAGAGTGTAGGGTTAGAGTGTAGGGTTAGGGTGTAGGGTGCAGGGGTAGGGTGTAGGGTTAGAGTGTAGGGTTAGGGTGTAGGGTTAGGGTGCAGGGTTAGAGTGTAGGGTTAGGGTGTAGGGGTAGGGTGTAGGGTTAGAGTGTAGGGTTAGGGTGTAGGGTTAGGGTGTAGGGTTAGGGTGCAGGGGTAGGGTGTAGGGTTAGAGTGTAGGGTTAGGGTGTAGGGTTAGGGTGTAGGGTTAGAGTGTAGGGTTAGGGTGCAGGGGTAGGGTGTAGGGTTAGAGTGTAGGGTTAGGGTGTAGGGTTAGGGTGTAGGGTTAGAGTGTAGGGTTAGGGTGTAGGGTGCAGGGGTAGGGTGTAGGGTTAGAGTGTAGGGTTAGGGTGTAGGGTGCAGGGGTAGGGTGTAGGGTTAGGGTGTAGGGTTAGGGTGTAGAGTTAAGGTGTAAGGTTAGGGTGTAGGGTGCAGGGTGTAGGGTTAGGGTGTAGGGTGTAGGGTGTAGGGTGCAGGGTTAGGGTGTAGAGTTAAGGTGTATGGTCAGGGTGTAGGCTTAGGGTGTAGGGTTAGGGTGTAGGCTTAGGGTGTAGGGTTAGGGTGTAGGGCTAGGGTGTAGGCTTAGGGTGTAGGCTTAGGGTGTAGGGTTAGGGTGTAGGGCTAGGGTGTAGAGTTAGAGTGCATTTTAGGGTGTGGGGCAGGGGTATCCTACGAGGTCCAGAGTCTGCTGGCTTTCTGTTCTACCTGATAATTAATTGCACCCACCTGGTGTCTCAGGTCCCTGATTAAAGGAGAAGAATGGGGGAACACAGAGGAACTGACCTCTAGGTCCAGAATCTCAGGTCTAAATCAGTCCCTGATTAGAGGGGAAGAATGGGGGAACACAGAGGAACTGACCTCTAGGTCCAGAATCTCAGGTCTAAATCAGTCCCTGATTAGAGGGGAAGAATGGGGAAACACAGAGTGGAACTGACCTCTAGGTCCAGAATCTCAGGTCGAAATCAGTCCCTGATTAGAGGGGAAGAATGGGGAAACGCAGAGTGGAACTGACCTCTAGGTCCAGAATCTCAGGTCTAAATCAGTCCCTGGTTAGAGGAGAAGAATGGGGATCGCAGAGGAACTGACCTTGAGGTCCAGAGTTGCATTTGAGAGATGAGGAGGAAAGCCTTACCTCCACACGAGGGTCTGGTGTACGGAGGGGCGGAGGTGGAAGACATGGTTACTGACGGCCAGGTTGTGCTCCAGCCTGAAGGGCTCTAGGACCACCCCGTCCCTCACCGGGAAGGTTAGACGCAGCTCCTCGTTGGGGTTGGCTGGGAGAGAGAGAGAGAAAAGTAGACGGTCAGACTTTTCCTCAAATAAAGGTTGGTTAGTGATACTGTACTAATTATACTGACTCTTTATTCAAACACTTTTATTTATTTCACTTTTTAAAACATTTTATGAAGGGAAGTCTCATTGAGACCAAAGTCTCTTCTTCAAGGGAGCTCTGCTCCAACGGAAATGCAGGAAAGAGAAAGTACATAAAAAAAGAACCAGTGATCAAATTACAACAAACAAAGAACTTTATAAAACAACGGTTCAATGATGACGGGACAATAAAGTTAATTCTAATGACAAAGGGACATGAGAGATTATGTATCAGATGAGGACATGATGACAGTTGGGATAGGAAGTCCTCTGCTGTGACACTATGTAAAGAGACTAACCTGGAGGTGGAGGAAGTGTGTGAGAGAGAGAGAGGCACTGCACATAGCCATAATATAACATTTTGAAATGTCTCTATTCCCTTGGAACTTTTGTGTAAATGTGTACTTAAGTTTCCCTCGCCAATAAAGCCTTTTGAATTGAGAGACTGACCTGGAGGAGGAGGAAGAGCAGTGATATTTTGTTTGATGTCTGGAGGGAAGGGGGGCTTGACGTCGTGATTGGGAGACATGTAGGGAGGGATACTACTTCCTGGGGTCATGGGCGGGGTCGGGTTGCCAGGCACTGGGGAGTGGGGGTAGTTACCCACCGGTCGAGGAGGCTGCAAGGATTATAACAGATGAAAATATAAATATAATTTCATTATTATCATTTTAAATAATTAAATAACTAATTTGCAGAAACACAAAAAATACGGATAATTGCATCAAAAATATAGCATATGTATAAACACCAATAAATATATAACAATGTGCATAGATTAAATCAAATGTCGCCTATTTCATCAGGTATCATCAGGTGTTAGTAAGGAGATTGAAAAGTCTACCCCATTCATATTGCCTATTTCATCAGGTGTTAGTAAGGAGATTAAAAAGCCTACCCCATTCATATTGCCTTGGCTGTACTGATATCCACTCCCAGGAAAGTTGTTAGTTTGACCGTTGAAAGCCTCTTGCTGCAAAAAGAAACAGAACAAAACATTAGATGACTATAATGGTGCAGAACTCAGTACACAAACACTGTACTGTTAGTAGTCACTCACTATGGACCTTAGTACACGTTTCTCCAACCCTGTTCCTGGAGAGAGATACCCTCCTGGAGGTTTTAACTCCAACCCTGTTCCTGGAGAGATACCCTCCTGTAGGTTTTAACTCCAACCCTGTTCCTAGAGAGATACCCTCCTGTAGGTTTTAACTCCAACCTTGTTCCTGGAGAGAAACCCTCCTGTAGGTTTTAACTCCAACCTTGTTCCTGGAGAGAAACCCTCCTGTAGGTTTTAACTCCAACCCTGTTCCTGGAGAGATACCCCCCTGTAGGTTTTAACTCCAACCCGGTATCTCTCCAGGAACAGGGTTGGAGGGTATCTCTCCAGGAACAGGGTTGGAGGTTATCTCTCCAGGAACAGGGTTGGAGGTTATCTCTCCAGGAACAGGGTTGGAGGGTATCTCTTCAGGAAAAGGGTTGGAGGTTATCTCTCCAGGAACAGGGTTGGAGGTTATCTCTCCAGGAACTTGGTTGGAGGTTATCTCTCCAGGAACAGGGTTGGAGGTTATCTCTCCAGGAACAGGGTTGGAGGTTATCTCTCCAGGAACAGGGTTGGAGGTTATCTCTCCAGGAAAAGGGTTGGAGGTTATCTCTCCAGGAACAGGGTTGGAGGGTATCTCTCCAGGAACAGGGTTGGAGGTTATCTCTCCAGGAACAGGGTTGGAGGTTATCTCTCCAGGAACAGGGTTGGAGAGCCCTGCTCTAGTGTCTATGGCTGCTTACCTTGTAGTACTGTCCCATGGCCCCTCCAGGAGTGGGGTACTGGCCCTGGATCTGCTGCCCACCAGGCATTCTCTGGCCTGGGTAGTTGGGGGACGGGAGTGGCCTGGAGGGGTTGGGGGTGTGGGTGGGGTACTGGCTCTGCTGCTGGGGGAACCCTTGACTGTTGGGTCCTGGACCATACTGCTGGCCTCCGTAGTTATGCTTCGGAACGAAAGAAGGAAATATATTACTTATTTCATCAAGTAGTTGATTGATTGGACAATAATGATGAAGTTATCAATAGACAGGCTAGGGAGGAATATATTACAATAATGTACAAATAAAAGTTACAAATAAAGTACTAACTACTCATAATACTATACAATATCTGATCCAGGAAGTTACCATCCAATAGGAATTCACCATCCAATAGGAAGTTACCATCCAATAGGAATTCACCATCCAATAGGAATTTAACATTCAATTGGAAGTTACCATCCAGTAGGAAGTTACCATCCAATAGGAAGTTACCATCCAATAGGAATTCACCATCCAATAGGAATGTACCATTCAATTGAAAGTTACCATCCAATAGGAAGTTACGATCCAATAGGAAGTTACCATCCACTAGGAAGTTACCATCCACTAGGAAGTTACCATCCACTAGGAAGTTACCATCCAATAGGAAGTTACTATCCAATAGGAAGTTACCATCCAATAGAAAGTTACTATCCAATTGGAAGTTACCATCCAATAGGAAGTTACTATCCAATAGGAAGTTACCATCAATAGGAAGTTACCATCAATAGGAAGTTACCATCAATAGGAAGTTACCATCCAAAAATAACTGAATCATATTAGATCATGTTTCATTTAACCAATGAGGCCCGAGGGGGTGTGGTATATGGTCAATATACCACGGCTAAGGGCTGTTCTTGTGCACGACGCAATGCGGAGTGCCTGGACACAGCCCTTAGCCGTGGTATATTGGCCATATATCCCAAAGTGCCTTATTGCTATATGAACTGGTTACCCAACGTAATTAGACCAGTAAAAATACATGTTTTGTCATACCCATGGTATACGGTCTGATATACCACAGCTTTCAGCCAATCAGCATTCAGGGCTCGAACCACCCAGTTTATAATGGAAATTAGCTAACTTTGTCTTAGTTTAACATCAATCGAGGGTAGCCTAATAAACACAGATAAGAATATCAATATCTACAGTGAGCCATATTGCTAGTCATAATATAATAATAATATCTACCATTTAGCAGACACTTTTATCCAACGTGAGTTACAGTCACATGTGTATAAATGTTTTACATATAGGTGGTCCCGGGAATTGAACTCACCATCCTGGCATTGCAAGCGCCATGCTCAACCAACTGAGCTATAGAAGAGTCATGGTAGGTTCACCCAAACAGATCCACTCACCTCTCCAGGGTAGGGTCTCTTCACACCCTGCATGCCCATACCCTGAGGCCTGGGTCCTGGGTATCCCTGCTGGGGAATTCTCTGGCCCCCGTGGCCTCCAAAAGGCACCATTCCCTGGGGCCGGGGCTGGTTCATTCCCATGTGGGAGGAGACCATGTTGGAGGGGTTCATGCCCGGACCGGGACCCATGTTCCCTGGGAGGGATGGAGGGCCCCTTGGTCCCCCTGGTCCATGGTTCATGAACTGGTTCTGGTAAGCCTGGCTGGGCCCCATCTGGAACGACGAAGTCATCTGGAAGAGAAAGACAGGGATCAATACAATAGACAGCTGAAAGTGGGATTAAGGTGAAGGCCCATTGGCTCGTAGTTTCCCTAAAGTTTCTAACACAGAGATGATGAAAGGCAATGAAACGAAAGACGATCGTAGTGATTCAAAGCTTTCAGGGAAAAATCCTCCCCTGTATAATTTGTCACATCCATACAAAAGTAGACAATTATCTGTATGTTTGTGTGCTGTAACTATCTACTGTGTTAACAGACACTCTACCTGTCGACCAGGCTAACTCTCCACTCTACCTGTCTACCAGGCTAACTCTCCACTCTCCCTGTCGACCAGGCTGACTCTCTCCACTCTACCTGTCTACCAGGCTGACTCTCTCCACTCTACCTGTCTACCAGGCTGACTCTCCACTCTACCTGTCGACCAGGCTAACTCTCCACTGTACCTGTCTACCAGGCTAACTCTCCACTCTACCTGTCTACCAGGTTGACTCTCCACACTACCTGTCGACCAGGCCGACTCTCCACACTCTACCTGTCTACCAGGCTAACTCTCCACACTCTACCTGTCTACCAGGCCGACTCTCCACACTCTACCTGTCTACCAGGCCGACTCTCCACACTCGACCTGTCTACCAGGTTGACTCTCCACTCTCCCTGTCTACCAGGCTGACTCTCCCCTCTACCTGTCTACCAGGCTGGCTCTCCACACTCTACCTGTCTACCAGGCTGACTCTCCACACTCTACCTGTCTACCAGGCCGACTCTCCACACTCTACCTGTCTACCAGGCCGACTCTCCACACTCTCCCTGTCTACCAGGCTGACTCTCCACTCTACCTGTCTACCAGGCTAACTCTCTACACTCTCCCTGTCTACCAGGCCGACTCTCCACACTCTACCTGTCTACCAGGCCGACTCTCCACATTCTCCCTGTCTACCTGGCTTAGGACGACCACCAACCATTCTGAGGTGTACGTATGGACGTTACAACATACCGGTCCATATTGGTTCATGTCCTTGTTTTGAGTGTCCTGCTGCATGGCGGCAACGGTTGCCGTGGCAGTGGCGGTAGCCGTGGCGGCGGCCGCGGCGACGGCGGCGGCGGCAGCGGCGGCAGCAGGCTGGGTGAAGTCACCGGGGGGACGAGAGTGGGGGGGCATGCCCATGCCACCAGGACTAGAGTCAGGACCTCCAGGGTAGCTAGTAGACAGGAAACAGAAGGTAGCACATTAACTGAGTAGGTAGAAGATAGGTGAGTGTAAAGTGATTGTGTTAGCCGTGCTGCATAACACAATACGTGGTTCTGCATACCTACATTTAAGTCTATCCTACTTAAAACATTTGAAAAACATCAAAAATGCTCCCCCGCTACACGTGTCTCAGTATACAGCTGAGAGATAACTTCAAACTTAACCTTAAGTTTTAAGTGATTTTGAAACCCAACAAATTTGAGATTGAAATGAGTGACAACATGGACTGACTGTCCTCTCTCCACACCAAACAGGCAGCATATAAACCCCTCATACGATCAATGAGTTTCAACAAGCCTGTGTACCAACCAGGCAGCATATAAACCCCCCCATACAATCAGTGGGTTTCAACAAGCCTGTGCACCAACCAGGCAGCATATAAACCCCCCCCCATACACTCAGTGGGTTTCAACATGATTGTTCTATTCAATATTTCACAAACTCTTGACCTGTCGACCAGGCAGACTCTCCACACTCTACCTGTCTACCAGGCCGACTCTCCACTCTACCTGTCTACCAGGCCGACTCTCCACTCTACCTGTCGACCAGGCTAACTCACTCCACTCTACCTGTCTACCAGGCCGACTCTCCACTCTACCTGTCTACCAGGCCGACACTCCACTCTACCTGTCTACCAGGCTAACTCTCCACTCTACCTGTCGACCAGGCTGACTCTCCACTACCTGTCGACCAGGCTGACTCTCCACTACCTGTCGACCAGGCTGACTCTCCACACTCTACCTGTCTACCAGGCTAACTCTCCACTCTACCTGTCTACCAGGCTGACTCTCTCCACTCTACCTGTCTACCAGACCGACTCTCCACACTCTACCTGTCTACCAGGCTGACTCTCCACTCTACCTGTCTACCAGGCTGACTCTCTCCACTCTACCTGTCTACCAGACCGACTCTCCACACTCTACCTGTCTACCAGGCTTACTCTCCACACTCTACCTGTCTACCAGACCGACTCTCCACACTCTACCTGTCTACCAGGCTGACTCTCTCCACTCTACATGTCGACCAGGCTGACTCTCCACTACCTGTCTACCAGGCTAACTCTCCACTACCTGTCTACCAGGTCGACTCTCCACACTCTACCTGTCTACCAGGCTAACTCTCCACTCTACCTGTCAACCAGGCTGACTCTCTCCACTCTACCTGTCTACCAGACCGACTCTCCACACTCTACCTGTCAACCAGGCTAACTCTCCACACTCTACCTGTCTACCAGGCTGACTCTCCACTACCTGTCAACCAGGCTAACTCTCCACACTCTACCTGTCTACCAGGCTGACTCTCCACTACCTGTCGACCAGGCCAATTCTCCACTCTACCTGTCTACCAGGCTGACTCTATATATAGAAAATGGTGCCATTTAGGACTCTACCATAAAGCCTCCCCACACTCACTTCCCCCAAAGCCTCCTCCTCCCCCGGGGCCCACACTCACTTCCCCCTGAAGCCTCCTCCTCCACCGGGGCCCACACTCACTTCCCCCAAAGCCTCCTCCTCCCCCGGGGCCCACACTCACTTCCCCCTGAAGCCTCCTCCTCCACCGGGGCCCACACTCACTTCCCCCTGAAGCCTCCTCCTCCCCCGGGGCCCACACTCACTTCCCCCCGAAGCCTCCTCCTCCCCCGGGGCCCACACTCACTTCCCCCCAAAGCCTCCTCCTCCCCTGGGGCCCACACTCACTTCCCCCCGAAGCCTCCTCCTCCCCCGGGGCCCACACTCACTTCCCCCCGAAGCCTCCTCCTCCCCCGGGGCCCACACTCACTTCCCCCCGAAGCCTCCTCCTCCCCCGGGGCCCACACTCACTTCCCCCCGAAGCCTCCTCCTCCCCCGGGGCCCACACTCACTTCCCCCCGAAGCCTCCTCCTCCCCCGGGGCCCACACTCACTTCCCCCCGAAGCCTCCTCCTCCCCCGGGGCCCACACTCACTTCCCCCCGAAGCCTCCTCCTCCCCCGGGGCCCACACTCACTTCCCCCCGAAGCCTCCTCCTCCCCCGGGGTAGCCTTGGCGTCCGTACAGGCCCTGCTGCATGTAAGCCTGGTTCTGCTGTCCTGGGTACTGGGGGGAGTTCATCCCCTGGTTGTTCCCAGACATACCCCCCTGACCCATGGGGTTACCACCAGGGTTCATGGGGTTACCGCTATTAGCCATGTGGTTCGCCAACACCTGGTGGGTAGACAGAAACAGATGTGTTTGGTTTAGTTTCAGTCTGTCAGGGAGTGACTGAGACCTGATGTCTGTCAGGGAGTGACTGAGACCTGATCTCTGTCAGGGAGTGACTGAGACCTGGGTGTCATGATGTCTGTCAGGTAGTGACTGAGACAGGGATGTCATGATGTCTGTCAGGTAGTTACTGAGACAGGGATGTCATGATGTCTGTCAGGGAGTGACTGAGACCTGGGTGTCATGAAGTCTGTCAGGGAATGAAAGCGACCTGGGTGTCAGGAGGTCTGTCAGGGATTGACTGGGGCCTGGGGGTCAGGATGTCTGTCAGGGAGTGACTGAGACCTGTTGTCTGTCAGGGAGTGACTGAGACCTGATGTCTGTCAGGGAGTGACTGAGACCTGATGTCTGTCAGGGAGTGACTGAGACCTGATGTCTGTCAGGGAGTGACTGAGACTTGGGTGTCATGATGTCTGTCAGGGAGTGACTGAGACCTGGGTGTCAGGATGTCTGTCAGGGAGTGACTGAGACCTTGGTGTCAGGATGTCTGTCAGGTAGTGACTGAGACAGGGATGTCATGATGTCTGTCAGGTAGTGAGTGAGACAGGGATGTCATGATGTCTGTCAGGGAGTGACTGAGACCTGGGTGTCAGGATGTCTGTCAGGGAGTGACTGGGGCCTGGGGGTCAGGATGTCTGTCAGGGAGTGACTGAGACCTGTTGTCTGTCAGGGAGTGACTGGGGCCTGGGGGTCAGGATGTCTGTCAGGGAGTGACTGAGACTTGGCTGTCAGGTTGTCTGTCAGGGAGTGACTGAGACCTGGGTGTCAGGATGTCTGTCAGGGAGTGACTGGGGCCTGGGGGTCAGGATGTCTGTCAGGGAGTGACTGAGACCTGTTGTCTGTCAGGGAGTGACTGGGGCCTGGGGGTCAGGATGTCTGTCAGGGAGTGACTGAGACTTGGCTGTCAGGTTGTCTGTCAGGGAGTGACTGAGACCTGGGTGTCATGATGTCTGTCAGAGAGTGACTGAGACAGGGATGTCATGATGTCTGTCAGGGAGTGACTGAGACCTGGGTGTCAGGATGTCTGTCAGAGAGTGACTGAGACAGGGATGTCATGATGTCTGTCAGGGAGTGACTGAGACCTGGGTGTCAGGATGTCTGTCAGGGAGTGACTGGGGCCTAGGGGTCAGGATGTCTGTCAGGGAGTGACTGAGACCTGGTTGTCATGATGTCTGTCAGGGAGTGACTGAGACAGGGATATCATGATGTCTGTCAGGGAGTGACTGAGACCTGGGTGTCAGGATGTCTGTCAGGGAGTGACTGGGGCCTGGGGGTCAGGATGTCTGTCAGGGAGTGACTGGGGCCTAGGGGTCAGGATGTCTGTCAGGGAGTGACTGAGACCTGGGGGTCATTATGTCTGTCAGGGAGTGACTGAGACCTGGGTGTCATTATGTCTGTCAGGGAGTGACTGAGACCTGATGTCTGTCAGGGAGTGACTGAGACCTGAGTGTCAGGATGTCTGTCAGGGAGTGACTGAGATCTGGGTGTCTGGATGTCTGTCAGGGAGTGACTGAGACTTGTGTCAGGATGTCTGTCAGAGAGTGACTGAGACAGGGATGTCATTATGTCTGTCAGGGAGTGACTGGGGCCTGGGTGTCAGGATGTCTGTCAGGGAGTGACTGGGGCCTGGGGGTCAGGATGTCTGTCAGGGAGTGACTGGGGCCTGGGGGTCATGATGTCTGCCAGGGAGTGACTGCGACCTGGGTGTCAGGATGTCTGTCAGAGAGTGACTGGGGCCTGGGGGTCAGGATGTCTGTCAGGGAGTGACTGAGACCTGGGTGTCAGGATGTCTGTCAGGGAGTGACTGAGACAGGGATGTCCTGATGTCTGTCAGGGAGTGACTGAGACCTGGGGGTCAGGATGTCTGTCAGGGAGTGACTGAGACCTTGGGGTCAGGATGTCTGTCAGGGAGTGACTATTACTACTGTAGTCACTACTACTACTATTACTATTGCTACTATTACTACTGTAGTCACTACTACTACTACTATTACTACTGCTACTATTACTACTGTAGTTGTCACGTTCCTGACCTATTTATGTTAGTTTGTTATGTGTGTTAGTTGGTCAGGATGTGAGGTTGGGTGGGCATTCTATGTTTTCTGTTTCTGTGTTGGTTTTGGGTTGCCTGGTATGGCTCTTAATTAGAGGCAGGTGTTTGGCGTTCCTCTAATTAAGAGTCATATTTAGGTAGGCGTTGTCACAGTGTTCGGTGTGGGTGATTGTCTTCCGTGTCTGTGTAATTGTTTGCACCATACGGGACTGTTACGGTTTGTTCGGTTTGTGTAGTCTAATTGTCCTATTCATGCGTTCTTCTTGTTTTATGTGAGTTCGTCATATAGGTCTGTCTACACCGTTTGTTGTTTTTGTTAGTTTAGTCACTTTCGTGTTTTGTTAAATAAATTATGTCGTTAAACTCCACTGCGCCTTGGTTCGATCACTACTCCTCCTTTTCGGTAGAAGAGGAGGAGGACCGCCGTTACAGAATCACCCACCAAATCTCCAGAACCAAGCAGCGGAGTAAACGGAGTAAGGGACAGGAAAAGGAGGAATGGACTTGGGAAGATATATTGGACGGGAAAGGTTGCTACACATGGGAGGAGATCCTGGCTGGTAGGGATCACCTCCCATGGGAACAGCTGGAGGCACTGAGGAGAGCAGAGGCTACAGGAGAGAGGAACCGGAGTTATGAGGGAACCCGTCTTGCACAGAAGCCCAAAAAGCCTGTGAGTAACACCCACAAATTTCTTGGGGGGGGGACTAAGAGGTAGTGGGCCAAGGGCAGGTAGGAGACCTGCGCCCACTTCCCAGGCTTACCGTGGAGAGCGGGAGTACAGGCAGGCGCCGTGTTACGCAGTAGAGCGCACGGTGTCTCCTGTACGAGTGCATAGCCCTGTGCGGGTTATTCCACCTCCCAGCACTGGTCGGGCGACCGGGAGCATTCAACCAGGTAAGGTTGGGCAGGCTCAATGCTCAAGAGAGCCAGTATGCCTCCACGGTCCGGTATTTCCGGCGCCACCTCCCCGCCCCAGCCTAGTACCTACAGTGCCTACACTACGCACTAGTCTACCAGTGCGTCTCCTGAGCCCTGTTCCTCCTCCACGCACTCTCCCTGTAGTGCGTGTATCCAGTTCGGTGCCTCCAGTTCCGGCACCACGCACTAAGCCTCCTGTGCGTCTCCAGAGCCCTGTACACACTGTTTCGTCTCCCCCTACTAATCCTGATGTGCTTGTCCTCAGCCCGGTGTCACCAGTGCCGGTACCACGCACCAGGTATAGAGTGGGCTTTGAGAGTACAGTGTGCCCTGTCCCTGCTCCCCGCACTAGTATGAAGGTGCGTGTCCTTAGCCCGGTGCCTCCAGTTCCGGCACCACGCACCAGGTCTACAGTGCGCCTTATCCGGCCAGAGCCATCCGTCTCCCCAGCGCCATCTGAGCCATCCGTCTCCCCAGCGCCATCTGAGCCATCCGTCTCCCCAGCGCCATCTGAGCCATCCGTCTCCCCAGCGCCATCTGAGCCATCCGTCTCCCCAGCGCCGTCTGAGCCATCCGTCTCCCCAGCGCCATCTGAGCCATCCGTCTCCCCAGCGCCGTCTGAGCCATCCGTCTGCAATGAGCCTGCAAAGCCGCCCGTCTGCCATGAGCCTGCAAAGCCGCCCGTCTGCCATGAGCCTACAGAGTCGTCCGCCAGACAGGAGCCGCTAGAGCCGCCCGCCAGACAGGAGCCGCTAGAGCCGTCCGTCAGACAGGATCTGCCAGAGCCGCCAACCAGACAGGATCTGCCAGAGCCGCCAACCAGACAGGATCTGCCAGAGCCGCCAACCAGACAGGATCTGCCAGAGCCGCCAACCAGACAGGATCTGCCAGAGCCGCCAGCGATCCATGAGCGTCGAGAGCCGTCAGCCAGCCATGAGCGTCGAGAGCCGTCAGCCAGCCATGAGCGTCGAGAGCCGTCAGCCAGCCATGAGCGTCGAGAGCCGTCAGCCAGCCATGAGCGTCGAGAGCCGTCAGCCAGCCATGAGCGTCGAGAGCCGTCAGCCAGCCATGAGCGTCGAGAGCCGTCAGCCAGCCATGAGCGTCGAGAGCCGTCAGCCTGCCATGAGCGTCGAGAGCCGTCAGCCTGCCATGAGCGTCCAGATTCGTCAGTCAGCCATGAGCTGCCCTTCAGCCTGAAACGGCTATATAACCAGAACTGCCCCTCAGTCCAGAGCTGTCTCTCTGTCCGGAGCTGCCTTTCAGTCCGGAGTTGCCCCTCTATCGTGATCTCCCTCTCTATCTTGATCTACCTCTATTTTCTGATCTATCCCTCTGTCTGGTGCTATCCCTCTGTGTTGATTTATCTCTCTGTCCTGGTGTTGTCCATGTCATTGATGTTACTAAAAGGATTTTGTGGGGGTAAATTGAGGGTGGACATTTTTAGGGGGAGAGGGAGGTTAGGATTGATTATGGTGGGGTGGGGACCTCGCCCGGAGCCTGAGCCACCACCGTGGTCAGATGCCCACCCAGACCCTCCCCTAGACTTTGTGCTGGTGCGCCCAGAGTTCGCACCTTATGGGGGGGGTTATGTCACGTTCCTGACCTATTTATGTTAGTTTGTTATGTGTGTTAGTTGGTCAGGACGTGAGGTTGGGTGGGCATTCTATGTTTTCTGTTTCTGTGTTGGTTTTGGGTTGCCTGGTATGGCTCTTAATTAGAGGCAGGTGTTTGGCGTTCCTCTAATTAAGAGTCATATTTAGGTAGGCGTTGTCACAGTGTTCGGTGTGGGTGATTGTCTTCCGTGTCTGTGTAATTGTTTGCACCATACGGGACTGTTACGGTTTGTTCGCTTTGTGTAGTCTAATTGTCCTATTCATGCGTTCTTCTTGTTTTATGTGAGTTCGTCGTATAGGTCTGTCTACACCGTTTGTTGTTTTTGTTAGTTTAGTCACTTTCGTGTTTTGTTAAATAAATTATGTCGTTAAACTCCACTGCGCCTTGGTTCGATCACTACTCCTCCTTTTCGGTAGAAGAGGAGGAGGACCGCCGTTACAGTAGTCACTACTACTAATATTATTACTACTGCTACTATTACTACTGTAGTCACAACCACTACTATTACTACTGTAGTCACTACTACTAATATTATTACTACTGTAGTCACTACTACTATCACTACTGTAGTCACAACTGCTACTATTACTACTGTAGTCACTACCACTACTATTACTACTGCTAATATTACTACTGTAGTCACTACCACTACTATTACTACTGCTACTATTACTATTGTAGTCACTACCACTACTATTACTACTGCTACTATTACTACTGTAGTCACTACTACTACTATTACTACCACTACTATTACTACTGCTACTATTACTACTGTAGTCACTACCACTACTAGTACTACTGCTACTATTACTAAAGCTACTATTACTACTGTAGTCACTACTGCTACTATTACTACTGCTACTATTACTACTGTAGTCACTACTGCTACTATTACTACTGTAGTCACTACCACTACTATTACTACTGCTACTATTACTACTGTAGTCACTACTGCTACTACTACTACTGTAGTCACTACCACTACTACTGCTACTATTACTACTGTAGTCACTACCACTACTACTGCTACTATTACTACTGTAGTCACTACCACTACTATTACTACTGTAGTCACTACCACTACTATTACTACTGCTACTACTACTACTGTAGTCACTACCACTACTACTGCTACTATTACTACTGTAGTCACTACCACTACTATTACTACTGCCACTACTGTAGTCACTACCACTACTACTGCTACTATTACTACTGTAGTCACTACCACTACTATTACTACTGCTACTATTACTACTGTAGTCACTACTACTACTACTGATACTACCGCTACTATTACTACTGTAGTCACTACCACTACTACTGCTACTATTACTACTGTAGTCACTACCACTACTATTACTACTGCTACTATTACTACTGTAGTCACTACTACTACTACTGCTGCTACTATTACTACTGTAGTCACTACTGCTACTATTACTACTGTAGTCACCACCACTACTATTACTACTGTAGTCACTACCACTACTATTACTACTGTAGTCACTACCACTACTATTACTACTGCTACTATTACTACTGTGGTCACTACCACTACTATTACTACTGTAGTCACTACTGCTACTATTACTACTGTAGTCACTACTACTATCACTACTGTAGTCACTACTGCTACTATTACTACTGTAGTCACTACCACTACTATTACTACCACTACTATTACTACTGTAGTCACTACCACTATTATTACTACTATTACTACTGTAGTCACTACCACTATTATTACTACTATTACTACTGTAGTCACTACACCTATTATTACTACTATTACTACTGTAGTCACTACCAATACTATTACTACTGCTACTATTACTACTGTAGTCATTACCACTACTATTACTACTGCTACTATTACTACTGTAGTCACTACCACTACTATTACTACTGTAGTCACTACTGCTACTATTACTACTGTAGTCACTACCAATACTATTACTACTGTAGTCACTACTACTATTATTACTACTGTAGTCACTACCACTACTATTACTACTGCTACTATTACTACTGTAGTCACTACCAATACTATTACTACTGTAGTCACTACTGCTACTATTACTACTGTAGTCACTACCAATACTATTACTACTATTACTACTGCTACTATTACTACTGTAGTCACTACCACTACTATTACTACTGTAGTCACTACTACTAATATTATTACTACTGTATTCACTACTACTATCACTACTGTAGTCACTACTGCTACTATTACTACTGTAGTCACTACCACTACTATTACTACTGCTAATATTACTACTGTAGTCACTACCACTACTATTACTACTGCTACTATTACTACTGTAGTCACTACTACTACTACTACTACTATTACTACTGTAGTCACTACCACTACTATTACTACCACTACTATTACTACTGTAGTCACTACTGCTACTATTACTACTGTAGTCACCACCACTACTATTACTACTGTAGTCACTACCACTACTATTACTACTGTAGTCACTACCACTACTATTACTACTGCTACTATTACTACTGCTACTATTACTACTGCTACTATTACTACTGTAGTCACTACTGCTACTATTACTACTGTAGTCACTACTACTATCACTACTGTAGTCACTACTGCTACTATTACTACTGTAGTCACTACCACTACTATTACTACCACTACTATTACTACTGTAGTCACTACCACTATTATTACTACTATTACTACTGTAGTCACTACCACTATTATTACTACTATTACTACTGCTATTATTACTACTGTAGTCACTACCACTACTATTACTACTGCTACTATTACTAATGTAGTCACTACCACTACTATTACTACTGTAGTCACTACTGCTACTATTACTACTGTAGTCACTACTACTATCACTACTGTAGTCACTACTGCTACTATTACTACTGTAGTCACTACCACTACTATTACTACCACTACTATTACTACTGTAGTCACTACCACTATTATTACTACTATTACTACTGTAGTCACTACCACTATTATTACTACTATTACTACTGTAGTCACTACACCTATTATTACTACTATTACTACTGTAGTCACTACCACTACTATTACTACTGCTACTATTACTACTGTAGTCACTACCACTACTATTACTACTGCTACTATTACTACTGTAGTCACTACCACTACTATTACTACTGTAGTCACTACTGCTACTATTACTACTGTAGTCACTACCAATACTATTACTACTGTAGTCACTACTACTATTATTACTACTGTAGTCACTACCACTACTATTACTACTGCTACTATTACTACTGTAGTCACTACCAATACTATTACTACTGTAGTCACTACTGCTACTATTACTACTGTAGTCACTACCAATACTATTACTACTGTAGTCACTACCACTATTATTACTACTATTACTACTGCTACTATTACTACTGTAGTCACTACCACTACTATTACTACTGTAGTCACTACTACTAATATTATTACTACTGTAGTCACTACTACTATCACTACTGTAGTCACTACTGCTACTATTACTACTGTAGTCACTACCACTACTATTACTACTGCTAATATTACTACTGTAGTCACTACCACTACTATTACTACTGCTACTATTACTACTGTAGTCACTACTACTACTACTACTACTACTATTAGTACTGTAGTCACTACCACTACTATTACTACCACTACTATTACTACTGTAGTCACTACTGCTACTATTACTACTGTAGTCACTACCAATACTATTACTACTGTAGTCACTACCACTATTATTACTACTATTACTACTGCTACTATTACTACTGTAGTCACTACCACTACTATTACTACTGCTACTATTACTACTGTAGTCACTACCACTACTATTACTACTGCTACTATTACTACTGTAGTCACTCCCACTACTATTACTACTGTAGTCACTACTACTAATATTACTACTGTAGTCACTACCACTACTATTACTACTGCTACTATTACTACTGTAGTCACTACCAATACTATTACTACTGTAGTCACTACTGCTACTATTACTACTGTAGTCAATACCAATACTCTTACTACTGTAGTCACTACCACTATTATTACTACTATTTCTACTGCTACTATTACTACTGTAGTCACTACCACTACTATTACTACTGCTACTATTACTACTGTAGTCACTACCACTACTATTACTACTGTAGTCACTACTGCTACTATTACTACTGTAGTCACCACCACTACTATTACTACTGTAGTCACTACCACTACTATTACTACTGTAGTCACTACCACTACTATTACTACTGCTACTATTACTACTGCTACTACTGCTACTATTACTACTGTAGTCACTACCACTACTATTACTACTGTAGTCACTACTGCTACTATTACTACTGTAGTCACTACTACTATCATTACTGTAGTGACTACTGCTACTATTACTACTGTAGTCACTACCACTACTATTACTACCACTACTATTACTACTGTAGTCACTACCACTATTATTACTACTATTACTACTGTAGTCACTACCACTATTATTACTACTATTACTACTGTAGTCACTACCACTAGTATTACTACTATTACTACTGTAGTCACTACCAATACTATTACTACTGCTACTATTACTACTGTAGTCACTACCACTACTATTACTACTGCTACTATTACTACTGTAGTCACTACCACTACTATTACTACTGTAGTCACTACTGCTACTATTACTACTGTAGTCACTACCAATACTATTACTACTGTAGTCACTACTACTATTATTACTACTGTAGTCACTACCACTACTATTACTACTGCTACTATTACTACTGTAGTCACTACCAATACTATTACTACTGTAGTCACTACTGCTACTATTACTACTGTAGTCACTACCAATACTATTACTACTGCAGTCACTACCACTATTATTACTACTATTACTACTGCTACTATTACTACTGTAGTCACTACCACTACTATTACTACTGTAGTCACTACTACTAATATTATTACTACTGTAGTCACTACTACTATCACTACTGTAGTCACTACTGCTACTATTACTACTGTAGTCACTACCACTACTATTACTACTGCTACTATTACTACTGTAGTCACTACCACTACTATTACTACTGCTACTATTACTACTGTAGTCACTACTACTACTACTACTACTATTACTACTGTAGTCACTACCACTACTATTACTACCACTACTATTACTACTGTAGTCACTACTGCTACTATTACTACTGTAGTCACCACCACTACTATTACTACTGTAGTCACTACCACTACTATTACTACTGTAGTCACTACCACTACTATTACTACTGCTACTATTACTACTGCTACTATTACTACTGCTACTATTACTACTGTAGTCACTACTGCTACTATTACTACTGTAGTCACTACTACTATCACTACTGTAGTCACTACTGCTACTATTACTACTGTAGTCACTACCACTACTATTACTACCACTACTATTACTACTGTAGTCACTACCACTATTATTACTACTATTACTACTGTAGTCACTACCACTATTATTACTACTATTACTACTGCTACTATTACTACTGTAGTCACTACCACTACTATTACTACTGCTACTATTACTACTGTAGTCACTACCACTACTATTACTACTGTAGTCACTACTGCTACTATTACTACTGCTACTATTACTACTGTAGTCACTACCAATACTATTACTACTGTAGTCACTACTGCTACTATTACTACTGTAGTCACTACCAATACTATTACTACTGTAGTCACTACCACTATTATTACTACTATTACTACTGCTACTATTACTACTGTAGTCACTACCACTACTATTACTACTGCTACTATTACTACTGTAGTCACTACCACTACTATTACTACTGTAGTCACTACTGCTACTATTACTACTGTAGTCACTACCACTACTATTACTACTGTAGTCACTACCACTACTATTACTACTGCTACTATTACTACTGTAGTCACTACCACTACTATTACTACTGTAGTCACTACCACTACTATTACTACTGTAGTCACTACCACTACTATTACTACTGTAGTCACTACTACTACTATTACTACTGTAGTCACTACCACTACTATTACTACTGCTACTATTACTACTGTAGTCGCTACCACTACTATTACTACTGCTACTATTACTACTGTAGTCACTCCCACTACTATTACTACTGTAGTCACTACTTCTAATATTACTACTGTAGTCACTACCACTACTATTACTACTGCTACTATTACTACTGTAGTCACTACTACTAATATTATTACTACTGTAGTCACTACTACTATCACTACTGTAGTCACTACTGCTAATATTACTACTGTAGTCACTACCACTACTATTACTACTGCTACTATTACTACTGTAGTCACTACCACCACTACTATTACTACTGTAGTCACTACCACTAGCATTACTACTGCTACTATTAATACTGTAGTCACTACTGCTACTATTACTACTGTAGTCACTACTACTATCACTACTGTAGTCACTACTGCTACTATTACTACTGTAGTCACTACCACTACTATTACTACTGTAGTCACTACCACTACTATTACTACTGTAGTCACTACCACTACTATTACTACTGCTACTATTACTACTGCTACTATTACTACTGCTACTATTACTACTGTAGTCACTACTGCTACTATTACTACTGTAGTCACTACTACTATCACTACTGTAGTCACTACTGCTACTATTACTACTGTAGTCACTACCACTACTATTACTACCACTACTATTACTACTGTAGTCACTACCACTATTATTACTACTATTACTACTGTAGTCACTACTACTATTATTACTACTATTACTACTGCTACTATTACTACTGTAGTCACTACCACTACTATTACTACTGCTACTATTACTACTGTAGTCACTACCACTACTATTACTACTGTAGTCACTACTGCTACTATTACTACTGTAGCCACTACCAATACTATTACTACTGTAGTCACTACTACTATTATTACTACTGTAGTCACTACCACTACTATTACTACTGCTACTATTACTACTGTAGTCACTACCACTACTATTACTACTGTAGTCACTACTGCTACTATTACTACTGTAGTCACTACCACTACTATTACTACTGTAGTCACTACCACTACTATTACTACTGCTACTATTACTACTGTAGTCACTACCACTACTATTACTACTGTAGTCACTACCACTACTATTACTACTGTAGTCACTACCACTACTATTACTACTGTAGTCACTACTACTACTATTACTACTGTAGTCACTACAACTACTATTACTACTGCTACTATTACTACTGTAGTCGCTACCACTACTATTACTACTGCTACTATTACTACTGTAGTCACTACCACTACTATTACTACTGCTACTATTACTACTGTAGTCACTACTGCTACTATTACTACTGCTACTATTACTACTGTAGTCACTACTGCTAATATTACTACTGCTACTATTACTACTGTAGTCACTACTGCTACTATTACTACTGTAGTCACTACCACTATTATTACTACTGCTACTATTACTACTGCTACTATTACTACTGCTACTATCACTACTGCAGTCACTACCACTACTAGTACTACTGTAGTCACTACCACTACTATTACTACTGTAGTCACTACCACTACTATCACTACTGTAGTCACTACCACTACTATCACTACTGTAGTCACTACCACTACTATTACTACTGTAGTCACTACCACTACTATTACTACTGCTACTATTACTACTGTAGTCACTACTGCTACTATTACTACTGCTACTATTACTACTGTAGTCACTACCACTACTATTACTACTGCTACTATTACTACTGTAGTCACTACCACTACTATTACTACTGTAGTCACTACCACTACTATTACTACTGTAGTCACTACCACTACTATTACTACTGCTACTATTACTACTGTAGTCACTACCAATACTATTACTACTGTAGTCACTACTGCTACTATTACTACTGTAGTCACTACTACTATCACTACTGTAGTCACTATTGCTACTATTACTACTGTAGTCACTACTACTAATATTATTACTACTGTAGTCACTACCACTACTATCACTACTGTAGTCACTACCACTACTATTACTACTATTACTACTGCTACTATTACTACTGTAGTCACTACCACTACTATCACTACCACTACTATTACTACTGTAGTCACTACCATTACTATTACTACTGTAGTCACTACCACTACTATTACTACTGCTACTATTACTACTGTAGTCACTACTACTAATATTACTACTGTAGTCACTACTGCTACTATTACTACTGTAGTCACTACCATTACTATTACTACTGCTACTATTACTACTGTAGTCACTACTACTAATATTACTACTGTAGTCACTACTGCTACTATTACTACTGTAGTCACTACCACTACTATTACTACTGCTACTATCACTACTGTAGTCACTACTACTACTATTACTACTGTGGTCACTACCACTACTATTACTACTGCTACTATTACTACTGTAGTCACTACTACTACTATTACAACTGTGGTCACTACCACTACTATTACTACTGTAGTCACTACCACTACTATTACTACTGTAGTCACTACTACTACTACTATGACTACCACTACTATTACTACTGCTACTATTACTACTGTAGTCACTACTACTATTACTACTGTAGTCACTATCACTACTATTACTACTGTAGTCACTATCACTACTATTACTACTGTAGTCACTACCACTACTATTACTACTGTGGTCACTACCACTACTATTACTACTGCTACTATTACTACTGTAGTCACTACCACTACTATTACTACTGTAGTCACTACCACTACTATTACTACTGTAGTCACTACCACTACTATTACTACTGTAGTCACTACCACTACTATTACTACTGTAGTCACTATCACTACAAATTACTACTGTAGTCACTACCACTACTATTACTACTGTGGTCACTACCACTACTATTACTACTGCTACTATTACTACTGTAGTCACTACCACTACTATTACTACTGTAGTCACTATCACTACTGTAGTCACTACCACTACTATTACTACTGTGGTCACTACCACTACTATTACTACTGCTACTATTACTACTGTAGTCACTACCACTACTATCACTACTGTAGTCACTACTGCTACTATTACTACTGTAGTCACTACTACTATCACTACTGTAGTCACTACTGCTACTATTACTACTGTAGTCACTACCACTACTATTACTACCACTACTATTACTACTGTAGTCACTACCACTATTATTACTACTATTACTACTGTAGTCACTACTACTATTATTACTACTATTACTACTGCTACTATTACTACTGTAGTCACTACCACTACTATTACTACTGCTACTATTACTACTGTAGTCACTACCACTACTATTACTACTGTAGTCACTACTGCTACTATTACTACTGTAGCCACTACCAATACTATTACTACTGTAGTCACTACTACTATTATTACTACTGTAGTCACTACCACTACTATTACTACTGCTACTATTACTACTGTAGTCACTACCACTACTATTACTACTGTAGTCACTACTGCTACTATTACTACTGTAGTCACTACCACTACTATTACTACTGTAGTCACTACCACTACTATTACTACTGCTACTATTACTACTGTAGTCACTACCACTACTATTACTACTGTAGTCACTACCACTACTATTACTACTGTAGTCACTACCACTACTATTACTACTGTAGTCACTACTACTACTATTACTACTGTAGTCACTACAACTACTATTACTACTGCTACTATTACTACTGTAGTCGCTACCACTACTATTACTACTGCTACTATTACTACTGTAGTCACTACCACTACTATTACTACTGCTACTATTACTACTGTAGTCACTACTGCTACTATTACTACTGCTACTATTACTACTGTAGTCACTACTGCTAATATTACTACTGCTACTATTACTACTGTAGTCACTACTGCTACTATTACTACTGTAGTCACTACCACTATTATTACTACTGCTACTATTACTACTGCTACTATTACTACTGCTACTATCACTACTGCAGTCACTACCACTACTAGTACTACTGTAGTCACTACCACTACTATTACTACTGTAGTCACTACCACTACTATCACTACTGTAGTCACTACCACTACTATCACTACTGTAGTCACTACCACTACTATTACTACTGTAGTCACTACCACTACTATTACTACTGCTACTATTACTACTGTAGTCACTACTGCTACTATTACTACTGCTACTATTACTACTGTAGTCACTACCACTACTATTACTACTGCTACTATTACTACTGTAGTCACTACCACTACTATTACTACTGTAGTCACTACCACTACTATTACTACTGTAGTCACTACCACTACTATTACTACTGCTACTATTACTACTGTAGTCACTACCAATACTATTACTACTGTAGTCACTACTGCTACTATTACTACTGTAGTCACTACTACTATCACTACTGTAGTCACTATTGCTACTATTACTACTGTAGTCACTACTACTAATATTATTACTACTGTAGTCACTACCACTACTATCACTACTGTAGTCACTACCACTACTATTACTACTATTACTACTGCTACTATTACTACTGTAGTCACTACCACTACTATCACTACCACTACTATTACTACTGTAGTCACTACCATTACTATTACTACTGTAGTCACTACCACTACTATTACTACTGCTACTATTACTACTGTAGTCACTACTACTAATATTACTACTGTAGTCACTACTGCTACTATTACTACTGTAGTCACTACCATTACTATTACTACTGCTACTATTACTACTGTAGTCACTACTACTAATATTACTACTGTAGTCACTACTGCTACTATTACTACTGTAGTCACTACCACTACTATTACTACTGCTACTATCACTACTGTAGTCACTACTACTACTATTACTACTGTGGTCACTACCACTACTATTACTACTGCTACTATTACTACTGTAGTCACTACTACTACTATTACAACTGTGGTCACTACCACTACTATTACTACTGTAGTCACTACCACTACTATTACTACTGTAGTCACTACTACTACTACTATGACTACCACTACTATTACTACTGCTACTATTACTACTGTAGTCACTACTACTATTACTACTGTAGTCACTATCACTACTATTACTACTGTAGTCACTATCACTACTATTACTACTGTAGTCACTACCACTACTATTACTACTGTGGTCACTACCACTACTATTACTACTGCTACTATTACTACTGTAGTCACTACCACTACTATTACTACTGTAGTCACTACCACTACTATTACTACTGTAGTCACTACCACTACTATTACTACTGTAGTCACTACCACTACTATTACTACTGTAGTCACTATCACTACAAATTACTACTGTAGTCACTACCACTACTATTACTACTGTGGTCACTACCACTACTATTACTACTGCTACTATTACTACTGTAGTCACTACCACTACTATTACTACTGTAGTCACTATCACTACTGTAGTCACTACCACTACTATTACTACTGTGGTCACTACCACTACTATTACTACTGCTACTATTACTACTGTAGTCACTACCACTACTATCACTACTGTAGTCACTACTGCTACTATTACTACTGTAGTCACTACCACTACTATTACTACTGTAGTCACTACCACTACTATTACTACTGTAGTCACTACCACTACTAATCTAGATTTAGATAAGGAAATCAACACTGGTTAAAACAACGTAGAGGTATACTCCATATTGGAGATGTTCCAGAGCATGCTGGGTAATCTCACCTGTCTTTGCAAGGTTTTGGTGACACCCCAAAGCATGCTGGGCAATC
>NC_074665.1:6372617-6382617 GCF_029448725.1 Salvelinus fontinalis | reverse complement strand
GTGTGTGTGTGTGTGTGTGTGTGTGTGTGTGTGTGCTGGTGTGTGTGTGTGTGTGTTTGTGTGGTGTGTGTGTGTGTGTGTGTTAGTGTGTGTGTGTGTGTGTGTGTGTGTGTGTGTGTGTGTGTGTGTGTGTGTGTGCTGGTGTGTGTGTGTGTTAGTGTGTTGTGTGGTGTGTGTGTGTGTGTGTGTGTGTGTGTGTGTGTGTGTGTGTGTGTGTGTGTGTGTGTGTGTGTGTGTGTGTGTGTGTTAGTGTGTGTGTGTGTGTGTGTGTGTGTGTGTGTGTGTGTGTGTGTGTGTGTGTGTGTGTGTGTGTGTGTGTGTGTGTTGGTGTGGTGTGTGTGTGTTAGTGTGTGTGTGTGTGTGTGTGTGTGTGTGTGTGTGTGTGTGTGTGTGTGTGTGTGTGTGTGTGTGTGTGTGTGTGTGTGTGTGTGTGTGTGTGTGTGTGTGTGTGTGTGTGGTCTGACCTGTGTGACAGGCTGGGCTTCATGGAGTGCATGGTGAGCTGCATAGGAACCTTCCCCTGGGGCGGTTCGTTCTGTCTGTTCTTCTGATGACGGAGGAGGAGGAGACGACCCAGCTCCTCACACCAAGACGACAACAAGGCTGGAAGGAGGAGGGAAGGAGAGAGAAGAGATGAAATGGGATGAAGAGCAGAGTGGGTGGAGAGGAGAGAGGGTGAGAGGAGAGAAGAGATGAGAGAGGAGAAGAGAGGAGAGAGGGATGAGAGGAGAGGAGAGAGGGATGAGAGGAGAGAGGGATTAGAGTTGCGGAGATAGGGATAAGAGGAGAGAGGGATTAGAGTTGAGGAGAGAGGGATGAAAGGGATGAGAGAAATAGAGAGGAGAGGATAGAAGGATGAGGGGGGAGGAGAGAGGGATACGAGTAGAGAGGAATGAGAGGAGGAGAGGGATGAGAGAGAGGGATCAGAGTAGAGAGGGATGAGAGGAGGAGAGGGATGAGAGAGAGGGATCAGAGTAGAGAGGGATGAGAGGAGGAGAGGGATGAGAGAGAGGGATCAGAGTAGAGAGGGATGAGAGGAGGAGAGGGATGAGAGAGAGGGATCAGAGTAGAGAGGGATGAGAGGAGGAGAGGAGAGGGATGGGAGGACAGAGTACACATTAGTTCTGACTGTTAAAATCCACTCCTGTGAGGAGTGATATCAGCACAGGTAGGTTGCATCCCCAATGGCATGTTATATCTCTCTCTCCTCCCCTCTCTGATCCCTCTCTCCTCTCCTCTCTCTGATCCCTCTCTCCTCTCCTCTCCTCTCTCTTCTCCTCTCTCTGATCCCTCTCTCCTCTCCTCTCCTCTCTCTGATCCCTCTCTCCTCTCCTCTCCTCTCCTCTCTCTGATCCCTCTCTCCTCTCCTCTCTCTGATCCCTCTCTCCTCTCTCTGATCCCTCTCTCCTCTCTCATCCCTCTCTCCTCTCTCTGATCCCTCTCTCCTCTCCTCTCTCTGATCCCTCTCTCCTCTCCTATCCCTCTCTCCTCTCCTCTCTCTGATCCCTCTCCTCTCTTCTCTCTGATCCCTCTCTCCTCTCCTCTCTCTGATCCCTCTCTCCTCTCCTATCCCTCTCTCTGATCACTCTCTCCTCTCCTCTCTCTGATCCCTCTCTCCTCCCTCATCACTCTCCTTTCCTCATCTCATCCCTCTCCACTCATCCTTGTCCTCTGCAGCACATAGGGAATAGAGTTTGATTTAGGCTGTAAAACAGCCCTCCACAGCTCGACCTCCCCCAGAGGTGTGAGAGAGAAAGGACAGATGAAAAAAATCAAAAACAAACACATTGAATTGTAATGGACCACCAGCGTCCCACAAAGTGTTTTAGTACAGGTGGTCTCAAACCTCTCCTCTGAGACCTCCAGTCGTTCCAGGTATTTCATCTATTCCAGAGACAGCACCTGATTCCACCTGTCAACTAATCATCAAGCCCTTTACTAGGTGAATCAGGTGAGCCCGTTCAGGACTACAACAACATTGTGAAACATCTGGAGGTCTACGAGGAATGTTTTGAAAACCATTACTCCAGTACCCAACCAGCCAACTCAGTGTCACTTCTGTCCTTGTCCACTAGGGTTCAGTCTGGCCCTACAGATCCCTCAGATGGACTGAATCCCTCCCTCCCTCACTCCATCTCCCTCCATCTCCCTCGATCTCCCTCCCTCCCTCCCTCCTTCCCTCTACCTCCCTACCTACTTCCCCACCTCCCTCCCTCCCTCACCCCATCCCTCCCTCCCTCACCCCATCTGTCCCTCCCTCCCCTCCCTCCCCACCACCTTCTGTCTCTCCCTCTCTCCCCACCTCCCTCACTATTTTCCTCTACCTCCACCTCCCTCCCTCCCTCCATTTCTACCTTCCTCTCTACCTCTCTACCTCCCTCCATCTCGACCTTCTTCTCTACCTACATTCCTCTCTCCCTCCATCTCTACCTTCCTCTCTACCTCTCTACCTCCCACCATCTCGACCTTCTTCTCTACCTACCGGTCTACCTCCCTCCCTCCATCTGTCTCTACCTACCTACTGCTCGCTGGTTAGGTAACTGAGGGGGGTCCATCTTTACCTTCCTCTCTACCTCCCTCCATCTCTAGCTTCTTCTCTACCTACCGGTCTACCTCCCTCCCTCCATCTGTCTCTACCTATCTACTGCTCGCTGGTTAGGTAACTGAGTGGGGTCCATCTTTACCTTCCTCTCTACCTCCCTCCATTTCTACCTTCCTCTCTACCTCTCTCCATTTCTAGCTTCCTCTCTACCTACCGGTCTACCTCCCTCCCTCCATCTGTCTCTACCTATCTACTGCTCGCTGGTTAGGTAACTGAGTGGGGTCCATCTTTACCTTCCTCTCTACCTCCCTCCATCTCTAGCTTCCTCTCTACCTACCGGTCTACCTCCCTCCCTCCATCTGTCTCTACCTCCCTCCTTGGTCCCTGGTTAGGTAACTGAGGGGGGTCCATCTTTAACAGTGTGCCAACTACAAAAGAGACATTTTCCTTTATTCTCTTGTTCTCTTTATCCCGGGCCAGCACCACGGAACGGCGGTAGGACAGAAAGAGAATGTGGGCCCAATCAAAGCAGAGGAGAGGCCAGCCACCTCTTGTGATTCACAGCAGCACCTCTTCTACACTGAGGAGCGGGATGAAACTCTGTATGTGTGTGTGAGTGTGTGTGTGTGTGTCTGTGTGCGTGTCTGTGTGTGTGTGTCTGTGTGTGTGTCTGTGTGTGTGTGTGTCTGTGTGCGTGTCTGTGTGTGTGTGTGTGTGTCTGTGTGTGTGCGTGCGTGTCTGTGTGTGTGTGTCTGTGTGCGTGTCTGTGTGTGTGTGTGTCTGTTTGCGTGTCTGTGTGTGTGCGTGCGTGTCTGTGTGCGTGTCTGTGTGTGTGTGTGTCTGTGTGTGTGCGTGCGTGCGACTTCAGTTACATCACATCCTGGGGCGGTAGGTAGCCTAGTGGTTAACGTTGGGCGTTGGGCCAGTTAACCAAAAGGTTGCAAGATCAAATCCCAGAGCTGACAAGGTAAAGATCTGTTGTTCTGCCCCTGAACAAGGCAGTTAACCCAACTGTTCCTAGGCCGTCATTGTAAATAACAATTTGTTCTTAACTGACTTGCCAAGTTAAATAAAGGTTAAATAAATAAAAAATAAAAAACATCAGTGTGAGACTCAGTGACAGTAAACAGGGGTCAGTTACATCAGTGTGAGGCTCAGTGACAGTAAACAGGGGTCAGTTACATCAGTGTGAGGCTCAGTGACAGTAAACAGGGGTCATGGGTCAGTTACATCATCGTGAGGCTCAGTGACAGTAAACAGGGGTCAGTTACATCAGTGTGAGGCTCAGTGACAGTAAACAGGGGTCAGTTACATCAGTGTGAGACTCAGTGACAGTAAACAGGGGTCAGTTACATCAGTGTGAGGCTCAGTGACAGTAAACAGGGGTCAGTTACATCAGTGTGAGGCTCAGTGACAGTAAATTACAGAAAACACCAGCCTGGCTCTGTGTAAAGATGAGGACTGGAATACAGAAGACACCAGCCTGGCTCTGTGTAAAGATGAGGACTGGAATACAGAAGACACCAGCCTGGCTCTGTGTAAAGATGAGGACTGGAATACAGAAAACACCAGCCTGGCTCTGTGTAAAGATGAGGACTGGAATACAGAAGACACCAGCCTGGCTCTGTGTAAAGATGAGGACTGGATTACAGAAGACATGTCCAGATGGTGCCAGCAGTCTCTCCCTCCCTCCCTCCTGCCTCTCCTCCTCTCTCCATCTCCTCCCTCTCATTTAGAAGCCTCACAGGGCCCAGGCACAGAGGCAGCTGGGTTTTTCATCCCCTCCCTCCCTCCCTCCCTACTCTGGCAAGGCAGGTGCCAGCAGACATACTGCTCTGTTATTGCTGGCCTGGGTTAGGGCTGGCCTGGGTTAGAGCTGGCCTGGGTTAGAGCTGGCCTGGGTTAGGGCTGGCCTGGGTTAGGGCTAGGCTGGGTTATGGCTGGCCTGGGTTAGGGCTGGCCTGGGTTATGGCTGGCCTGGGTTAGAGCTGGCCTGGGTTAGAGCTGGCCTGGGTTAGAGCTGGCCTGGGTTAGGGCTGGCCTGGGTTGGGGCTAGGCTGGGTTAGAGCTTGCCTGGGCTAGTGCTGGCCTGGGTTAGAGTTGGGCTGGGTTAGGGCTAGGCTGGGTTATGGCTGGCCTGGGTTAGGGCTGGCCTGGGTTAGGGCTAGGCTGGGTTAGGGCTGGCCTGGGTTAGGGCTAGGCTGGGTTAGAGCTGGGATGGGTTAGGGCTGGGCTGGGTTAGGACTAGGCTGGGTTAGAGCTGGCCTGGGTTAGGGCTGGCCTTGGTTAGAGCTGGCCTGGGTTAGAGCTGGCCTGGGTTAGGTCTGGCCTGGGTTAGAGCTGGCCTGGGTTAGAGCTGGCCTGGGTTAGGGCTGGCCTGGGTTAGAGCTGGCCTGGGTAAGGGCTAGGCTGGGTTAGAGCTGGCCTGGGTTAGAGCTGGCCTGGGTTAGGGCTGGCCTGGGTTAGGGCTGGCCTGGGTTAGGGCTAGGCTGGGTTAGGGCTGGCCTGGGTTAGAGCAGGCCTGGGTTAGAGCTGGCCTGGGTTAGGGCTGGCCTGGGTTAGGGCTGGCCTGGGTTAGGGCTAGGCTGGGTTAGGGCTGGCCTGGGTTAGAGCTGGCCTGGGTTAGAGCTGGCCTGGGTTAGGGCTGGCCTGGGTTAGAGCTGGCCTGGGTTAGGGCTGGCCTGGGTTAGAGCTGGCCTGGGTTAGGGCTGACCTTGGTTAGGGCTAGGCTAGGTTAGAGCTGGCCTGGGTTAGGGCTGGGCTGGGTTAGAGCTGGGCTGGGTTAGGGATGGCTTGGGTTAGGGCTGGCCTGGGTTAGAGCTGGCCTGGGTTAGGGCTGACCTTGGTTAGGGCTAGGCTGGGTTAGAGCTGGCCTGGGTTAGGGCTGGCCTGGGATAGGGCTGGCCTGGGTTAGGGCTGGGCTGGGTTAGAGATGGCCTGGGTTAGGGCTAGGCTGGGTTAGGGCAGGCCTGGTTTGGGGCTGGGACTGTTAAGGTCAGGGATAGGGACTATCTGGCTAGACTGAGGCCGGGATGAGGGGGGTTAGGGCTGGTTAAGGGGGTGGTGGTGGTTGTGAGGCTGATGCTGGGGCTGTAACTTTGGAAAGGGTTGGGCCTGGGGCTGTAACTAGGAAAAGGGTTGGGACTGGGGCTGTAACTAGGGAAAGGGTTGGGACTGGGGCTGTAACTAGGGAAAGGGTTGGGACTGGGGCTGTAACTAGGGAAAGGGTTAGGACTGGGGCTGTAACTAGGGAAAGGGTTGGGACTGGGGCTGTAACTAGGGAAAGGGTTGGGACTGGGGCTGTAACTAGGGAAAGGGTTGGGACTGGGGCTGTAACTAGGGAATGGGCTGGGACTGGGGCTGTAACTAGGGAAAGGGTTGGGACTGGGGCTGTAACTAGGGAAAGGGTTGGGACTGGGGCCGTAACTAGGGAAAGGGTTGGGACTGGGGCTGTAACTAGGGAAAGGGTTGGGACTGGGGCTGTAACTAGGGAAAGGGTTGGGACTGGGGCTGTAACTAGGGAAAGGGTTGGGACTGGGGCCGTAACTAGGGAAGGGTTGGGACTGGGGCCGTAACTAGGGAAGGGTTGGGACTGGGGCTGTAACTGGGGAAAGGGTTGGGACTGGGGTCGTAACTAGGGAAGGGTTGGGACTGGGGCCGTAACTAGGGAAGGGTTGGGACTGGGGCTGTAACTGGGGAAAGGGTTGGGACTGGGGCCGTAACTAGGGAAGGGTTGGGACTGGGGCTGTAACTGGGGAAAGGGTTAGGACTGGGGCTGTAACTAGGGAAAGGGTTGGGACTGGGGCTGTAACTAGGGAAAGGGTTGGACCTGGGGTTGTAACTGGGGTTGTAGCTAGGGAAAGGGTTGTAACTGGGGTTGTAACTGGGGTTGTAGCTAGGGAAAGGGTTGGAACTGGGGTTGTAACTGGGGTTGTAGCTAGGGAGAGGGTTGGAACTGGGGTTGTAACTGGGGTTGTAGCTAGGGAAAGGGTTGGACCTGGGGTTGTACCTGGGGTTGTAGCTAGGGAAAGGGTTGGAACTGGGGTTGTAGCTAGGGAAAGGGTTGGGACTGGGGTTGGACCTGGGGTTGTAACTGGGGAAAGGGTTGGAACTGGGGTTGTAGCTAGCGCTGTTGAAACAAAGGAGAGGGGTACAACTGTGATGGAGGCATCAATTTGAGGACCTGCCTGCCATCCAACAAGAGGCTAACCAGGCTAACTCACCTCCACCATTATTCTGTTACAACAAGAGGCTAACCAGGCTAACTCACAATTCTACCATTATTCTGTTACAACAAGAGGCTAACCAGGCTAACTCACAACTCTACCATTATTCTGTTACAACAAGAGGCTAACCAGGCTAACTCAACTCTACCATTATTCTGTTACAACAAGAGGCTAACCAGGCTAACTCACCTCTACCATTATTCTGTTACAACAAGACGCTAACCAGGCTAACTCACCTCTACCATTATTCTGTTACAACAAGACGCTAACCAGGCTAACTCACCTCTACCATTATTCTGTTACAACAAGAGGCTAACCAGGCTAACTCACCTCTACCATTATTCTGTTACAACAAGACGCTAACCAGGCTAACTCACCTCTACCATTATTCTGTTACAACAAGACGCTAACCAGGCTAACTCACAACTCTACCATTATTCTGTTACAACAAGAGGCTAACCAGGCTAACTCACCTCTACCATTATTCTGTTACAACAAGACGCTAACCAGGCTAACTCACCTCTACCATTATTCTGTTACAACAAGACGCTAACCAGGCTAACTCACAACTCTACCATTATTCTGTTACAACAAGACGCTAACCAGGCTAACTCACAACTCTACCATTATTCTGTTACAACAAGACGCTAACCAGGCTAACTCACAACTCTACCATTATTCTGTTACAACAAGACGCTAACCAGGCTAACTCACCTCTACCATTATTCTGTTACAACAAGAGGCTAACCAGGCTAACTCACCTCTACCATTATTCTGTTACAACAAGACGCTAACCAGGCTAACTCACAACTCTACCATTATTCTGTTACAACAAGACGCTAACCAGGCTAACTCACCTCTACCATTATTCTGTTACAACAAGAGGCTAACCAGGCTAACTCACAACTCTACCATTATTCTGTTACAACAAGAGGCTAACCAGGCTAACTCACCTCTACCATTATTCTGTTACAACAAGAGGCTAACCAGGCTACCTCACAAATCTACCATTATTCTGTTACAACAAGAGGCTAACCAGGCTAACTCACAACTCTACCATTATTCTGTTACAACAAGAGGCTAACCAGGCTAACTCACCTCTACCATTATTCTGTTACAACAAGAGGCTAACCAGGCTACCTCACAAATCTACCATTATTCTGTTACAACAAGAGGCTAACCAGGCTAACTTACCTCTACCATTATTCTGTTACAACAAGAGGCTAACCAGGCTAACTCACCTCTACCATTATTCTGTTACAACAAGAGGCTCCAGAGCCTGACCTGTTAAAGGGGCAGTCCACAGAGCCTGACCTGTTAAAGGGGCAGTCCACAGAGCCTGACCTGTTAAAGGGGCAGTCCACAGAGCCTGACCTGTTAAAGGGGCAGTCCACAGAGCCTGACCTGTTAAAGGGGCAGTCCACAGAGCCTGACCTGTTAAAGGGGCAGTCCACAGAGCCTGACCTGTTAAAGGGGCAGTCCACAGAGCCTGACCTGTTAAAGGGGCAGTCCACAGAGCCTGACCTGTTAAAGGGGCAGTCCACAGAGCCTGACCTGTTAAAGGGGCAGTCCACAGAGCCTGACCTGTTAAAGGGGCAGTCCACAGAGCCTGACCTGTTAAAGGGGCAGTCCACAGAGCCTGACCTGTTAAAGGGGCAGTCCACAGAGCCTGACCTGTTAAAGGGGCAGTCCACAGAGCCTGACCTGTTAAAGGGGAAGTCCACAGAGCCTGACCTGTTAAAGGGGCAGTCCACAGAGCCTGACCTGTTAAAGGGGCAGTCTGACCAATTTAAAGGGGCACATTTAAAGGATCAACTTGAGGTTTGAGGTTTCATATGACAGAACAGGGTAATAAGATGTCACCTCTTCACGCTCCTGCTTCCTCCCTCATACTCCCCCCACCTCTCACCCATCCCTCCCCCTCTCATCCCTCCCTCCCCCTCCTCTCCCCTCTATTTCCTCCCTCATACTCCCCCCACCTCTCACCCATCCCTCCCCCTCTCATCCCTCCCTCCCCCTCCTCTCCCCTCTATTTCCTCCCTCATACTCCCCCCACCTCTCACCCCTCCCTCCCCCTCTCATCCCTCCCTCCCCCTCATCTCCCCTCTATTTCCTCCCTCATACTCCCCTACCTTACCACCCCTCCCTTCCCCTCATCTCCCTCTATTTCCTCCCTCCTGTCCTCCTCCTCTGTTTCTCCTCCCTCCTATCCTCCTCCTCTGTTTCTCCTCCCTCCTGTCCTCCTCCTCTGTTTCTCCTCCCTCCTGTCCTCCTCCTCTGTTTCTCCTCCCTCCTGTCCCCCTCCTCTGTTTCTCCTCCCTCCTCTCCTCCTCCTCTGTTTCTCCTCCCTCCTATCCTCCTCCTCTGTTTCTCCTCCCTCCTGTCCTCCTCCTCCGTTTCTCCTCCCTCCTATCCTCCTCATCTGTTTCTCCTCCCTCCTGTCCTCCTCCTTTGTTTCTCCTCCCTCCTGTCCTCCTCCTCTGTTTCTCCTCCCTCCTCTCCTCCTCCTCTGTTTCTCCTCCCTCCTCTCCTCCTCCTCTGTTTCTCCTCCCTCCTATCCTCCTCCTCTGTTTCTCCTCCTCCGTTTCTCCTCCCTCCTATCCTCCTATCCTCCTCATCTGTTTCTCCACCCTCCTGTCCTCCTCCTCTGTTTCTCCTCATCTGTTTCTCCTCATCTGTTTCTCCTCATCTGTTTCTCCTCCCTCCTGTCCTCCTCCTCTGTTTCTCCTATCCTCCTCCTCTGTTTCTCCTCCCTCCTATCCTCCTCCTCTGTTTCTCCTCCCTCCTGTCCTCCTCCTCCGTTTCTCCTCCCTCCTATCCTCCTATCCTCCTCATCTGTTTATCCTCCCTCCTATCCTCCTCCTCTGTTTCTCCTCCCTCCTATCCTCCTCCTCTGTTTCTCCTCCCTCCTATCCTCCTCCTCTGTTTCTCCTCCCTCCGATCCTCCTCCTCTGTTTCTCCTCCCTCCTGTCCTCCTCCTCTGTTTCTCCTCCCTCCTGTCCTCCTCCTCTGTTTCTCCTCCCTCCTGTCCTCCTCCTCTGTTTCTCCTCCCTCCCGTCCTCCTCCTCTGTTTCTCCTCCCTCCTGTCCTCCTCCTCTGTTTCTCCTCCCTCCTATCCTCCTCCTCTGTTTCTCCTCCCTCCTATCCTCCTCTGTTTCTCCTCCCTCCTATCCTCCTCCTCTGTTTCTCCTCCCTCCTATCCTCCTATCCTCTGTTTCTCCTCCCTCCTGTC
>NC_074665.1:6339194-6372117 GCF_029448725.1 Salvelinus fontinalis | reverse complement strand
TCTGTCTTATTTAAAATAGGGAAACAATTCCTTTTCGAGCAGTTTTATTTCCCATGACTGATCACGACACCCCACTTGGGACGGCAGGGTAGCCTAGTGGTTAGAGCGTAGGGGCGGCAGGTAGGCTAGTGGTTAGAGCGTAGCCTAGTGGTTAGAGTGTAGGGACGGCAGGTAGCCTAGTGGTTAGAGCGTAGGGGCGGCAGGTAGGCTAGTGGTTAGAGCGTAGCCTAGTGGTTAGAGTGTAGGGACGGCAGGTAGCCTAGTGGTTAGAGCGTAGGGACGGCAGGTAGCCTAGTGGTTAGAGCGTAGCCTAGTGGTTAGAGTGTAGGGACGGCAGGTAGCCTAGTGGTTAGAGTGTAGGGACGGCAGGTAGCCTAGTGGTTAGAGTGTAGGGACGGCAGGTAGCCTCGTGGTTAGAGTGTAGGGACGGCAGGTAGCCTAGTGGTTAGAGCGTAGGGACGGCAGGTAGTCTAGTGGTTAGAGTGTAGGGACGGCAGGTAGCCTAGCGGTTAGAGTGTAGGGACGGTAGGTAGCTTAGTGGTTAGAGTGTAGGGACGGTAGGTAGCCTAGTGGTTAGAGCGTAGGGACGGCAGGTAGTCTAGTGGTTAGAGTGTAGGGACGGCAGGTAGCCTAGTGGTTAGAGCGTAGGGATGGCAGGTAGCCTAGTGGTTAGAGCGTAGGGACGGCAGGTAGCCTAGTGGTTAGAGCGTGGGGATGGCAGGTAGCCTAGTGGTTAGAGTGTAGGGACGGCAGGTAGCCTAGTGGTTAGAGTGTAGGGACGGTAGGTAGCCTAGTGGTTAGAGTGTAGAGGTGGCAGGTAGTCTAGTGGTTAGAGTGTAGGGACAGCAGGTAGCCTAGTGGTTAGAGTGTAGGGGCGGCAGGTGGCCTAGTGGTAAGAGCGTTGGGGCGGCAGGTAGCCTAGTGGTTAGAGCGTAGGGACGGCAGGTAGCCTTGTGGTTAGAGTGTTGGACCAGTAACCGAAAGGTTGCTGGATCGAATCCCCAAGCTGACAAGGTAAAAAAAAATATGTCGTTCTGCCCCTGAACAAAAACCCTAGGACTGAAAACACCTACTAGAGAGTGAGTAAGAGGGTGAATTAGTGAGCCAGAACAATACTCTACCTGTCGAGTGATTCACCAACCACTGACTAATAATTACACAGTGTTCTTTCTCAATCCTGCTATTCAACCTTTGAGAAGCTTCGGTACACTCATTCATTCATGGCTTGTCAGTGAGACAGGTGGAGTGGCTCAGAGACGACCACAGGACACAACCAGAGATGACCACAGGACGCAACCAGAGACGACCACATGTTACAACCAGAGATGACCACAGGACACAACCAGAGATGACAACATGACACAACCAGAGATGACCACAGGACACAACCAGAGACGACCACATGACAACAAGAGATGACCACAGGACACAACCAGAGATGACCACAGGACACAACCAGAGATGACCACAGGACACAACCAGAGACGACCACAGGACACAACCAGAGACGACCACAGGACACAACCAGAGACGACCACAGGACACAACCAGAGATGACCACATGACACAACCAGAGATGACCACATGACACAACCAGAGATGACAACATGACAACCAGAGATGACCACAGGACACAACCAGAGACGACCTGATTACCTAATCCCAGATAGGTAATCAGACGATCTATTAAGCTGCTGGCCCTCTAACCTAGTAGTAGGACACCTTCTCCAAGACACAACAGCCCGCAGGTCAGCTTGATATACAGGACACCCCCTGGACAGGACACTAGTCTATCTCCTGTTTCTGTAGTGATACAGCTTGATGTACCAGGACACTCCCTGGACAGGACACTAGTCTATCTCCTGTTTCTGTAGTGAGGCAGCTTGATGTACAGGACACCCCCTGGACAGGACACTAGTCTATCTCCTTTTTCTGTAGTGAGACAGCTTGATGTACAGGACACCCCCTGGACAGGACACTAGTCGATCTCCTGTTTCTGTAGTGATACAGCTTGATATACAGGACACCCCTGGACAAGACACTAGTCTATCTCCTGTTTCTGTAGTGATACAGCTTGATGTACAGGACACCCCTGGACAGGACACTAGTCTATCTCCTGTTTCTGTAGTGATACAGCTTGATGTACAGTATACCTCAGACATTAAACAATTTCAACAAATATTGCATAGCATTCATCTATTTAAAAACAATAGGTAGATACAGTTGAAGTCGGAAGTTTACATACACCTTGGCCAAATACATTTAAACTCAGTTTTTCACAATTCCTGACATTTAATCCTAGTAAAAACTCCCTGTCCAGGTCAGTTAGGATCAACACTTTATTTTAAGAATGTGAAATGTCAAAATAATAGTAGAGATAATGATTTATTTCAGCTTTTATTTATTTCATCACATTCCCAGTGGGTCAGAAGTTTCCATACACTCAATTAGTATTTGGAAGCATTGCCTTTAAATTGTTTAACTTGGGTCAAATGTTTCGGGTAGCCTTCCACAAACTTCCCACAATAAGTTGTGTGAATTGTGACCCATTCCTCCTGACAGAGCTGGTGTAACTGAGTCAGGTTTTTAGGCCTCCTTGCTCGCACACGCTTTTTCAGTTCTGCCCACACATTTTCTATAGGATTGAGGTCAGGGCTTTGTGATGGCCACTCCAATACCTTGACTTTGTTGTCCTTAAGCCATTTTGCCACAACTTTGGAAGTATGCTTGGGGTCATTGTCCAATTGGAAGACCCATTTGCGACCAAGCTTTAACTTCCTGACTGATGTCTTGAGATGTTGCTTCAATATATCCACATAATTTTCCTCCCTATGATGCCATCTATTTTGTGAAGTGCACCAGTCCCTCCTGCAGCAATGCACCCCCACAACATGATGCTGCCACCCCCGTGCTTCAAGGTTGGGATGGTGTTCTTCGGCTTGCAAGCGTCCCCCTTTATCCTCCAAACATAACAATGGTCATTATGGCCAAACAGTTCTATATTTGTTTCATCAGACCAGAGGACATTTCTCCAAAAAGTACGATCTTTGTCTCTATGTGCAGTTGCAAACCGTAGTCTGGATTCTTTATGGCGGTTTTGGAGCAGTGGCTTCTCCCTTGCTGAGCGGCCTTTCAGGTTATGTCGATATAGGACTTGATTTATAGTAGATATAGATACTTTTGTACCGGTTTCCTCCAGCATCTTCACAAGGTCCTTTGCTGTTGTTCTGGGATTGATTTGCACTTTTTGCACCAAGGCACCAAGGTACGTTCATTGGGGTGGCAGGGTAGCCTAGTGGTTAGAGCGTTGGACTAGTAACCGAAAGGTTGCAAGTTCAAATCCCCGAGCTGACAAGGTACAAATCTGTCGTTCTGCCCCTGAACAGGCAGTTAACCCACTGTTCCTAGGCCGTCATTGAAAATAAGAATTTGTTCTTAACTGACTTGCCTAGTTAAATAAAGGTAAAATAAAATAAATAAAAATATCTAGGAGACAGAATGTGTCTCCTTCCTGAGCGGTATGACGGCTGCATGGTCCCATGGTGTTTATACTTGCGTACAGATAAACGAGGTACCTTCAGGCGTTTAGAAATTGCTCCCAAGGATGAACCAGACTTGTGGAGGTCCACCATTTTTTTCCTGAGGTCTTGGCTGATTTCTTTTGATTTTCCCATGATTTCAAGCAAAGAAGCACTGACTTTGAAGGTAGGCCTTGAAATACATCCACAGGTACACCTCCAATTGACTCAAATGATGTCAATTAGCCCATCAGAAGCTTCTAAAGCCATGACATAATTTTATGGAATTTTCCAAGCTGTTTTAAGACAGAGTCAACTTAGTGTATGTAAACTTCTGACCAACTGGAATTGTGATACAGTGAATTATAAGTGAAATAATCTGTAAACAATTGTTGGAAAAATGACTTGTGTCATGCACAAAGTAGATGTCCTAACCGACTTGCCAAAACTATAGTTTGTTAACAAGAAATTTGTGGAGTGGTTGAAAAACGAGTTTGAATGATTTCAACCTATGTAAACTTCCGACTTCAACTGTACCTACGGAAAAGTACAAGGAAATAAACCTGACTCAACATCGCCGGCGTAGTTATGTTATGACAAAAGCAAAATGATCCAATAACGTGTAAACAACAACCATGCTATCACAGACAGAACAGTTTAGCAGCCAACGAAAGCCTTCGGGAACCTTCCTCAAAGCGCCCAATCATAAAGCCACATTGGATGCACACACCATTTAATGTACGTCTGGTCCTATTAGACATGTCCACCAACACTGACAGAAAATACTCCCAAATGGCACCCAAGGGCTCTGGTCAAAAGCAGTGCACTACATAGGGAATAGGGGGCCATTTGAGACACACACTGTGATGAGGATGATTGATTCAGCCGATGACGTTTGCCGTATTGAACAGCACAGCACTGTGACACAGAACCGGTTACCTGAGTCTGTCAGACATCTTCTACACGAGTTGGTTTCTGTAGGGTTTAAATATATAGGGTTCAGCATTTCACTAGCGATGCATAACGAATGACAGCATTTCTGATAGGTGGAATAACAATCAGAATGGATGAAGTACTTAGTAGAACCAACAGAACAGACTTAGTAGAACCAACAGAACAGATTTAGTAGAACCAACAGAATAGACTTAGTAGAACCAACAGAATAGACTTAGTAGAACCAACATAATAGATTTAGTAGAACCAACAGAATAGACTTAGTAGAACCAACATAAAATATTTAGTAGAACCAACAGAATATACTTAGTAGAACCAGCAGAATATACTTAGTAGAACCAACAGAATAGACTTAGTAGAACCAACAGAATAGACTTAGTAGAACCAACAGAATAGACTTAGTAGAACCAACAGAATAGACTTAGTAGAACCAACAGAATATATTTAGTAGAACCAACAGAATAGACTTAGTAGAACCAACAAAATAGACTTAGTAGAACCAACAGAATAGACTTAGTAGAACCAACAGAATAGACTTAGTAGAACCAACAGAATAGACTTAGTAGAACCAACAGAATATATTTAGTAGAACCAACAGAATAGACTTAGTAGAACCAACAGAATATACTTAGTAGAACCAACAGAATATATTTAGTAGAACCAACAGAATAGACTTAGTAGAACCAACAGAATAGACTTAGTAGAACCAACAGAATATACTTAGTAGAACCAACAGAATAGATTTAGTAGAACCAACAGAATATATTTAGTAGAACCAACATAATAGACTTAGTAGAACCAACAGAATAGACTTAGTAGAACCAACAGAATAGACTTAGTAGAACCAACAGAATAGACTTAGTAGAACCAACAGAATAGATTTAGTAGAACTAACAGAATAGATTTAGTAGAACCAACAGAATAGACTTAGTAGAACCACCAGAATAGATTTAGTAGAACCAACAGAATATATTTAGTAGAACCAACAGAATATACTTAGTAGAACCAACAGAATATACTTAGTAGAACCAACAGAATATACTTAGTAGAACCAACATAAGATTTAGTAGAACCAACATAATAGATTTAGTAGAACCAACAGAATAGACTTAGTAGAACCAACAGAATATACTTAGTAGAACCAACAGAATAGACTTAGTAGAACCAACAGAATATACTTAGTAGAACCAACAGAATATACTTAGTAGAACCAACAGAATATATTTAGTAGAACCAACAGAATAGACTTAGTAGAACCAACATAATAGACTTAGTAGAACCAACAGAATAGATTTAGTAGAACAAACAGAATAGACTTATTAGAACCAACAAAATATACTTAGTAGAACCAACAGAATAGATTTAGTAGAACAAACAGAATAGATTTATTAGAACCAACAGAATAGACTTAGTAGAACCAACAGAATAGACTTAGTAGAACCAACAGAATAGATTTAGTAGAACAAACAGAATAGACTTAGTAGAACCAACAGAATAGACTTAGTAGAACCAACAGAATAGACTTAGTAGAACCAACAGAATAGACTTATTAGAACCAACAGAATAGACTTGAATTTGTAGTAGATAGACACTACTAGACAGACATGATTTCAATCATTGGACATTTCTCAATCCCAATCTCCATGTTAATCCCATTGTGAGAGATTGAACGGTGCAGCTGAGGTTTGGGTACACGGTGTGATCCGCTGGTGTACTGCAGTTGACTCGCACATTAAGTCAGAATTGCTTGAGTGAAATCAACTAGCATCCTATTAACCCTATCAACACCATCAACAGGTTAACTGTCACCATACGAGAGAACATTTTAACATGTCTACCAAAGACTGAAATGTCAAACATGGACTTGTAGAAAGTGAAGAAGTGGCTGATCATTTAGTCATCGCCAGGTTCAGATTAAAATATAAAGGTCCAATTATTTGATGTCTGTCTTTCCCTCCTTAATACCTGTGTTCCAACCCTTAACCATTCACCCTCTCTCTCTCTCTCTCTCTCTCTCTCTCTCTCTCTCTCTCTCTCTCTCTCTCTCTCTCTCTCTCTCTCTCTCTCTCTCTCTCTCTCTCTCTCTCTCTCTCTCTCTCTCTCTCTCTCTCTCTCTCTCTCTCTCTCTCTCTCTCTCTCTCTCTCTCTCTCTCTCTCTCTCTCTCTCTCTCTCTCTGTCTCTCTCTCTCTCTCAATTCAATTCAATTCAAGGGGCTTTATTGGCATGGGAAACATGTGTTAACATTGCCAAAGCAAATGAGGTAGACAATACACAAAAGTGAAACAAACAATACTAATTAACAGTAAACATTACACATACAGAAGTTTCAAAACAATAAAGACATTACGAGTGTCATATTAAATATATACAGTGTTGTAACAATGTACAAATGGTTAAAGCACACAAGTTAAAATAAGTAAGCATAAATATGGGTTGTATTTACAATGGTGTTTGTTCTTCACTGGTTGCCCTTTTCTTGTGACAACAGGTCACACATCTTGCTGCTGTGATGGCTCTCTCTCTCTCTCTCTCTCTCTCTCTCTCTCTCTCTCTCTCTCTCTCTGTCTCTCTGTCTCTCTGTCTCTCTGTCTCTCTGTCTCTCTGTCTCTCTGTCTCTCTGTCTCTCTGTCTCTCTCCCTCTCTGTCTCTCTGTCTCTCTGTCTCTCTGTCTCTCTGTCTCTCTCTCTCTCTCTCTCTCTCTCTCTCTCTCTGTCTCTCTGTCTCTCTGTCTCTCTGTCTCTCTCCCTCTCTCCCTCTCTCCTCTCTCTCCTCTCTCTCCTCTCTCTCCTCTCTCTCCTCTCTCTCCTCTCTCTCCTCTCTCTCCTCTCTCTCCTCTCTCTCCTCTCTCTCTCCCTCCCTCCCTCCCTCCCTCCCTCCCTCCCTCCCTCCCTCCCTCCCTCCCTCCCTCTGTACAACAGCTAGGGAGTTCAACTTATGGTCCACCCACACTGGATGAATGTGCAGTAATATATCCATTTATTTTGTGGTATGAAGAAGCCATGGAAGTGTCGTGCTGCTTTCACGTCCCCTTCTCCTCCCCACGTATGTAAGCACGCTGTCACAGAGGGAGAAATGTGTACCTGCATACCGTTCTAAAAGCATGGTCCCTGTCTGTATCTTATTAAAAAGGACATGACAAGGCAACAGCGTTTTGATTTGAGGTTGAAGTACCAATCAGATCTTGAGTTACTCTGCACAGCGGAGGGACAAGAACAGGGCTGTGATTTCACAACTTGGAAATATCCCTGATATTGAGGAGAACAAGTGTTTCATTCAACTCTACACAATTGGGTAATGAATGGGGGAGGAGAACCAACTAAACCACAAAGCCAGTCAGCCAGTCAGTAAGATAGTCAGTCAGTCAGTCAGTCAGTCAGTTAATCAGTCAGTCAGTTAGTTAATCAGCCAGTCAGTCAGTCAGTCAGTTAATCAGCCAGTCAGTCATTTAATCAGCCAGTCAGTCAGTCAGTTAGTCACTGTCAGTTTGTTAATCAGTCAGTCAGTCAGTAAATTAATCAGTCAGTCAGTCAGTTAATCACTGTCAAATTTTATTCCATTGGTTTAATGCACAGTGGTCAGCAATAACCCCAACCCCCCAAAAAACAATACTCCACCCCCCAGGGGTACAATAACCCCAACCCCCCAAAAACAATACTCCATCCCCCAGGGGTACAATACTCCACCCCCCAGGGGTACAATACTCCACCCCCCAGGGGTACAATACTCCACCCCCCAGGGGTACAATACTCCACCCCCCAGGAGTACAATAACCCCAACCCCCCAGGGGTACAATACTCCACCCCCCAGGGGTACAATACTCCACCCCCCAGGGGTACAATACTCCACCCCCCAGGGGTACAATACTCCACCCCCCAGGGGTACAATACTCCATCCCCCAAGGGGTACAATACTCCATCCCCCAAGGGGTACAATACTCCACCCCCCAGGGGTGCAATACTCCACCCCCCAGGGGTACAATACTCCACCCCCCAGGGGTACAATACTCCACCCCCCAGGGGTACAATAACCCCAACCCCCCAAAAAACAATACTCCACCCCCCAGGGGTACAATACTCCACCCCCCAGGGGTACAATAACCCCAACCCCCCAAAAACAATACTCCACCCCCCAGGGGTACAATAATCCATCCCCCAGGGGTACAATAATCCATCCCCCAGGGGTACAATACTCCACCCCCCAGGGGTACAATACTCCACCCCCCAGGGGTACAATAATCCATCCCCCAGGGGTACAATACTCCATCCCCCAGGGGTACAATAATCCATCCCCCAGGGGTACAATAATCCATCCCCCAGGGGTACAATACTCCACCCCCCAGGGGTACAATACTCCACCCCCAGGGGTACAATAATCCATCCCCCAGGGGTACAATACTCCACCCCCCAGGGGTACAATACTCCACCCCCCAGGGGTACAATACTCCACCCCCAGGGGTACAATACTCCATCCCCCAGGGGTACAATACCCCATCCCCCCAGGGGTACAATACTCCACCCCCCAGGGGTACAATACTCCATCCCCCCAGGGGTACAATACTCCACCCCCCAGGGGTACAATACTCCACCCCCCAGGGGTACAATACTCCATCCCCCCAGGGGTACAATACTCCATCCCCCCAGGGGTACAATACTCCATCCCCCAGGGGTACAATACTCCATCCCCCAGGGGTACAATACTCCATCCCCCCAGGGGTACAATACTCCACCCCCCAGGGGTACAATACTCCACCCCCCAGGGGTACAATACTCAATCCCCCAGGGGTACAATACTCCATCCCCCAGGGGTACAATACCCCATCCCCCCAGGGGTACAATACTCCACCCCCAGGGGTACAATACTCCATCCCCCCAGGGGTACAATACTCCACCCCCCAGGGGTACAATACTCCACCCCCCAGGGGTACAATACTCCATCCCCCCAGGGGTACAATACTCCATCCCCCCAGGGGTACAATACTCCATCCCCCAGGGGTACAATACTCCATCCTCCTGTCAGCCACCACTACTACTAACCTACCTCCATCCTCCTGTCAGCCACCACTACTACTAACCTACCTCCATCCCCCTGTCAGCCACCACTACTACTAACCTACCTCCATCCCCCTGTCAGCCACTACTACTACTAACCTACCTCCACCCCCCTGTCAACCACTACTACTACTACTAACCTACCTCCATCCCCCTGTCAGCCACTACTACTACTAACCTACCTCCACCCCCCTGTCAGCCACTACTACTACTAACCTACCTCCATCCCCCTGTCAGCCACTACTACTAACCTACCTCCATCCTCCTGTCAGCCACTACTACTAACCTACCTCCATCCCCCTGTCAGCCACCACTACTACTAACCTACCTCCATCCCCCTGTCAGCCACTACTACTAACCTACCTCTATCCCCCTGTCAGCCACTACTACTACTAACCTACCTCCATCCCCCTGTCAGCCACTACTACTACTAACCTACCTCCATCCTCCTGTCAGCCACTACTACTACTAACCTACCTCCATCCCCCTGTCAGCCACTACTACTACTAACCTACCTCCATCCCCCTGTCAGCCACTACTACTAACCTACCTCCATCCCCCTGTCAGCCACTACTACTACTAACCTACCTCTATCCCCCTGTCAGCCACTACTACTACTAACCTACCTCCACCCCCCTGTCAGCCACTACTACTACTAACCTACCTCCATCCCCCTGTCAGCCACTACTACTACTAACCTACCTCCATCCCCCTGTCAGCCACTACTACTACTAACCTACCTCCACCCCCCTGTCAGCCACTACTACTAACCTACCTCCATCCCCCTGTCAGCCACTACTACTACTAACCTACCTCCATCCCCCTGTCAGCCACTACTACTACTAACCTACCTCCATCCCCCTGTCAGCCACTACTACTAACCTACCTCCATCCCCCTGTCAGCCACTACTACTACTAACCTACCTCCATCCCCCTGTCAGCCACTACTACTACTAACCTACCTCCATCCCCCTGTCAGCCACCACTACTAACCTACCTCCATCCCCCTGTCAACCACTACTACTACTAACCTACCTCCATCCCCCTGTCAGCCACTACTACTACTAACCTACCTCCATCCCCCTGTCAGCCACCACTACTACTAACCTACCTCCATCCCCCTGTCAGCCACTACTACTAACCTACCTCCATCCCCCTGTCAACCACTACTACTACTAACCTACCTCCATCCTCCTGTCAGCCACTACTACTACTAACCTACCTCCATCCCCCTGTCAGCCACCACTACTACTAACCTACCTCCATCCCCCTGTCAGCCACTACTACTACTAACCTACCTCCATCCCCCTGTCAGCCACTACTACTACTAACCTACCTCCATCCCCCTGTCAGCCACTACTACTACTAACCTACCTCCATCCTCCTGTCAGCCACTACTACTAACCTACCTCCATCCCCCTGTCAGCCACTACTACTAACCTACCTCCATCCCCCTGTCAACCACTACTACTACTAACCTACCTCCATCCCCCTGTCAGCCACTACTACTAACCTACCTCCATCCCCCTGTCAGCCACTACTACTACTAACCTACCTCCATCCCCCTGTCAGCCACTACTACTACTAACCTACCTCCATCCCCCTGTCAGCTACTACTACTAACCTACCTCCATCCCCCTGTCAGCCACTACTACTAACCTACCTCCATCCCCCTGTCAGCCACTACTACTAACCTACCTCCATCCCCCTGTCAGCTACTACTACTACTAACCTACCTCCATCCTCCTGTCAGCCACTACTACTAACCTACCTCCATCCCCCTGTCAGCTACTACTACTACTAACCTACCTCCATCCCCCTGTCAGCCACTACTACTACTAACCTACCTCCATCCCCCTGTCAGCCACTACTACTAACCTACCTCCATCCTCCTGTCAGCCACTACTACTAACCTACCTCCATCCCCCTGTCAGCTACTACTACTACTAACCTACCTCCATCCCCCTGTCAGCCACTACTACTAACCTACCTCCATCCCCCTGTCAGCCACTACTACTACTAACCTACCTCCATCCCCCTGTCAGCCACTACTACTACTAACCTACCTCCATCCCCCTGTCAGCCACTACTACTACTAACCTACCTCCATCCCCCTGTCAGCTACTACTACTACTAACCTACCTCCATCCCCCTGTCAGCTACTACTACTACTAACCTACCTCCATCCCCCTGTCAGCCACTACTACTACTAACCTACCTCCATCCCCCTGTCAGCTACTACTACTACTAACCTACCTCCATCCCCCTGTCAGCTACTACTACTACTAACCTACCTCCATCCCCCTGTCAGCTACTACTACTACTAACCTACCTCCATCCCCCTGTCAGCTACTACTACTACTAACCTACCTCCATCCCCCTGTCAGCCACTACTACTACTAACCTACCTCCATCCCCCTGTCAGCTACTACTACTACTAACCTACCTCCATCCCCCTGTCAGCCACTACTACTACTAACCTACCTCCATCCCCCTGTCAGCCACTACTACTAACCTACCTCCATCCTCCTGTCAGCCACTACTACTAACCTACCTCCATCCTCCTGTCAGCCACTACTACTACTAACCTACCTCCATCCCCCTGTCAGCTACTACTACTACTAACCTACCTCCATCCCCCTGTCAGCTACTACTACTAACCTACCTCCATCCCCCTGTCAGCTACTACTACTAACCTACCTCCATCCCCCTGTCAGCCACCACTACTAACCTACCTCCATCCCCCTGTCAGCCACCACTACTAACCTACCTCCATCCCCCTGTCAGCCACCACTACTACTAACCTACCTCCATCCCCCTGTCAGCCACTACTACTAACCTACCTCCATCCCCCTGTCAGCCACTACTACTACTAACCTACCTCCATCCTACTGTCAGCCACTACTACTACTAACCTACCTCCATCCCCCTGTCAGCCACTACTACTACTAACCTACCTCCATCCCCCTGTCAGCTACTACTACTAACCTACCTCCATCCCCCTGTCAGCTACTACTACTAACCTACCTCCATCCCCCTGTCAGCCACTACTACTAACCTACCTCCATCCCCCTGTCAACCACTACTACTACTAACCTACCTCCATCCCCCTGTCAGCCACCACTACTACTAACCTACCTCCATCCCCCTGTCAGCCACTACTACTAACCTACCTCCATCCCCCTGTCAGCCACTACTACTAACCTACCTCCATCCCCCTGTCAACCACTACTACTACTAACCTACCTCCATCCCCCTGTCAGCCACTACTACTAACCTACCTCCATCCCCCTGTCAGCCACTACTACTAACCTACCTCCACCCCCCTGTCAACCACTACTACTAACCTACCTCCATCCCCCTGTCAGCCACCACTACTAACCTACCTCCATCCCCCTGTCAGCTACTACTACTAACCTACCTCCATCCCCCTGTCAGCTACTACTACTAACCTACCTCCATCCCCCTGTCAGCCACTACTACTAACCTACCTCCATCCCCCTGTCAGCCACTACTACTAACCTACCTCCACCCCCCTGTCAACCACTACTACTAACCTACCTCCATCCCCCTGTCAGCCACCACTACTAACCTACCTCCATCCCCCTGTCAGCTACTACTACTAACCTACCTCCATCCCCCTGTCAGCCACCACTACTACTAACCTACCTCCATCCCCCTGTCAACCACTACTACTAACCTACCTCCATCCCCCTGTCAGCCACTACTACTAACCTACCTCCATCCCCCTGTCAGCCACTACTACTAACCTACCTCCATCCCCCTGTCAGCCACTACTACTACTAACCTACCTCCATCCCCCTGTCAGCCACCACTACTACTAACCTACCTCCATCCCCCTGTCAGCCACCACTACTACTAACCTACCTCCATCCCCCTGTCAACCACTACTACTAACCTACCTCCATCCCCCTGTCAGCCACCACTACTACTAACCTACCTCCATCCCCCTGTCAGCTACTACTACTAACCTACCTCCATCCCCCTGTCAACCACTACTACTAACCTACCTCCATCCCCCTGTCAGCCACCACTACTACTAACCTACCTCCATCCCCCTGTCAGCCACTACTACTAACCTACCTCCATCCCCCTGTCAGCCACCACTACTACTAACCTACCTCCATCCCCCTGTCAGCCACCACTACTAACCTACCTCCATCCCCCTGTCAGCCACCACTACTAACCTACCTCCATCCCCCTGTCAGCCACCACTACTACTAACCTACCTCCATCCCCCTGTCAGCCACTACTACTAACCTACCTCCATCCCCCTGTCAACCACTACTACTACTAACCTACCTCCATCCCCCTGTCAACCACTACTACTAACCTACCTCCATCCCCCTGTCAGCCACTACTACTACTAACCTACCTCCATCCCCCTGTCAGCCACTACTACTAACCTACCTCCATCCCCCTGTCAGCCACTACTACTAACCTACCTCCATCCCCCTGTCAACCACTACTACTACTAACCTACCTCCATCCCCCTGTCAGCCACTACTACTACTAACCTACCTCCATCCCCCTGTCAGCCACTACTACTAACCTACCTCCATCCCCCTGTCAGCCACTACTACTAACCTACCTCTATCCCCCTGTCAGCCACTACTACTACTAACCTACCTCCATCCCCCTGTCAGCCACTACTACTACTAACCTACCTCCATCCCCCTGTCAGCCACTACTACTAACCTACCTCCATCCCCCTGTCAACCACCACTACTACTAACCTACCTCCATCCCCCTGTCAGCCACTACTACTAACCTACCTCCATCCCCCTGTCAGCCACTACTACTAACCTACCTCCATCCCCCTGTCAGCCACTACTACTAACCTACCTCCATCCCCCTGTCAGCCACTACTACTAACCTACCTCCATCCCCCTGTCAGCTACTACTACTAACCTACCTCCATCCCCCTGTCAGCCACCACTACTACTAACCTACCTCCATCCCCCTGTCAACCACTACTACTACTAACCTACCTCCATCCCCCTGTCAACCACCACTACTACTAACCTACCTCCATCCCCCTGTCAACCACTACTACTACTAACCTACCTCCATCCCCCTGTCAGCCACTACTACTACTAACCTACCTCCATCCCCCTGTCAACCACTACTACTACTAACCTACCTCCATCCCCCTGTCAGCCACCACTACTACTAACCTACCTCCATCCCCCTGTCAGCCACTACTACTACTAACCTACCTCCATCCCCCTGTCAACCACCACTACTAACCTACCTCCATCCCCCTGTCAGCCACTACTACTACTAACCTACCTCCATCCCCCTGTCAACCACCACTACTACTAACCTACCTCCATCCCCCTGTCAACCACTACTACTACTAACCTACCTCCATCCCCCTGTCAGCCACTACTACTACTAACCTACCTCCATCCCCCTGTCAACCACCACTACTACTAACCTACCTCCATCCCCCTGTCAACCACTACTACTACTAACCTACCTCCATCCCCCTGTCAGCCACCACTACTACTAACCTACCTCCATCCCCCTGTCAGCTACTACTACTAACCTACCTCCATCCCCCTGTCAGCCACTACTACTACTAACCTACCTCCATCCCCCTGTCAGCCACTACTACTAACCTACCTCCATCCCCCTGTCAGCCACTACTACTACTAACCTACCTCCATCCCCCTGTCAGCCACTACTACTAACCTACCTCCATCCCCCTGTCAGCCACTACTACTACTAACCTACCTCCATCCCCCTGTCAGCCACTACTACTAACCTACCTCCATCCCCCTGTCAACCACTACTACTACTAACCTACCTCCATCCCCCTGTCAGCCACTACTACTAACCTACCTCCATCCTCCTGTCAGCCACTACTACTAACCTACCTCCATCCTCCTGTCAGCCACTACTACTAACCTACCTCCATCCTCCTGTCAGCCACTACTACTAACCTACCTCCATCCTCCTGTCAGCCACTACTACTAACCTACCTCCATCCCCCTGTCAGCCACTACTACTACTAACCTACCTCCATCCCCCTGTCAGCCACTACTACTACTAACCTACCTCCATCCCCCTGTCAGCCACTACTACTAACCTACCTCCATCCCCCTGTCAACCACTACTACTACTAACCTACCTCCATCCCCCTGTCAACCACTACTACTAACCTACCTCCATCCCCCTGTCAGCCACTACTACTAACCTACCTCTATCCCCCTGTCAGCCACTACTACTAACCTACCTCCATCCCCCTGTCAACCACTACTACTAACCTACCTCCATCCCCCTGTCAGCTACTACTACTACTAACCTACCTCCATCCCCCTGTCAGCCACTACTACTAACCTACCTCCATCCTCCTGTCAGCCACTACTACTACTAACCTACCTCCATCCCCCTGTCAGCTACTACTACTACTAACCTACCTCCATCCCCCTGTCAGCCACTACTACTAACCTACCTCCATCCCCCTGTCAGCTACTACTACTACTAACCTACCTCCATCCCCCTGTCAGCCACCACTACTAACCTACCTCCATCCTACTGTCAGCCACTACTACTAACCTACCTCCATCCCCCTGTCAGCCACTACTACTAACCTACCTCCATCCCCCTGTCAGCCACTACTACTAACCTACCTCCATCCCCCTGTCAGCCACTACTACTAACCTACCTCCATCCCCCTGTCAACCACTACTACTACTAACCTACCTCCATCCCCCTGTCAGCCACTACTACTAACCTACCTCCATCCCCCTGTCAGCCACCACTACTACTAACCTACCTCCATCCCCCTGTCAACCACTACTACTACTAACCTACCTCCATCCCCCTGTCAGCCACTACTACTAACCTACCTCCATCCCCCTGTCAGCCACTACTACTACTAACCTACCTCCATCCCCCTGTCAGCTACTACTACTAACCTACCTCCATCCCCCTGTCAGCCACTACTACTAACCTACCTCCATCCCCCTGTCAGCCACCACTACTACTAACCTACCTCCATCCCCCTGTCAGCCACTACTACTAACCTACCTCCATCCCCCTGTCAGCTACTACTACTACTAACCTACCTCCATCCCCCTGTCAGCCACTACTACTAACCTACCTCCATCCCCCTGTCAGCCACCACTACTACTAACCTACCTCCATCCCCCTGTCAGCCACCACTACTAACCTACCTCCATCCCCCTGTCAGCCACTACTACTACTAACCTACCTCCATCCTCCTGTCAGCCACTACTACTAACCTACCTCCATCCCCCTGTCAGCCACTACTACTAACCTACCTCCACCCCCCTGTCAGCCACTACTACTACTAACCTACCTCCATCCCCCTGTCAGCCACTACTACTACTAACCTACCTCCATCCCCCTGTCAGCCACCACTACTAACCTACCTCCATCCCCCTGTCAGCTACTACTACTAACCTACCTCCATCCCCCTGTCAGCCACTACTACTACTAACCTACCTCCATCCCCCTGTCAACCACTACTACTACTAACCTACCTCCATCCCCCTGTCAGCCACTACTACTAACCTACCTCCATCCCCCTGTCAGCCACTACTACTACTAACCTACCTCCATCCCCCTGTCAGCCACTACTACTAACCTACCTCCATCCCCCTGTCAGCCACTACTACTAACCTACCTCCATCCCCCTGTCAGCCACTACTACTACTAACCTACCTCCACCCCCCTGTCAGCCACTACTACTACTAACCTACCTCCATCCCCCTGTCAGCCACTACTACTACTAACCTACCTCCACCCCCCTGTCAGCCACTACTACTAACCTACCTCCATCCCCCTGTCAGCCACTACTACTACTAACCTACCTCCATCCCCCTGTCAGCCACTACTACTAACCTACCTCCACCCCCCTGTCAGCCACTACTACTACTAACCTACCTCCATCCCCCTGTCAGCCACTACTACTAACCTACCTCCATCCCCCTGTCAGCCACTACTACTAACCTACCTCCATCCCCCTGTCAGCCACTACTACTACTAACCTACCTCCATCCCCCTGTCAGCTACTACTACTACTAACCTACCTCCATCCCCCTGTCAGCTACTACTACTACTAACCTACCTCCATCCCCCTGTCAGCCACTACTACTAACCTACCTCCATCCCCCTGTCAGCCACTACTACTAACCTACCTCCATCCCCCTGTCAGCCACCACTACTACTAACCTACCTCCATCCCCCTGTCAGCCACTACTACTACTAACCTACCTCCATCCCCCTGTCAGCCACCACTACTACTAACCTACCTCCATCCCCCTGTCAGCCACTACTACTAACCTACCTCCATCCCCCTGTCAGCCACTACTACTACTAACCTACCTCCATCCCCCTGTCAGCCACCACTACTAACCTACCTCCATCCCCCTGTCAACCACTACTACTACTAACCTACCTCCATCCCCCTGTCAGCCACTACTACTAACCTACCTCCATCCCCCTGTCAACCACTACTACTACTAACCTACCTCCATCCCCCTGTCAGCTACTACTACTAACCTACCTCCATCCCCCTGTCAGCCACTACTACTACTAACCTACCTCCATCCCCCTGTCAGCCACTACTACTAACCTACCTCCATCCCCCTGTCAGCTACTACTACTAACCTACCTCCATCCCCCTGTCAGCCACTACTACTACTAACCTACCTCCATCCCCCTGTCAACCACCACTACTACTAACCTACCTCCATCCTCCTGTCAGCCACCACTACTACTAACCTACCTCCATCCCCCTGTCAGCCACCACTACTACTAACCTACCTCCATCCTCCTGTCAGCCACTACTACTAACCTACCTCCATCCCCCTGTCAGCTACTACTACTACTAACCTACCTCCATCCCCCTGTCAGCCACTACTACTAACCTACCTCCATCCCCCTGTCAGCCACTACTACTACTAACCTACCTCCATCCCCCTGTCAGCCACCACCACTACTAACCTACCTCCATCCCCCTGTCAACCACTACTACTAACCTACCTCCATCCCCCTGTCAGCCACTACTACTAACCTACCTCCATCCTCCTGTCAGCCACTACTACTACTAACCTACCTCCATCCCCCTGTCAGCCACTACTACTAACCTACCTCCATCCCCCTGTCAGCCACTACTACTAACCTACCTCCATCCCCCTGTCAGCCACTACTACTACTAACCTACCTCCATCCCCCTGTCAGCTACTACTACTAACCTACCTCCATCCCCCTGTCAGCCACTACTACTACTAACCTACCTCCATCCCCCTGTCAGCTACTACTACTACTAACCTACCTCCATCCCCCTGTCAGCTACTACTACTAACCTACCTCCATCCTCCTGTCAGCCACTACTACTAACCTACCTTCATCCCCCTGTCAGCTACTACTACTACTAACCTACCTCCATCCCCCTGTCAGCCACTACTACTACTAACCTACCTCCATCCCCCTGTCAGCCACTACTACTACTAACCTACCTCTATCCCCCTGTCAGCCACTACTACTACTAACCTACCTCCATCCCCCTGTCAGCCACCACTACTAACCTACCTCCATCCCCCTGTCAGCCACTACTACTACTAACCTACCTCCATCCCCCTGTCAGCTACTACTACTACTAACCTACCTCCATCCCCCTGTCAGCCACTACTACTAACCTACCTCCATCCCCCTGTCAGCCACTACTACTACTAACCTACCTCCATCCCCCTGTCAGCCACCACTACTAACCTACCTCCATCCCCCTGTCAACCACTACTACTACTAACCTACCTCCATCCCCCTGTCAGCCACTACTACTACTAACCTACCTCCATCCCCCTGTCAGCCACCACTACTACTAACCTACCTCCATCCCCCTGTCAGCCACTACTACTACTAACCACCTCCATCCCCCTGTCAGCCACCACTACTACTAACCTACCTCCATCCCCCTGTCAGCCACCACTACTACTAACCTACCTCCATCCCCCTGTCAGCCACTACTACTAACCTACCTCCATCCCCCTGTCAGCTACTACTACTACTAACCTACCTCCATCCCCCTGTCAGCCACCACTACTACTAACCTACCTCCATCCCCCTGTCAGCCACTACTACTAACCTACCTCCATCCCCCTGTCAGCCACCACTACTACTAACCTACCTCCATCCCCCTGTCAGCCACTACTACTAACCTACCTCCATCCCCCTGTCAACCACTACTACTACTAACCTACCTCCATCCCCCTGTCAGCCACTACTACTACTAACCTACCTCCATCCCCCTGTCAGCCACTACTACTACTAACCTACCTCCATCCCCCTGTCAGCCACTACTACTACTAACCTACCTCCATCCCCCTGTCAGCCACTACTACTACTAACCTACCTCCATCCCCCTGTCAGCCACTACTACTACTAACCTACCTCCATCCCCCTGTCAGCCACTACTACTACTAACCTACCTCCATCCTCCTGTCAGCCACTACTACTACTAACCTACCTCCACCCCCCTGTCAGCCACCACTACTAACCTACCTCCATCCCCCTGTCAGCCACTACTACTACTAACCTACCTCCATCCCCCTGTCAACCACCACTACTAACCTACCAGGACATATCCACATTCAGTCAACACAGAGACCAGATATGTCCCCTGTCTTTGTGCTCCACTGTCCAGTAAAGAGACCTCACATGTCTACAAATACTTATTTGCAGGAATCAGGAAGCCAGGGCTCATTTTCATCTGTGCACAACTCAAGCAAGCCAGTAGCTATTTTACAGCTTCCTGTGTCGTCCCCCCCCCCCCCCCCCCTCTCCCTATCTACTCCCCCCACCACCCTCTCTCCCCCACTTTCTCTCTCTCTTCTTCTCCCTCTCTCACTGTACTCCCTCCACTCTGTCTCTATCTCTGACAACCAATCCCCACGAGACAATAGCATGGCAGAACAAGAGGGTTAAGACTTTAAAAAAATTAAACTTTGTTCATATAGCAAGCAGACAGGAGGACATACAGCAGAGAGGAGGACATACAGCAGAGAGGAGGACAGGAGGACATACAGCAGAGAGGACAGGAGGACATACAGCAGAGAGGAGGACATACAGCAGACAGGAGGACATACAGCAGACAGGAGGACAGGAGGACATACAGCAGAGAGGAGGACATACAGCAGACAGGAGGACATACAGCAGACAGGAGGACAGGAGGACATACAGCAGAGAGGAGGACATACAGCAGAGAGGAGGACAGGAGGACATACAGCAGAGAGGAGGACATACAGCAGAGAGGAGGACAGGAGGACATACAGCACAGAGGAGGACAGGAGGACATACAGCAGAGAGGAGGACAGGAGGACATACAGCAGAGAGGAGGACATACAGCAGAGAGGAGGACATACAGCAGAGAGGAGGACAGGAGGACATACAGCACAGAGGAGGACAGGAGGACATACAGCAGAGAGGAGGACAGGAGGACATACAGCAGAGAGGAGGAGGACTGGCGTTAGGATCATAGATAATGTCTCAGTCTACTCTAGAACATAAAGGACCTGGTTTTCTGCTGCTGCCGCTCAAGGGTTAAAGAGAGAGATAGCGAATGAAGGAGAGAGTGGTGGAGGGGACAGTGAGAGAGGGAGAGGAAGAGAGAGGGGTGGGGGGGTGCAGTGAGAGAGGGAGAGAGATGGGTGGGGGGACAGTGAGAGAGGGAGAGAGAGGGGTGGGGGGACAGTGAGAGAGGGAGAGAGATGGGTGGGGGGACAGTGAGAGAGGGAGAGAGAGGGGTGGGGGGACAGTGAGAGAGGGAGAGAGAGGGGTGGGGGGACAGTGAGAGAGAGAGAACTAAATGTTTTATTTCCTCACCTCTGTTGTATTTTCCTGCAGCTGTAGCTGTTATAGATGTATCCTCTCTGTCTACTGAGCCATTGCTTGCCCTCCCAATAAACACATCACACAGACACAGCCACACAGCCAGATAGGAGAGGGCAGGGACGAAGAAGAAACACAAACAGACAAGCAGGCTAGGCAGCTCACATTTCAAACTTGCAAGGGGGTGGTGCCTAATGTGCCAGACAGCCTGTGTCTTGGACCGGCTCCAGAGGAACGGGTAAAAAAAAAAAGCCTCGATCAATTCATTTATAACAGAGTTTGTTACGGAAAAGGGCAGAGCAGCTACCGGTCAGCTCCTCTTTATAACAGCAGGGACAGGAATGGTTTTGGATCAGTAGATTAAACTGGGATTTTATCCCCTTCTTGTCCACTCTGCTATTCTCTAGCGTAGCGTACAGTTGAATTAATCCATCAAACTAGACATCCTAAGTAATGGCAACCAGGGAGGATTCTGGGAGAGTAGGAGGCAGGGTTGAGAGACTAAGGAGTATGAATCCTGTATTTCACCCTATTCCCTTATATAGTGCACTACTTTAGACCAGGGTCCTGGGGGAAAGGAGTGCACTACATAGGGGATAGGGTGCCATTTAGGATGTAAACACCCTGACTTCCTGATATGCAGAGAAAGGCAGATAGAAGGATGGAACCAGCAGGACAGGGCTGGGCTGGCTATGAGAGGACATGGCAGGACAGGATATGGCTGGGCTGGGCTGGGCAGGACAGGAGAGGACAAGGCTGGGCAGGGCAGTGCAGGACAGGAGAGGACAAGGCTGGGCTGGGCAGGGTAGGACAGGAGAGGACAAGGCTGGGCTGGGCAGGAGAGGACAAGGCTGGGCTGGACAGGATATGGCTGGGCAGGGCAGTGCAGGAGAGGAGAGGACAAGACAGGGCAGGGCAGTGCAGGAGAGGAGAGGACAAGACAGGGCAGGGCAGTGCAGGAGAGGACAAGACAGGGCAGGGCAGTGCAGGAGAGGAGAGGACAAGGCTGGGCAGGGCAGTGCAGGACAGGAGAGGACAAGGCTGGGCAGGGCAGTGCAGGAGAGGACAAGGCAGGGCAGGGCAGTGCAGGAGAGGAGAGGACAAGGCAGGGCAGGGCAGTGCAGGAGAGGAGAGGACAAGGCTGGGCAGGGCAGTGCAGGAGAGGACAAGGCAGGGCAGGGCAGTGCAGGAGAGGAGAGGACAAGGCTGGGCAGGGCAGTGCAGGAGAAGAGAGGACAAGGCAGGGCAGGGCAGGACAGGAGAGGAGAGGACAAGGCTGGGCAGGGCAGTGCAGGACAGGAGAGGACAAGGCTGGGCTGGGTTTGGGCTTGTTTATATGTGTGCATGGGAGGGGAGGGGCCATGCCGTGTGAGCACCCAGCCTTGGATAAATAATTACACAACTATAAACGTGTAAACGACAGGGGCAAGCAGTCAATATTATCCTATGTTACTACACAATCCTATTTTCTTGATATTCAGCAGCAATTCATTAAGCAAATTGTTAAATTAGTGCCGCTAATCTAACGGATAAAATACAATAACGGACATTTTAATTCCAGACATGGCTAACGAAATCAAATGTAATGAACGGACATCATATATCAATGTAATCCCGTGTAGTTACATACATATATCTAGCTAGCTAGTATAATCCATATGGGAAACACAGTACAATGTGGAGTAGTTGATGGATGAGATGGTTTGTTTACCATTGTCAAGCCCTAACCTTAGTTATCTATGTGTTATGTATTATTTTGGTCAGGTCAGGGTGTGACGAGGGTGGGTATGCTTGTTTGTCTTGTCTAGGGTTGTTGTAGATCTAGGGTTTTTGTATGTCTGGGGCTGTTTGTTAGTCTAGGTATATTGTAGGTCTATGGTGGCCTGAATTGGTTCCCAATCAGAGACAGCTGTTTCTCGTTGTCTCTGATTGGGGATCCTATTTAGGTTGCCATTTTGGTTTGGTGGGTTCTTGTCTATGGGGAGTTGCCTGTTTCAGCACTCGTTTTATTTAGCGTCACGTTTTGTTAGTTTGTTTAAGTGTTCTTCGTTTAATTAAAGAAGAATGTTTTCCAATCACGTTGCGCCTTGGTCTCCTCAATACGACGAACGTGACAACCATTCACTCAGCTCGCCACACACCAGTGTTGGGATCAATTCCATTTCAATTCATTTCAATTCAGGAAGTCAACTGAATATTAAAATTCCAAATTGTTCTGATCGAAATTGAGATTGGAATTTCCGTTTACTTCCTGAATTGACTCCATCCACACAGTCATCAGGGGGCGGTAGGTAGCCTAGTGGTTAGAGTGTTGGGTCAGTAACCCAAAAGGTTGCTAGATCGAATCCCCGAGCTGACAAGGTAAGAATCTGTCGTTGTTCCCCTGAACAAGGCAGTTAACCCACTGTTCCCCTGAACAAGGCAGTTAACCCACTGTCCCCCTGAACAAGGCAGTTAACCCACTGTTCCCCTGAACAAGGCAGTTAACCCACTCTTCCCCTGAACAAGGCAGTTAACCGACTCTTCCCCTGAACAAGGCAGTTAACCCACTGTTCCCCTGAACAAGGCAGTTAACCCACTGTTCCCCTGAACAAGGCATTTAACCCACTCTTCCCCTGAACAAGGCAGTTAACCCACTGTTCCCCTGAACAAGGCAGTTAACCCACTGTTCCCCTGAACAAGGCATTTAACCCACTGTTCCCCTGAACAAGGCAGTTAACCCACTGTTCCCCTGAGCAAGGCAGTTAACCCACTGTTCCCCTGAACAAGGCAGTTAACCCACTGTTCCCCTGAAAAAGGCAGTTAACCCACTGTTCCCCTGAACAAGGCAGTTAACCCACTCTTCCCCTGAACAAGGCAGTTAACCGACTCTTCCCCTGAACAAGGCAGTTAACCCACTGTTCCCCTGAACAAGGCAGTTAACCCACTGTTCCCCTGAACAAGGCAGTTAACCCACTGTTCCCCTAGGCAAGGCAGTTAACCCACTGTTCCCCTGAGCAAGGCAGTTAACCCACTGTTCCCCTGAACAAGGCAGTTAACCCACTGTTCCCCTGAACAAGGCAGTTAACCCACTGTTCCCCTGAACAAGGCAGTTAACCGACTCTTCCCCTGAACAAGGCAGTTAACCCACTGTTCCCCTGAACAAGGCAGTTAACCCACTGTTCCCCTGAACAAGGCATTTAACCCACTCTTCCCCTGAACAAGGCAGTTAACCCACTGTTCCCCTGAACAACGCAGTTAACCCACTGTTCCCCTGAACAAGGCAGTTAACCCACTGTTCCCCTGAACAAGGCAGAACAAACCCACTGTTCCCCTGAACAAGGCAGTTAACACACTGTTCCCCTGAACAAGGCAGAACAAACCCACTGTTCCCCTGAACAAGGCAGTTAACCCACTGTTCCAATGAACAAGGCAGAACAAACCCACTGTTCCCCTGAACAAGGCAGTTAACCCACTGTTCCCCTGAACAAGGCAGTTAACCCACTGTTCCCCTGAACAAGGCAGTTAACCCACTGTTCCCCTGAACAAGTCAGTTAACCCACTGTTCCCCTGAACAAGGCAGTTAACCCACTGTTCCCCTGAACAAGGCAGTTAACCCACTGTTCCCATGAACAAGGCAGTTAACCCACCGTTCCCCTGAACAAGGCAGTTAACCCACCGTTCCCCTGAACAAGGCAGTTAACCCACCGTTCTCCTGAACAAGGCAGTTAACCGACCGTTCCCCTGAACAAGGCAGTTAACCCACCGTTACCCTGAACAAGGCAGTTAACCCACTGTCCCCCTGAACAAGGCAGTTTAACCCACTGTCCCCCTGAACAAGGCAGTTAACCCACCGTTCTCCTGAACAAGGCAGTTAACCCACTGTCCCCCTGAACAAGGCAGTTAATCCACTGTTCCCCTGAACAAGGCAGTTAACCCACTGTCCCCCTGAACAAGGCAGTTAACCCACTGTCCCCCTGAACAAGGCAGTTAACCCACTGTTCCCCTGAACAAGGCAGTTAACCCACTGTTCCCCTGAACAAGGCAGTTAACCCTCTGTTCCCCTGAACAAGGCAGTTAACCCACTGTTCCCCTGAACAAGGCAGTTAACCCACTGTTCCCCTGAGCAAGGCAGTTAACCCACTGTTCTCCTGAACAAGGCAGTTAACCCACTGTTCCCCTGAACAAGGCAGTTAACCCACTGTTCCCCTGAACAAGGCAGTTAACCCAATGTTCTCCTGAACAAGGCAGTTAACCCACTGTTCCCCTGAACAAGGCAGTTAACCCACTGTTCTCCTGAACAAGGCAGTTAACCCACTGTTCCCCTGAACAAGGCAGTTAACCCACTGTTCCCCTGAGCAAGGCAGTTAACCCACTGTTCTCCTGAACAAGGCAGTTAACCCACTGTTCCCCTGAACAAGGCAGTTAACCCACTGTTCTCCTGAACAAGGCAGTTAACCCACTGTTCCCCTGAACAAGGCAGTTAACCCACTGTTCCCCTGAACAAGGCAGTTAACCCACTGTTCCCCTGAACAAGGCAGTTAACCCACTGTTCCCCTGAACAAGGCAGTTAACCCACCGTTCCCCTGAACAAGGCAGTTAACCCACTGTCCCCCTGAACAAGGGAGTTAACCCACTGTTCCCCTGAACAAGGCAGTTAACCCACTGTTCCCCTGAACAAGGCAGTTAACCCACTGTTCCCCTGAACAAGGCAGTTAACCCACTGTTCCCCTGAACAAGGCAGTTAACTCACTGTTCCCCTGAACAAGGCAGTTAACCCACCGTTCCCCTGAACAAGGCAGTTAACCCACCGTTCCCCTGAACAAGGCAGTTAACCCACCGTTCCCCTGAACAAGGCAGTTAACCCACCGTTCCCCTGAACAAGGCAGTTAACCCACCGTTCCCCTGAACAAGGCAGTTAACCCACCGTTCCCCTGAACAAGGCAGTTAACCCACCGTTCCCCTGAACAAGGCAGTTAACCCACTGTTCCCCTGAACAAGGCAGTTAACCCACTGTTCCCCTGAACAAGGCAGAACAAACCCACTGTTCCCCTGAACAAGGCAGAACAAACCCACTGTTCCCCTGAACAAGGCAGTTAACCCACTGTTCCCCTGAACAAGGCAGTTAACCCACTGTTCCCCTGAACAAGGCAGTTAACCCACTGTTCCCCTGAACAAGGCAGTTAACCCACCGTTCCCCTGAACAAGGCAGTTAACCCACCGTTCCCCTGAACAAGGCAGTTAACCCACCGTTCCCCTGAACAAGGCAGTTAACCCACTGTTCCCCTGAACAAGGCAGTTAACCCACTGTTCCCCTGAACAAGGCAGTTAACCCACTGTTCCCCTGAACAAGGCAGAACAAACCCACTGTTCCCATGAACAAGGCAGAACAAACCCACTGTTCCCCTGAACAAGGCAGTTAACCCACTGTTCCCCTGAACAAGGCAGTTAACCCACTGTTCCCCTGAACAAGGCAGTTAACCCACTGTTCCCCTGAACAAGGCAGTTAACCCACTGTCCCCCTGAACAAGGCAGTTAACCCACTGTCCCCCTGAACAAGGCAGTTAACCCACTGTCCCCCTGAACAAGGCAGTTAACCCACTGTTCCCCTGAACAAGGCAGTTAACCCTCTGTTCCCCTGAACAAGGTAGTTAACCCACTGTTCCCCTGAACAAGGCAGTTAACCCACTGTTCCCCTGAGCAAGGCAGTTAACCCACTGTTCCCCTGAACAAGGCAGTTAACCCACTGTTCCCCTGAACAAGGCAGTTAACCTACTGTTCTCCTGAACAAGGCAGTTAACCCACTGTTCCCCTGAACAAGGCAGTTAACCCACTGTTCTCCTGAACAAGGCAGTTAACCCACTGTTCCCCTGAACAAGGCAGTTAACCCACTGTTCCCCTGAACAAGGCAGTTAACCCACTGTTCCCCTGAACAAGGCAGTTAACCCACTGTTCCCCTAGGCAAGGCAGTTAACCCACTGTTCCCCTGAGCAAGGCAGTTAACCCACTGTTCCCCTGAACAAGGCAGTTAACCCACTGTTCCCCTGAACAAGGCAGTTAACCCACTGTTCCCCTGAACAAGGCAGTTAACCGACTCTTCCCCTGAACAAGGCAGTTAACCCACTGTTCCCCTGAACAAGGCAGTTAACCCACTGTTCCCCTGAACAAGGCATTTAACCAACTCTTCCCCTGAACAAGGCAGTTTACCCACTGTTCCCCTGAACAAGGCAGTTAACACACTGTTCCCCTGAACAAGGCAGAACAAACCCACTGTTCCCCTGAACAAGGCAGTTAACCCACTGTTCCCCTGAACAAGGCAGAACAAACCCACTGTTCCCCTGAACAAGGCAGTTAACCCACTGTTCCCCTGAACAAGGCAGTTAACCCACTGTTCCCCTAAACAAGGCAGTTAACCCACTGTTCCCCTGAACAAGGCAGAACAAACCCACTGTTCCCCTGAACAAGGCAGTTAACCCACTGTTTCCCTGAACAAGGCAGTTAACCCACTGTTCCCCTGAACAAGGCAGTTAACCCCCTGTTCCCCTGAACAAGGCAGTTAACCCACTGTTCCCCTGAACAAGGCAGTTAACCCACTGTTCCCCTGAACAAGGCAGAACAAACCCACTGTTCCCCTGAACAAGGCAGTTAACCCACTGTTCCCCTGAACAAGGCAGAACAAACCCACTGTTCCCCTGAACAAGGCAGTTAACCCACTGTTCCCCGGTAGGCCGTCATTGAAAATAAGAATGTATTCTTTAACTGGCTTGCCTAGTTAAAATAAAGGTTAAATAATAAATAATAAAATCTGCACTAAAGAAAGGACAATCATCTAGACAGGTTAAAACCTTATCTCTTGGCATTTCATCTGAAACAGGTGAATCGCAGCGCTATAAGTTATCTGTCATCCGTGTGGCTGTGGTGTGTGGATCATCAATGTAACAGTTTAAATTTAGTCCGTCCCCTCGCCCCGATCCGGGCGCGAACCAGGGACCCTCTGCACACATCAACAACAGTCACCCACGAAGCGTCGTTACCCATCGCTCCACAAAAGCCGCGGAGGAAGATAAAGATACTGTCTCATTAGTGAGTTGATTTACAGCCTTCAGTGCAGAGTAGCTAACTGTTAGTATCTTCCGTAAAGGGAAGAGGGTGTCGCGTTCGTCGTATGGAGGAAGAGAGGAGGACCAAGGCGCAGCGTGATAGTAATAGGACCATACGTCAGGACTACCGGGCATGATGACTCCTTGCAGTCCCCAGTCCACCTGGCCTTGCTGCTATTCCAGTTTCAACTGTTCTGCCTGCGGTTATGGAACCCCTACCTGTCCCAGACCTGCTGTTTTCAACTCTTAAGAATCGGCTATGAAAAGCCAACTGAAAATTATTCATGATTATTATTTGACCATGCTTGTCACTTATGAACATTTTGAATATCTTGGCATAGTTCTGTTATAATCTCCACCCGGCACAGCCAGAAGAGGACTGGCCACCCCTCATAGCCTGGTTCCTCTCTAGGTTTCTTCCTAGGTTTTGGCCTGTCTAGGGAGTTTTTCCTAGCCACCGTGCTTCTACACCTGCATTGCTTGCTGTTTGGGGTTTTAGGCTGGGTTTCTATACAGCACTTTGAGATATTAGCTGATGTACGAAGGGCTATATAAAATAAACTTGATTGATAATACATTCTTCTATTTATTTACCGAAACGAAGAACACTTGACAAACTATACAAAAAAAAAAAAAAAAACGAACGTGAAGCTATATGCGAAAAGTGCAGACACAGGCAACTTACACATAGATAATAACCCACAAAATCCCTAAAGAGTATGGCTGCCTAAATATGGTTCCCAATCAGAGACAATGATAAACAGCTGCCTCTAATTGAGAACCAATCTAGGCAACCATAGACAAACAAACACCTAGACTATGGAAAAACACCCCATAAACATACAAAAACCCTAGACAAGACCAAACACATAAATCCCCCATGTCACACCCTGACCTAACCAAAATAATAAAGAAAACAAAGATAACTAAGGCCAGGGCGTGACAGAGGGAAAAGCTGTGAAAACGACTTTATGTCAATAGCATCAGCACTAATGAAATTCAGTGCCTTTTAAGGTATTCAGACCCCTTGACTTTTTACACCTTTTGTTACGGTATTTCTGTTTTTACTTTTATTGTTTTTAGAAATCTACACACAATACCCCAGAATGACAAAGTAAAAAACTGGATTTTTATTATATTTTTTGCGAATGTATTAAAAATTAAAAACAGAAATACCTTATCTAATACGTAAGTATTCAGACCGTTTGCTATGAAACTCGAAATTGATCTCAGGTGCATCCTGTTTCCATTGATCATCCTTGAGATGTTTCTATAACTTGATTGGAGTCCACCTGTGGAAAATACAATTGATTGGACATGATTTGGAAAGGCACACATCTGTCTACATAAGGTCAGTCCAACAGTTGACAGTGCACGTCAGAGCAAAAACCAAGCCATGAAGGTCAATGGAATTGTCTGTAGAGCTCCGAGACAGGATTGTGTCGAGGCAGAGATCTGGGGAAGGGTACGAAAATGTCTGCAGCATTGAAGGTCCCCAAGAACACAGTGGCCTCCATCATTCTTAGATGGAAGATGTTTGGAACCACCAAGACTCTTCCTAGAGCTGGCCGCCCGGCCAAACTGAGCAATCGGGGGAGACGGGCCTTGGTCAGGAAGGTGACCAATAACCCATGGTCACTCTGACAGAGATCTAGAGTTCCACTGTGGAGATGGGAGAAGCTTCCAGAAGGGCAACCATCTCTGCAGCTCTCCACCAATCAAGCCTTTATAGTAGAGTGGCCAGACGGAAGCCACACCTCAGTAAAAGGCACATGACAGCCCGCTTGGAGTTTGCCAAAAGGCCCCTAAAGACTCTCAGACCATGAGAAACAAGATTCTCTGGTCTAATGAAACCAACATTGAACTCTTTGGCCTGAATGCCAAGTGTCACGTCTGGAGGAAACCTGGCACTATCCCTACGGTGAAGTATCATGCTTTGGGGATGTTTGTCAGAGGCAGGGACTGGGAGACTAGTCAGGATCGAGGCAAAGATGAACGGAGCAAAGTACAGAGAGATCCTTGATGAAAACCTGCTCCAGAGCTCTCAGGACCTCAGACTGGGGCGAAGGTTAACCTTCCAACAGGACAACGACCCTAAGAACACAGCCAAGACAATGCAGGAGTGGCTTCGGGACAAGTCTCTGAATGTCCTTGAGTGGCCCAACCAGAGCCCGGACTTGAACCTAATCAAACATCTCTGGAGAGACCTGAAAATAGCTGTGCAGCAACACTCCCCATCCAACCTGACAGAGCTTGAGAGGATCGGCGGAGAAGAATGGGAGAAACTCCCCAAATACGGGTGTGCCAAGCCTGTAGAGTCATACCCAAGATGACTCAAGGCTGTAATCACTGCCAAAGGTGCTTGTAGAGTCATACCCAAGATGACTCAAGGCTGTAATCACTGCCAAAGATGCTTCAAAAAAAGTACTGAGTAAAGGGGTCTGAATACTTATGTACATGTGATAGTTTTTTATTTGTAATAAATTTGCCAAAATGTCTAAAAACCTGTTTTTGCTGTGTTATTATGGGGTATTATGTGTAGATTGAAGAGGGAACATTTTAGAATAAGGCTGTAACGTAACAAAATGTGGAAAAACTCAAACGGTCTGAATACTTTCCGAAAAAAACTGCATATGAAGCATGGTGACTGATTTGTGATCTAACCCCATTGATCAAATAAATCACATTTTGACAAGCTTGTGCAACGTCTGGGATTGTCACATTTGAAAAACAATGAAAACAAGATAACTAACATTCTTGCTCGTCTCAATTGTCTCTTGTCCTAAGACCATATGCATAACAGTCTCTTAAATCAGTTCCCATTCTGTCCTGAGACATATCTTAGTTCCCATTCTGTCCTGAGACATATCTTAGACCCATTCTGTCCTGAGACATATCTCAGACCCCATTCTGTCCTGAGACATATCTCGGTCCCATTATGCCCTGAGACATATCTCGGTCCCATTCTGTCCTGAGACATATTTCAGTTTCCATTCTGTCCTGAGACATATCTCAGTTCCCATTGCTTCTGTCCTGAGACATATCTCAGTTCCCATTCTGTCCTGAGACATATCTCGGTCCTATTCTGTCCTGAGACATATCTCAGACCCCATTCTGTCCTGAGACATATCTCAGTTCCTATTGCTTCTGTCCTGAGACATATCTCAGGACCCATTCTGTCCTGAGACATATCTCAGTTCCCATTGCTTCTGTCCTGAGACATATCTCAGTTCCCATTCTGTCCTGAGACATATCTCAGTTCCCATTATGCCCTGAGACATATCTCTGTTCCCAATCTGTCCTGAGACATATCTCAGTCCCCATTCTGTCCTGAGACATATCTCAGTTCCCATTGCTTCTGTCCTGAGGGCTGGGCGGTATAACATATATATCAGCATTGATGCAGGAACCGGTTTGTGTTTTTACTTTACATTCTCTAACGGTATTTCAGTGGTTGTTTTGTTAAATGTGATATGCAACTCCGGCGTGTGTAATGTCTGGTTTTAATGAGTCATTTTTCTCTTCCTGTTGCATGCTGCTTCCCACACCAAGCCCCACCCCCCTGTCACTCAAGGAGAGAGCAGTTGCTAGACCACAGAGTCACTTTCCTGTTCAGATGCAGAAAGATGTTGGTGACAACGATGCTGCTTTTCTACAAGCACTATTAGTTTGTGTATATTACTGTCTGCTAGTGTCCGTCTTTTCTTAGCATGTTGTGGCAAAAATAAGCCGCTAATGTTAGCCGCTAATGCTAATCGCTACTTGCTTGCTAAATGTAATAAGTCTGAGCAAACTTAGCTGGCTAATACAGCCTGGTACCAGTACTGGTGTAGGCCTAGCAAAGCATGTTGTTTGTGCAACAGTATCTTCCAAATCAAATAGGAATAGGTCAATCATGAATATGTTAGCTAGCTAGCTACATGAGGTAAGACAACATGACCTGTAACATCTAATTAGGGTGCCCTGGAAACACTGACCAACACTTTGGTTCCTAGCCTGTCAATAATTACTCCCTGGCTTATTCATTCATTGTCACGTCAAACAATGTATTCAAGGTCCTGCCCAGCGTATTCCAACTATATAATTAGATTAATCATTCTATACTGAACAGAAATACAAATGCAACATGCAACAATTTCACTGATTTTACTGACTTACAATTCATATAAAGAAATGAGTCAACTGAAATAAATTCATTAGACCCTAATCTATGTATTTCACATGACTGAGAATACAAATATGGATCTGTTGCCCACAGATACTTAAACCAAAAAAGGTAGGGACGTTGATCAGAAAACCAGTCAGTATCTGGTGTGACCACCTGCCTCATGTAGCATGACACGTCTCCTTCACATAGAGTTGGTCAGGAATGTTGTCCCACTCCTCTTCAATGGCTGTTTAAAGTTGCCGGATATTGGCGGGAACTGGAACACACTGTTG
>NC_074665.1:6296694-6331694 GCF_029448725.1 Salvelinus fontinalis | reverse complement strand
TCTCTCTTCTATATTAGTGCCATCTAGTCAGTCTCCCCCCTCTCTTCTATATTAGTGCCCTCCCTCCAGTCAGTCTCCCCTCTCTCTTCTATATTAGTGCCTTCCATCTAGTCAGTCTCCTCTCTCTCTTCTATATTAGTGCCATCTAGTCAGTCTCCTCTCTCTCTTCTATATTAGTGCCTTCCCTCCAGTCAGTCTCCTCTCTCTCTTCTATATTAGTGCCTTCCCTCCAGTCAGTCTCCCCTCTCTCTTCTATATTAGTGCCTTCCATCTAGTCAGTCTCCCCTCTCTCTTCTATATTAGTGCCTTCCCTCCAGTCAGTCTCCCCTCTCTCTTCTATATTAGTGCCTTCCATCTAGTCAGTCTCCCCTCTCTCTTCTATATTAGTGCCTTCCCTCCAGTCTCCCCTCTCTCTTCTATATTAGTGCCTTCCATCTAGTCAGTCTCCCCTCTCTCTTCTATATTAGTGCCTTCCCTCCAGTCTCCCCTCTCTCTTCTATATTAGTGCCTTCCCTCCAGTCAGTCTCCTCTCTCTCTTCTATATTAGTGCCTTCCATCTAGTCAGTCTCCTCTCTCTCTTCTATATTAGTGCCTTCCATCTAGTCAGTCTCCTCTCTCTCTTCTATATTAGTGCCATCTAGTCAGTCTCCCCTCTCTCTTCTATATTAGTGCCCTCCCTCCAGTCAGTCTCCCCTCTCTCTTCTATATTAGTGCCTTCCATCTAGTCAGTCTCCTCTCTCTCTTCTATATTAGTGCCATCTAGTCAGTCTCCTCTCTCTCTTCTATATTAGTGCCTTCCCTCCAGTCAGTCTCCTCTCTCTCTTCTATATTAGTGCCTTCCCTCCAGTCAGTCTCCCCTCTCTCTTCTATATTAGTGCCTTCCATCTAGTCAGTCTCCCCTCTCTCTTCTATATTAGTGCCTTCCCTCCAGTCAGTCTCCCCTCTCTCTTCTATATTAGTGCCTTCCCTCCAGTCAGTCTCCTCTCTCTCTTCTATATTAGTGCCTTCCTTCTAGTCAGTCTCCTCTCTCTCTTCTATATTAGTGCCTTCCATCTAGTCAGTCTCCCCTCTCTCTTCTATATTAGTGCCTTCCAGTCAGTCTCCCCTCTCTCTTCTATATTAGTGCCTTCCCTCCAGTCAGTCTCCCCTCTCTCTTCTATATTAGTGCCTTCCAGTCAGTCTCCCCTCTCTCTTCTATATTAGTGCCTTCCCTCCAGTCAGTCTCCCCTCTCTCTTCTATATTAGTGCCTTCCCTCCAGTCAGTCTCCTCTCTCTTCTATATTAGTGCCTTCCCTCCAGTCAGTCTCCCCTCTCTCTTCTATATTAGTGCCTTCCAGTCAGTCTCCTCTCTCTTCTATATTAGTGCCTTCCAGTCAGTCTCCTCTCTCTCTTCTATAATAGTGCCTTCCATCTAGTCAGTCTTCCCTCTCTCTTCTATATTAGTGCCTTCCTTCTAGTCAGTCTCCTCTCTCTCTTCTATATTAGTGCCTTCCCTCCAGTCAGTCTCCCCTCTCTTCTATATTAGTGCCTTCCTTCTAGTCAGGCTCCTCTCTCTCTTCTATATTAATGCCTTCCTTCTAGTCAGTCTCCTCTCTCTCTTCTATATTAGTGCCTTCCTTCCAGTCAGTCTCCTCTCTCTCTCTTCTATATTAGTGCCTTCCCTCCAGTCAGTCTCCTCTCTCTCTTCTATATTAGTGCCCTCCTTCTAGTCAGTCTCCCCTCTCTCTTCTATATTAGTGCCTTCCTTCTAGTCAGTCTCCCCTCTCTCTTCTATATTAGTGCCTTCCTTCTAGTCAGTCTCCTCTCTCTCTTCTATATTAGTGCCTTTCATCTAGTCAGTCTCCTCTCTCTCTTCTATATTAGTGCCTTCCATCTAGTCAGTCTCCTCTCTCTCTTCTATATTAGTGCCATCTAGTCAGTCTCCCCTCTCTCTTCTATATTAGTGCCTTCCCTCCAGTCAGTCTCCCCTCTCTCTTCTATATTAGTGCCTTCCCTCCAGTCAGTCTCCCCTCTCTCTTCTATATTAGTGCCTTCCATCTAGTCAGTCTCCCCTCTCTCTTCTATATTAGTGCCTTCCCTCCAGTCAGTCTCCCCTCTCTCTTCTATATTAGTGCCTTCCATCTAGTCAGTCTCCCCTCTCTCTTCTATATTAGTGCCTTCCCTCCAGTCTCCCCTCTCTCTTCTATATTAGTGCCTTCCTTCTAGTCAGTCTCCTCTCTCTCTTCTATATTAGTGCCTTCCCTCCAGTCAGTCTCCTCTCTCTCTTCTATATTAGTGCCTTCCATCTAGTCAGTCTCCCCTCTCTCTTCTATATTAGTGCCTTCCCTCCAGTCAGTCTCCTCTCTCTCTTCTATATTAGTGCCTTCCATCTAGTCAGTCTCCTCTCTCTCTTCTATATTAGTGCCTTCCATCTAGTCAGTCTCCTCTCTCTCTTCTATATTAGTGCCATCTAGTCAGTCTCCCCTCTCTCTTCTATATTAGTGCCCTCCCTCCAGTCAGTCTCCCCTCTCTCTTCTATATTAGTGCCTTCCATCTAGTCAGTCTCCTCTCTCTCTTCTATATTAGTGCCATCTAGTCAGTCTCCTCTCTCTCTTCTATATTAGTGCCTTCCCTCCAGTCAGTCTCCTCTCTCTCTTCTATATTAGTGCCTTCCCTCCAGTCAGTCTCCCCTCTCTCTTCTATATTAGTGCCTTCCATCTAGTCAGTCTCCCCTCTCTCTTCTATATTAGTGCCTTCCCTCCAGTCAGTCTCCCCTCTCTCTTCTATATTAGTGCCTTCCATCTAGTCAGTCTCCCCTCTCTCTTCTATATTAGTGCCTTCCCTCCAGTCTCCCCTCTCTCTTCTATATTAGTGCCTTCCTTCTAGTCAGTCTCCCCTCTCTCTTCTATATTAGTGCCTTCCCTCCAGTCAGTCTCCCCTCTCTCTTCTATATTAGTGCCTTCCCTCCAGTCAGTCTCCTCTCTCTCTTCTATATTAGTGCCTTCCTTCTAGTCAGTCTCCTCTCTCTCTTCTATATTAGTGCCTTCCATCTAGTCAGTCTCCTCTCTCTCTTCTATATTAGTGCCTTCCCTCCAGTCAGGCTCCCCTCTCTCTTCTATATTAGTGCCTTCCAGTCAGTCTCCCCTCTCTCTTCTATATTAGTGCCTTCCATCTAGTCAGTCTCCCCTCTCTCTTCTATATTAGTGCCTTCCAGTCAGTCTCCCCTCTCTCTTCTATATTAGTGCCTTCCAGTCAGTCTCCTCTCTCTCTTCTATATTAGTGCCTTCCAGTCAGTCTCCTCTCTCTCTTCTATATTAGTGCCTTCCCTCCAGTCAGTCTCCCCTCTCTCTTCTATATTAGTGCCTTCCCTCCAGTCAGTCTCCTCTCTCTTCTATAGTAGTGCCTTCCCTCCAGTCAGTCTCCCCTCTCTCTTCTATATTAGTGCCTTCCAGTCAGTCTCCTCTCTCTTCTATATTAGTGCCTTCCAGTCAGTCTCCTCTCTCTCTTCTATAATAGTGCCTTCCATCTAGTCAGTCTTCCCTCTCTCTTCTATATTAGTGCCTTCCTTCTAGTCAGTCTCCTCTCTCTCTTCTATATTAGTGCCTTCCCTCCAGTCAGTCTCCCATCTCTATTCTATATTAGTGCCTTCCCTCCAGTCAGTCTCCCATCTCTCTTCTATATTAGTGCCTTCCCTCCAGTCAGTCTCCCCTCTATCTTCTATATTAGTGCCTTCCTTCTAGTCAGGCTCCTCTCTCTCTTCTATATTAATGCCTTCCTTCTAGTCAGTCTCCTCTCTCTCTTCTATATTAGTGCCTTCCTTCCAGTCAGTCTCCTCTCTCTCTCTTCTATATTAGTGCCTTCCCTCCAGTCAGTCTCCCCTCTCTCTTCTATATTAGTGCCTTCCAGTCAGTCTCCCCTCTCTCTTCTATATTAGTGCCTTCCCTCCAGTCAGTCTCCCCTCTCTCTTCTATATTAGTGCCTTCCCTCCAGTCAGTCTCCTCTCTCTTCTATAGTAGTGCCTTCCCTCCAGTCAGTCTCCCCTCTCTCTTCTATATTAGTGCCTTCCAGTCAGTCTCCTCTCTCTTCTATATTAGTGCCTTCCAGTCAGTCTCCTCTCTCTCTTCTATAATAGTGCCTTCCATCTAGTCAGTCTTCCCTCTCTCTTCTATATTAGTGCCTTCCTTCTAGTCAGTCTCCTCTCTCTCTTCTATATTAGTGCCTTCCCTCCAGTCAGTCTCCCATCTCTATTCTATATTAGTGCCTTCCCTCCAGTCAGTCTCCCATCTCTCTTCTATATTAGTGCCTTCCCTCCAGTCAGTCTCCCATCTCTATTCTATATTAGTGCCTTCCCTCCAGTCAGTCTCCCATCTCTCTTCTATATTAGTGCCTTCCCTCCAGTCAGTCTCCCCTCTATCTTCTATATTAGTGCCTTCCTTCTAGTCAGGCTCCTCTCTCTCTTCTATATTAATGCCTTCCTTCTAGTCAGTCTCCTCTCTCTCTTCTATATTAGTGCCTTCCTTCCAGTCAGTCTCCTCTCTCTCTCTTCTATATTAGTGCCTTCCCTCCAGTCAGTCTCCTCTCTCTCTTCTATATTAGTGCCCTCCTTCTAGTCAGTCTCCCCTCTCTCTTCTATATTAGTGCCTTCCTTCTAGTCAGTCTCCCCTCTCTCTTCTATATTAGTGCCTTCCTTCTAGTCAGTCTCCTCTCTCTCTTCTATATTAGTGCCTTTCATCTAGTCAGTCTCCTCTCTCTCTTCTATATTAGTGCCTTCCATCTAGTCAGTCTCCTCTCTCTCTTCTATATTAGTGCCATCTAGTCAGTCTCCCCTCTCTCTTCTATATTAGTGCCTTCCCTCCAGTCAGTCTCCCCTCTCTCTTCTATATTAGTGCCTTCCCTCCAGTCAGTCTCCCCTCTCTCTTCTATATTAGTGCCTTCCCTCCAGTCAGTCTCCCCTCTCTCTTCTATATTAGTGCCTTCCATCTAGTCAGTCTCCCCTCTCTCTTCTATATTAGTGCTTTCCCTCCAGTCAGTCTCCCCTCTCTCTTCTATATTAGTGCCTTCCATCTAGTCAGTCTCCCCTCTCTCTTCTATATTAGTGCCTTCCCTCCAGTCTCCCCTCTCTCTTCTATATTAGTGCCTTCCTTCTAGTAAGTCTCCCCTCTCTCTTCTATATTAGTGCCTTCCCTCCAGTCAGTCTCCCCTCTCTTCTATATTAGTGCCATCCCTCCAGTCAGTCTCCTCTCTCTTCTATATTAGTGCCTTCCCTCCAGTCAGTCTCCCCTCTCTCTTCTATATTAGTGCCTTCCTTCTAGTCAGTCTCCCCTCTCTCTTCTATATTAGTGCCTTCCCTCCAGTCAGTCTCCTCTCTCTTCTATATTAGTGCCTTCCCTCCAGTCAGTCTTCCCTCTCTCTTCTATATTAGTGCCTTCCTTCTAGTCAGTCTCCCCTCTCTCTTCTATATTAGTGCCTTCCATCTAGTCAGTCTCCCCTCTCTCTTCTATATTAGTGCCTTCCCTCCAGTCAGTCTCCTCTCTCTTCTATATTAGTGCCTTCCCTCCAGTCAGTCTCCCCTCTCTCTTCTATATTAGTGCCTTCCAGTCAGTCTCCTCTCTCTTCTATATTAGTGCCTTCCAGTCAGTCTCCTCTCTCTCTTCTATATTAGTGCCTTCCATCTAGTCAGTCTCCCCTCTCTCTTCTATATTAGTGCCTTCCTTCTAGTCAGTCTCCTCTCTCTCTTCTATATTAGTGCCTTCCTTCCAGTCAGTCTCCTCTCTCTCTTCTATATTAGTGCCTTCCCTCCAGTCAGTCTCCCATCTCACTTCTATATTAGTGCCTTCCCTCCAGTCAGTCTCCCCTCTCTCTTCTATATTAGTGCCTTCCTTCTAGTCAGTCTCCTCTCTCTCTTCTATATTAGTGCCTTCCTTCTAGTCAGTCTCCTCTCTCTCTTCTATATTAGTGCCTTCCTCCCAGTCAGTCTCCTCTCTCTCTCTTCTATATTAGTGCCTTCCCTCCAGTCAGTCTCCTCTCTCTCTTCTATATTAGTGCCCTCCTTCTAGTCAGTCTCCCCTCTCTCTTCTATATTAGTGCCTTCCTTCTAGTCAGTCTCCTCCCTCTCTTCTATATTAGTGCCTTCCTTCTAGTCAGTCTCCCCTCTCTCTTCTATATTAGTGCCTTCCTTCTAGTCAGTCTCCCCTCTCTCTTCTATATTAGTGCCTTCCCTCCAGTCAGTCTCCTCTCTCTTCTATATTAGTGCCTTCCCTCCAGTCAGTCTCCCCTCTCTCTTCTATATTAGTGTCTTCCTTCCAGTCTGTCTCCTCTCTCTCTTCTATATTAGTGCCTTCCATCTAGTCAGTCTCCTCTCTCTCTTCTATATTAGTGCCTTCCATCTAGTCAGTCTCCCCTCTCTCTTCTATATTATTGCCTTCCATTTAGTCAGTAACCCCTCTCTCTTCTATATTAGTGCCTTCCTTCCAGTCAGTCTCCCCTCTCTCTTCTATATTAGTGCCTTCCTTCTAGTCAGTCTCCCCTCTCTCTTCTATATTAGTGCCTTCCAGTCAGTCTCCCCTCTCTCTTCTATATTAGTGCCTTCCATCTAGTCAGTCTCCTCTCTCTCTTCTATATTAGTGCCTTCCCTCAAGTCAGTCTCCCCTCTCTCTTCTATATTAGTGCCTTCCTTCTAGTCAGTCTCCCCTCTATCTTCTATATTAGTGCCTTCCTTCCATCCAGTCTCCCCTCTCTCTTCTATATTAGTGCCTTCTAGTCAGTCTCCCCTCTCTCTTCTATATTAGTACCTTCTAGTCAGTCTCCCCTCTCTCTTCTATATTAGTGCCTTCCTTCCAGTCAGTCTCCTCTCTCTTCTATATTAGTGCCTTCCCTCCAGTCAGTCTCCTCTCTCTCTTCTATATTAGTGCCTTCCTTCCAGTCAGTCTCCTCTCTCTTCTATATTAGTGCCTTCCGTCCAGTCAGTCTCCCCTCTCTCTTCTATATTAGTGCCTTCCCTCCAGTCAGTCTCCTCTCTCTCTCTTCTATATTAGTGCCTTCAATCCAGTCTCATCTCTCTCTTCTATATTAGTGCCTTCCCTCCAGACAGTCCCCCCTCTCTCTTCTATATTAGTGCCTTCCTTCCAGTCAGTCTCCTCTCTCTCTTCTATATTAGTGCCTTCCCTCCAGTCAGTCTCCTCTCTCTCTTCTACATTAGTGCCTTCCCTCCAGTCAGTCTCCCCTCTCTCTTCTATATTAGTGCCTTCCCTCCAGTCAGTCTCCCCTCTCTCTTCTATATTAGTGCTTTCCAGTCAGTCTCCCCTCTCTCTTCTATATTAGTGCCTTCCCTCTAGTCAGTCTCCCCTCTCTCTTCTATGTTAGTGCCTTCCCTCCAGTCAGTCTCCCCTCTCTCTTCTATATTAGTGCCTTCCAATCAGTCTCCCCTCTCTCTTCTATATTAGTGCCTTCCCTCTAGTCAGTCTCCCCTCTCTATTCTATATTAGTGCCTTCCATCTAGTCAGTCTCCTCTCTATCTTCTATATTAGTGCCTTCCAGTCAGTCTCCCCTCTCTCTTCTATATTAGTACCTTCCCTCCAGTCAGTCTCCTCTCTCTCTTCTATATTAGTACCTTCCAGTCAGTCTCCCCTCTCTCTCTTCTATATTAGTGCCTTCCATCCAGTCTCCCCTCTCTCTTCTATATTAGTGCCTTCCTTCCAGTCAGTCTCCCCTCTCTCTCTTCTATATTAGTACCTTCCAGTCAGTCTCCCCTCTCTCTTCTATATTAGTGCCTTCCATCTAGTCAGTCTCCCCTCTCTCTTCTATATTAGTGCCTTCCATCTAGTCAGTCTCCCCTCTCTCTCTTCTATATTAGTACCTTCCAGTCAGTCTCCCCTCTCTCTCTTCTATATTAGTACCTTCCATCTAGTCAGTCTCCCCTCTCTCTTCTTTATTAGTGCCTTCCATCTAGTCAGTCTCCCCTCTCTCTTCTATATTAGTGCCTTCCATCTAGTCAGTCTCCCCTCTCTCTCTTCTATATTAGTACCTTCCAGTCAGTCTCCCCTCTCTCTCTTCTATATTAGTGCCTTCTATCTAGTCAGTCTCCCCTCTCTCTTCTTTATTAGTGCCTTCCATCTAGTCAGTCTCCCCTCTCTCTTCTATATTAGTGCCTTCCATCTAGTCAGTCTCCCCTCTCTCTCTTCTATATTAGTACCTTCCAGTCAGTCTCCCCTCTCTCTCTTCTATATTAGTGCCTTCCCTCCAGTCAGTCTCCCCTCTCTCTTCTATATTAGTGCCTTCCATCCATTCAGTCTCCCCTCTCTCTTCTATATTAGTGCCTTTCATCTAGTCAGTCTCCTCTCTCTCTTCTATATTAGTGCCTTCCCTCCAGTAAGTCTCCCCTCTCTCTTCTATATTAGTGCCTTCCATCTAGTCAGTCTCCTCTCTCTCTTCTATATTAGTGCCTTCCATCTAGTCAGTCTCCTCTCTCTCTTCTATATTAGTGCCTTCCATCTAGTCAGTCTCCTCTCTCTCTTCTATATTAGTGCCTTCCCTCCAGTCAGTCTCCCCTCTCTTCTATATTAGTGCCTTCCATCCAGTCAGTCCCCCCTCTCTCTTCTATATTAGTGCCTTCCCTCCAGTCAGTCTCCTCTCTCTCTTCTATATTAGTGCCTTCCCTCCAGTCAGTCTCCCCTCTCTTCTATATTAGTGCCTTCCATCTAGTCAGTCTCCTCTCTCTCTTCTATATTAGTGCCTTCCCTCCAGTCAGTCTCCCCTCTCTTTTCTATATTAGTGCCTTCCATCTAGTCAGTCTCCCCTCTCTCTTCTATATTAGTGCCTTCCCTCCAGTCAGTCTCCTCTCTCTCTTCTATATTAGTACCTTCCTTCCAGTCAGTCTCCCCTCTCTCTTCTATATTAGTGCCTTCCAGTCAGTCTCCCCTCTCTCTTCTATATTAGTGCCTTCCTTCCAATCAGTCTCCTCTCTCTCTTCTATATTAGTGCCTTCCCTCCATCCAGTCTCCCCTCTCGCTCTTCTATATTAGTGCCTTCCATCTAGTCAGTCTCCTCTCTCTCTTCTATATTAGTGCCTTCCCTCCAGTCAGTCTCCCCTCTCTCTCTTCCATATTAGTGCCTTCCAGTCAGTCTCCTCTCTCTCTTCTATATTAGTGCCTTCCTTCCAGTCAGTCTCCTCTCTCTCTTCTATATTAGTGCCTTCCTTCTAGTCAGTCTCCTCTCTCTCTTCTATATTAGTGCCTTCCTTCCAGTCAGTCTCCCCTCTCTCTTCTATATTAGTGCCTTCAATCTAGTCAGTCTCCCCTCTCTCTTCTATATTAGTGCCTTCCCTCCAGTCAGTCTCCCCTCTCTCTTCTATATTAATGCCTTCCATCTAGTCAGTCTCCCCTCTCTCTTCTATATTAGTGCCTTCCAGTCAGTCTCCTCTCTCTCTTCTATATTAGTGCCTTCCATCTAGTCAGTCTCCCCTCTCTCTTCTATATTAGTGCCTTCTAGTCAGTCTCCCCTCTCTCTTCTATATTAGTGCCTTCCATCTAGTCAGTCTCCCCTCTCTCTTCTATATTAGTACCTTCCAGTCAGTCTCCTCTCTCTCTTCTATATTAGTGCCTTCCAGTCAGTCTCCCCTCTCTCTTCTATATTAGTGCCTTCCCCCCAGTCAGTCTCCCCTCTCTCTTCTATATTAGTGTCTTCCATCTAGTCAGTCTCCTCTCTCTCTTCTATATTAGTGCCTTCCTTCCAGTCAGTCTCCCCTCTATCTTCTATATTAGTGCCTTCCTTCCATCCAGTCTCCCCTCTCTCTTCTATATTGTTGCCTTCTAGTCAGTCTCCCCTCTCTCTTCTATATTAGTGCCTTCCCTCCAGTCAGTCTCCTCTCTCTCTTCTATATTAGTGCCTTCAATCCAGTCTCCTCTCTCTCTTCTATATTAGTGCCTTCCCTCCAGACAGTCCCCCCTCTCTCTTCTATATTAGTGCCTTCCTTCCAGTCAGTCTCCTCTCTCTCTTCTATATTAGTGCCTTCCCTCCAGTCAGTCTCCCCTCTCTCTTCTATATTAGTGCCTTCCATCCATCCAGTCTCCCCTCTCTCTTCTATATTAGTGCCTTCCCTCCGGTCAGTCTCCCCTCTCTCTTCTACATTAGTGCCTTCCCTCCAGTCAGTCTCCCCTCTCTCTTCTATATTAGTGCCTTCCATCCATCCAGTCTCCCCTCTCTCTTCTATATTAGTGCCTTCCCTCCAGTCAGTCTCCCCTCTCTCTCTTCTATATTAGTGCCTTCCAGTCAGTCTCCCCTCTCTCTTCTATATTAGTGCCTTCCCTCCAGTCAGTCTCCCCTCTCTCTTCTATGTTAGTGCCTTCCCTCCAGTCAGTCTCCCCTCTCTCTTCTATATTAGTGCCTTCCAGTCAGTCTCCCCTCTCTCTTCTATATTAGTGCCTTCCTTGCAGTCAGTCCTCCCTCTCTCTTCTATATTAGTGCCTTCCAGTCAGTCTCCCCTCTCTCTTCTATATTAGTGCCTTCCATCTAGTCAGTCTCCCCTCTCTCTTCTATATTAGTGCCTTCCATCTAGTCAGTCTCCTCTCTATCTTCTATATTAGTGCCTTCCAGTCAGTCTCCCCTCTCTCTTCTATATTAGTGCCTTCCAGTCAGTCTCCCCTCTCTCTTCTATATTAGTGCCTTCCTTCCAGTCAGTCTCCTCTCTCTTCTATATTAGTGCCTTCCCTCCAGTCAGTCTCCTCTCTCTCTTCTATATTAGTGCCTTCCTTCCAGTCAGTCTCCTCTCTCTTCTATATTAGTGCCTTCCGTCCAGTCAGTCTCCCCTCTCTCTTCTATATTAGTGCCTTCCCTCCAGTCAGTCTCCTCTCTCTCTCTTCTATATTAGTGCCTTCAATCCAGTCTCATCTCTCTCTTCTATATTAGTGCCTTCCCTCCAGACAGTCCCCCCTCTCTCTTCTATATTAGTGCCTTCCTTCCAGTCAGTCTCCTCTCTCTCTTCTATATTAGTGCCTTCCCTCCAGTCAGTCTCCTCTCTCTCTTCTACATTAGTGCCTTCCCTCCAGTCAGTCTCCCCTCTCTCTTCTATATTAGTGCCTTCCCTCCAGTCAGTCTCCCCTCTCTCTTCTATATTAGTGCTTTCCAGTCAGTCTCCCCTCTCTCTTCTATATTAGTGCCTTCCCTCTAGTCAGTCTCCCCTCTCTCTTCTATGTTAGTGCCTTCCCTCCAGTCAGTCTCCCCTCTCTCTTCTATATTAGTGCCTTCCAATCAGTCTCCCCTCTCTCTTCTATATTAGTGCCTTCCCTCTAGTCAGTCTCCCCTCTCTCTTCTATATTAGTGCCTTCCATCTAGTCAGTCTCCTCTCTATCTTCTATATTAGTGCCTTCCAGTCAGTCTCCCCTCTCTCTTCTATATTAGTACCTTCCCTCCAGTCAGTCTCCTCTCTCTCTTCTATATTAGTACCTTCCAGTCAGTCTCCCCTCTCTCTCTTCTATATTAGTGCCTTCCATCCAGTCTCCCCTCTCTCTTCTATATTAGTGCCTTCCAGTCAGTCTCCTCTCTCTCTTCTATATTAGTGCCTTCCATCTAGTCAGTCTCCCCTCTCTCTTCTATATTAGTGCCTTCTAGTCAGTCTCCCCTCTCTCTTCTATATTAGTGCCTTCCATCTAGTCAGTCTCCCCTCTCTCTTCTATATTAGTACCTTCCAGTCAGTCTCCTCTCTCTCTTCTATATTAGTGCCTTCCAGTCAGTCTCCCCTCTCTCTTCTATATTAGTGCCTTCCCCCCAGTCAGTCTCCCCTCTCTCTTCTATATTAGTGTCTTCCATCTAGTCAGTCTCCTCTCTCTCTTCTATATTAGTGCCTTCCTTCCAGTCAGTCTCCCCTCTATCTTCTATATTAGTGCCTTCCTTCCATCCAGTCTCCCCTCTCTCTTCTATATTGTTGCCTTCTAGTCAGTCTCCCCTCTCTCTTCTATATTAGTGCCTTCCCTCCAGTCAGTCTCCTCTCTCTCTTCTATATTAGTGCCTTCAATCCAGTCTCCTCTCTCTCTTCTATATTAGTGCCTTCCCTCCAGACAGTCCCCCCTCTCTCTTCTATATTAGTGCCTTCCTTCCAGTCAGTCTCCTCTCTATCTTCTATATTAGTGCCTTCCCTCCAGTCAGTCTCCCCTCTCTCTTCTATATTAGTGCCTTCCATCCATCCAGTCTCCCCTCTCTCTTCTATATTAGTGCCTTCCCTCCGGTCAGTCTCCCCTCTCTCTTCTACATTAGTGCCTTCCCTCCAGTCAGTCTCCCCTCTCTCTTCTATATTAGTGCCTTCCATCCATCCAGTCTCCCCTCTCTCTTCTATATTAGTGCCTTCCCTCCAGTCAGTCTCCCCTCTCTCTTCTACATTAGTGCCTTCCCTCCAGTCAGTCTCCCCTCTCTCTCTTCTATATTAGTGCCTTCCAGTCAGTCTCCCCTCTCTCTTCTATATTAGTGCCTTCCCTCCAGTCAGTCTCCCCTCTCTCTTCTATGTTAGTGCCTTCCCTCCAGTCAGTCTCCCCTCTCTCTTCTATATTAGTGCCTTCCAGTCAGTCTCCCCTCTCTCTTCTATATTAGTGCCTTCCTTGCAGTCAGTCCTCCCTCTCTCTTCTATATTAGTGCCTTCCAGTCAGTCTCCCCTCTCTCTTCTATATTAGTGCCTTCCATCTAGTCAGTCTCCCCTCTCTCTTCTATATTAGTGCCTTCCATCTAGTCAGTCTCCTCTCTATCTTCTATATTAGTGCCTTCCAGTCAGTCTCCCCTCTCTCTTCTATATTAGTGCCTTCCAGTCAGTCTCCCCTCTCTCTTCTATATTAGTGCCTTCCTTCCAGTCAGTCTCCTCTCTCTTCTATATTAGTGCCTTCCCTCCAGTCAGTCTCCTCTCTCTCTTCTATATTAGTGCCTTCCTTCCAGTCAGTCTCCTCTCTCTTCTATATTAGTGCCTTCCGTCCAGTCAGTCTCCCCTCTCTCTTCTATATTAGTGTCTTCCCTCCAGTCAGTCTCCTCTCTCTCTCTTCTATATTAGTGCCTTCAATCCAGTCTCATCTCTCTCTTCTATATTAGTGCCTTCCCTCCAGACAGTCCCCCCTCTCTCTTCTATATTAGTGCCTTCCTTCCAGTCAGTCTCCTCTCTCTCTTCTATATTAGTGCCTTCCCTCCAGTCAGTCTCCTCTCTCTCTTCTACATTAGTGCCTTCCCTCCAGTCAGTCTCCCCTCTCTCTTCTATATTAGTGCCTTCCCTCCAGTCAGTCTCCCCTCTCTCTTCTATATTAGTGCCTTCCAATCAGTCTCCCCTCTCTCTTCTATATTAGTGCCTTCCCTCTAGTCAGTCTCCCCTCTCTCTTCTATATTAGTGCCTTCCATCTAGTCAGTCTCCTCTCTATCTTCTATATTAGTGCCTTCCAGTCAGTCTCCCCTCTCTCTTCTATATTAGTACCTTCCCTCCAGTCAGTCTCCTCTCTCTCTTCTATATTAGTACCTTCCAGTCAGTCTCCCCTCTCTCTCTTCTATATTAGTGCCTTCCATCCAGTCTCCCCTCTCTCTTCTATATTAGTGCCTTCCTTCCAGTCAGTCTCCCCTCTCTCTCTTCTATATTAGTACCTTCCAGTCAGTCTCCCCTCTCTCTTCTATATTAGTGCCTTCCATCTAGTCAGTCTCCCCTCTCTCTTCTATATTAGTGCCTTCCATCTAGTCAGTCTCCCCTCTCTCTCTTCTATATTAGTACCTTCCAGTCAGTCTCCCCTCTCTCTCTTCTATATTAGTACCTTCCATCTAGTCAGTCTCCCCTCTCTCTTCTTTATTAGTGCCTTCCATCTAGTCAGTCTCCCCTCTCTCTTCTATATTAGTGCCTTCCATCTAGTCAGTCTCCCCTCTCTCTCTTCTATATTAGTACCTTCCAGTCAGTCTCCCCTCTCTCTCTTCTATATTAGTGCCTTCTATCTAGTCAGTCTCCCCTCTCTCTTCTTTATTAGTGCCTTCCATCTAGTCAGTCTCCCCTCTCTCTTCTATATTAGTGCCTTCCATCTAGTCAGTCTCCCCTCTCTCTCTTCTATATTAGTACCTTCCAGTCAGTCTCCCCTCTCTCTCTTCTATATTAGTGCCTTCCCTCCAGTCAGTCTCCCCTCTCTCTTCTATATTAGTGCCTTCCATCCATTCAGTCTCCCCTCTCTCTTCTATATTAGTGCCTTTCATCTAGTCAGTCTCCTCTCTCTCTTCTATATTAGTGCCTTCCCTCCAGTAAGTCTCCCCTCTCTCTTCTATATTAGTGCCTTCCATCTAGTCAGTCTCCTCTCTCTCTTCTATATTAGTGCCTTCCATCTAGTCAGTCTCCTCTCTCTCTTCTATATTAGTGCCTTCCATCTAGTCAGTCTCCTCTCTCTCTTCTATATTAGTGCCTTCCCTCCAGTCAGTCTCCCCTCTCTTCTATATTAGTGCCTTCCATCCAGTCAGTCCCCCCTCTCTCTTCTATATTAGTGCCTTCCCTCCAGTCAGTCTCCTCTCTCTCTTCTATATTAGTGCCTTCCCTCCAGTCAGTCTCCCCTCTCTTCTATATTAGTGCCTTCCATCTAGTCAGTCTCCTCTCTCTCTTCTATATTAGTGCCTTCCCTCCAGTCAGTCTCCCCTCTCTTTTCTATATTAGTGCCTTCCATCTAGTCAGTCTCCCCTCTCTCTTCTATATTAGTGCCTTCCCTCCAGTCAGTCTCCTCTCTCTCTTCTATATTAGTACCTTCCTTCCAGTCAGTCTCCCCTCTCTCTTCTATATTAGTGCCTTCCTTCCAATCAGTCTCCTCTCTCTCTTCTATATTAGTGCCTTCCCTCCATCCAGTCTCCCCTCTCGCTCTTCTATATTAGTGCCTTCCATCTAGTCAGTCTCCTCTCTCTCTTCTATATTAGTGCCTTCCCTCCAGTCAGTCTCACCTCTCTCTCTTCCATATTAGTGCCTTCCAGTCAGTCTCCTCTCTCTCTTCTATATTAGTGCCTTCCTTCCAGTCAGTCTCCTCTCTCTCTTCTATATTAGTGCCTTCCTTCTAGTCAGTCTCCTCTCTCTCTTCTATATTAGTGCCTTCCTTCCAGTCAGTCTCCCCTCTCTCTTCTATATTAGTGCCTTCAATCTAGTCAGTCTCCCCTCTCTCTTCTATATTAGTGCCTTCCCTCCAGTCAGTCTCCCCTCTCTCTTCTATATTAATGCCTTCCATCTAGTCAGTCTCCCCTCTCTCTTCTATATTAGTGCCTTCCAGTCAGTCTCCTCTCTCTCTTCTATATTAGTGCCTTCCATCTAGTCAGTCTCCCCTCTCTCTTCTATATTAGTGCCTTCTAGTCAGTCTCCCCTCTCTCTTCTATATTAGTGCCTTCCATCTAGTCAGTCTCCCCTCTCTCTTCTATATTAGTACCTTCCAGTCAGTCTCCTCTCTCTCTTCTATATTAGTGCCTTCCAGTCAGTCTCCCCTCTCTCTTCTATATTAGTGCCTTCCCCCCAGTCAGTCTCCCCTCTCTCTTCTATATTAGTGTCTTCCATCTAGTCAGTCTCCTCTCTCTCTTCTATATTAGTGCCTTCCTTCCAGTCAGTCTCCCCTCTATCTTCTATATTAGTGCCTTCCTTCCATCCAGTCTCCCCTCTCTCTTCTATATTGTTGCCTTCTAGTCAGTCTCCCCTCTCTCTTCTATATTAGTGCCTTCCCTCCAGTCAGTCTCCTCTCTCTCTTCTATATTAGTGCCTTCAATCCAGTCTCCTCTCTCTCTTCTATATTAGTGCCTTCCCTCCAGACAGTCCCCCCTCTCTCTTCTATATTAGTGCCTTCCTTCCAGTCAGTCTCCTCTCTCTCTTCTATATTAGTGCCTTCCCTCCAGTCAGTCTCCCCTCTCTCTTCTATATTAGTGCTTTCCATCCATCCAGTCTCCCCTCTCTCTTCTATATTAGTGCCTTCCCTCCGGTCAGTCTCCCCTCTCTCTTCTACATTAGTGCCTTCCCTCCAGTCAGTCTCCCCTCTCTCTTCTATATTAGTGCCTTCCATCCATCCAGTCTCCCCTCTCTCTTCTATATTAGTGCCTTCCCTCCAGTCAGTCTCCCCTCTCTCTTCTACATTAGTGCCTTCCCTCCAGTCAGTCTCCCCTCTCTCTCTTCTATATTAGTGCCTTCCAGTCAGTCTCCCCTCTCTCTTCTATATTAGTGCCTTCCCTCCAGTCAGTCTCCCCTCTCTCTTCTATGTTAGTGCCTTCCCTCCAGTCAGTCTCCCCTCTCTCTTCTATATTAGTGCCTTCCAGTCAGTCTCCCCTCTCTCTTCTATATTAGTGCCTTCCTTGCAGTCAGTCCTCCCTCTCTCTTCTATATTAGTGCCTTCCAGTCAGTCTCCCCTCTCTCTTCTATATTAGTGCCTTCCATCTAGTCAGTCTCCCCTCTCTCTTCTATATTAGTGCCTTCCATCTAGTCAGTCTCCTCTCTATCTTCTATATTAGTGCCTTCCAGTCAGTCTCCCCTCTCTCTTCTATATTAGTGCCTTCCAGTCAGTCTCCCCTCTCTCTTCTATATTAGTGCCTTCCAATCAGTCTCCCCTCTCTCTTCTATATTAGTGCCTTCCCTCTAGTCAGTCTCCCCTCTCTCTTCTATATTAGTGCCTTCCATCTAGTCAGTCTCCTCTCTATCTTCTATATTAGTGCCTTCCAGTCAGTCTCCCCTCTCTCTTCTATATTAGTACCTTCCCTCCAGTCAGTCTCCTCTCTCTCTTCTATATTAGTACCTTCCAGTCAGTCTCCCCTCTCTCTCTTCTATATTAGTGCCTTCCATCCAGTCTCCCCTCTCTCTTCTATATTAGTGCCTTCCAGTCAGTCTCCTCTCTCTCTTCTATATTAGTGCCTTCCATCTAGTCAGTCTCCCCTCTCTCTTCTATATTAGTGCCTTCTAGTCAGTCTCCCCTCTCTCTTCTATATTAGTGCCTTCCATCTAGTCAGTCTCCCCTCTCTCTTCTATATTAGTACCTTCCAGTCAGTCTCCTCTCTCTCTTCTATATTAGTGCCTTCCAGTCAGTCTCCCCTCTCTCTTCTATATTAGTGCCTTCCCCCCAGTCAGTCTCCCCTCTCTCTTCTATATTAGTGTCTTCCATCTAGTCAGTCTCCTCTCTCTCTTCTATATTAGTGCCTTCCTTCCAGTCAGTCTCCCCTCTATCTTCTATATTAGTGCCTTCCTTCCATCCAGTCTCCCCTCTCTCTTCTATATTGTTGCCTTCTAGTCAGTCTCCCCTCTCTCTTCTATATTAGTGCCTTCCCTCCAGTCAGTCTCCTCTCTCTCTTCTATATTAGTGCCTTCAATCCAGTCTCCTCTCTCTCTTCTATATTAGTGCCTTCCCTCCAGACAGTCCCCCCTCTCTCTTCTATATTAGTGCCTTCCTTCCAGTCAGTCTCCTCTCTATCTTCTATATTAGTGCCTTCCCTCCAGTCAGTCTCCCCTCTCTCTTCTATATTAGTGCCTTCCATCCATCCAGTCTCCCCTCTCTCTTCTATATTAGTGCCTTCCCTCCGGTCAGTCTCCCCTCTCTCTTCTACATTAGTGCCTTCCCTCCAGTCAGTCTCCCCTCTCTCTTCTATATTAGTGCCTTCCATCCATCCAGTCTCCCCTCTCTCTTCTATATTAGTGCCTTCCCTCCAGTCAGTCTCCCCTCTCTCTTCTACATTAGTGCCTTCCCTCCAGTCAGTCTCCCCTCTCTCTCTTCTATATTAGTGCCTTCCAGTCAGTCTCCCCTCTCTCTTCTATATTAGTGCCTTCCCTCTAGTCAGTCTCCCCTCTCTCTTCTATATTAGTGCCTTCCAGTCAGTCTCCCCTCTCTCTTCTATATTAGTGCCTTCCAATCAGTCTCCCCTCTCTCTTCTATATTAGTGCCTTCCCTCTAGTCAGTCTCCCCTCTCTCTTCTATATTAGTGCCTTCCATCTAGTCAGTCTCCTCTCTATCTTCTATATTAGTGCCTTCCAGTCAGTCTCCCCTCTCTCTTCTATATTAGTACCTTCCCTCCAGTCAGTCTCCTCTCTCTCTTCTATATTAGTACCTTCCAGTCAGTCTCCCCTCTCTCTCTTCTATATTAGTGCCTTCCATCCAGTCTCCCCTCTCTCTTCTATATTAGTGCCTTCCAGTCAGTCTCCTCTCTCTCTTCTATATTAGTGCCTTCCATCTAGTCAGTCTCCCCTCTCTCTTCTATATTAGTGCCTTCTAGTCAGTCTCCCCTCTCTCTTCTATATTAGTGCCTTCCATCTAGTCAGTCTCCCCTCTCTCTTCTATATTAGTACCTTCCAGTCAGTCTCCTCTCTCTCTTCTATATTAGTGCCTTCCAGTCAGTCTCCCCTCTCTCTTCTATATTAGTGCCTTCCCCCCAGTCAGTCTCCCCTCTCTCTTCTATATTAGTGTCTTCCATCTAGTCAGTCTCCTCTCTCTCTTCTATATTAGTGCCTTCCTTCCAGTCAGTCTCCCCTCTATCTTCTATATTAGTGCCTTCCTTCCATCCAGTCTCCCCTCTCTCTTCTATATTGTTGCCTTCTAGTCAGTCTCCCCTCTCTCTTCTATATTAGTGCCTTCCCTCCAGTCAGTCTCCTCTCTCTCTTCTATATTAGTGCCTTCAATCCAGTCTCCTCTCTCTCTTCTATATTAGTGCCTTCCCTCCAGACAGTCCCCCCTCTCTCTTCTATATTAGTGCCTTCCTTCCATCCAGTCTCCCCTCTCTCTTCTATATTGTTGCCTTCTAGTCAGTCTCCCCTCTCTCTTCTATATTAGTGCCTTCCCTCCAGTCAGTCTCCTCTCTCTCTTCTATATTAGTGCCTTCAATCCAGTCTCCTCTCTCTCTTCTATATTAGTGCCTTCCCTCCAGACAGTCCCCCCTCTCTCTTCTATATTAGTGCCTTCCTTCCAGTCAGTCTCCTCTCTCTCTTCTATATTAGTGCCTTCCCTCCAGTCAGTCTCCCCTCTCTCTTCTATATTAGTGCCTTCCATCCATCCAGTCTCCCCTCTCTCTTCTATATTAGTGCCTTCCCTCCAGTCAGTCTCCCCTCTCTCTTCTACATTAGTGCCTTCCCTCCAGTCAGTCTCCCCTCTCTCTCTTCTATATTAGTGCCTTCCAGTCAGTCTCCCCTCTCTCTTCTATATTAGTGCCTTCCCTCCAGTCAGTCTCCCCTCTCTCTTCTATGTTAGTGCCTTCCCTCCAGTCAGTCTCCCCTCTCTCTTCTATATTAGTGCCTTCCAGTCAGTCTCCCCTCTCTCTTCTATATTAGTGCCTTCCTTGCAGTCAGTCCTCCCTCTCTCTTCTATATTAGTGCCTTCCAGTCAGTCTCCCCTCTCTCTTCTATATTAGTGCCTTCCATCTAGTCAGTCTCCCCTCTCTCTTCTATATTAGTGCCTTCCATCTAGTCAGTCTCCTCTCTATCTTCTATATTAGTGCCTTCCAGTCAGTCTCCCCTCTCTCTTCTATATTAGTGCCTTCCAGTCAGTCTCCCCTCTCTCTTCTATATTAGTGCCTTCCTTCCAGTCAGTCTCCTCTCTCTTCTATATTAGTGCCTTCCCTCCAGTCAGTCTCCTCTCTCTCTTCTATATTAGTGCCTTCCTTCCAGTCAGTCTCCTCTCTCTTCTATATTAGTGCCTTCCGTCCAGTCAGTCTCCCCTCTCTCTTCTATATTAGTGCCTTCCCTCCAGTCAGTCTCCTCTCTCTCTTCTATATTAGTGCCTTCAATCCAGTCTCCTCTCTCTCTTCTATATTAGCGCCTTCCCTCCAGACAGTCCCCCCTCTCTCTTCTATATTAGTGCCTTCCTTCCAGTCAGTCTCCTCTCTCTCTTCTATATTAGTGCCTTCCCTCCAGTCAGTCTCCCCTCTCTCTTCTATATTAGTGCCTTCCATCCATCCAGTCTCCCCTCTCTCTTCTATATTAGTGCCTTCCCTCCGGTCAGTCTCCTCTCTCTCTTCTACATTAGTGCCTTCCCTCCAGTCAGTCTCCCCTCTCTCTTCTATATTAGTGCCTTCCCTCCAGTCAGTCTCCCCTCTCTTTTCTATATTAGTGCCTTCCAGTCAGTCTCCCCTCTCTCTTCTATATTAGTGCCTTCCCTCCAGTCAGTCTCCCCTCTCTCTTCTATATTAGTGCCTTCCAGTCAGTCTCCCCTCTCTCTTCTATATTAGTGCCTTCCTTGCAGTCAGTCCCCCCTCTCTCTTCTATATTAGTGCCTTCCAGTCAGTCTCCCCTCTCTCTTCTATATTAGTGCCTTCCATCTAGTCAGTCTCCCCTCTCTCTTCTATATTAGTGCCTTCCATCTAGTCAGTCTCCTCTCTATCTTCTATATTAGTGCCTTCCAGTCAGTCTCCCCTCTCTCTTCTATATTAGTGCCTTCCAGTCAGTCTCCCCTCTCTCTTCTATATTAGTGCCTTCCTTGCAGTCAGTCCCCCCTCTCTCTTCTATATTAGTGCCTTCCAGTCAGTCTCCCCTCTCTCTTCTATATTAGTGCCTTCCCTCCAGTCAGTCTCCTCTCTCTCTTCTATATTAGTGCCCTCAATCCAGTCTCCTCTCTCTCTTCTATATTAGTGCCTTCCCTCCAGACAGTCCCCCCTCTCTCTTCTATATTAGTGCCTTCCCTCCAGTCAGTCTCCCCTCTCTCTTCTATATTAGTGCCTTCCCTCCAGTCAGTCTCCCCTCTCTCTTCTATATTAGTGCCTTCCATCCATCCAGTCTCCCCTCTCTCTTCTATATTAGTGCCTTCCATCTAGTCAGTCTCCTCTCTCTCTTCTATATTAGTGCCTTCCCTCCAGTCAGTCTCCCCTCTCTCTTCTATATTAGTGCCTTCCAGTCAGTCTCCCCTCTCTCTTCTATATTAGTGCCTTCCCTCCAGTCAGTCTCCCCTCTCTCTTCTATATTAGTGCCTTCCAGTCAGTCTCCCCTCTCTCTTCTATATTAGTGCCTTCCCTCCAGTCAGTCTCCTCTCTCTCTTCTATATTAGTGCCTTCCATCCATCCAGTCTCCCCTCTCTCTTCTATATTAGTGCCTTCCATCTAGTCAGTCTCCTCTCTCTCTTCTATATTAGTGCCTTCCTTGCAGTCAGTCCCCCCTCTCTCTTCTATATTAGTGCCTTCCAGTCAGTCTCCCCTCTCTCTTCTATATTAGTGCCTTCCATCTAGTCAGTCTCCCCTCTCTCTTCTATATTAGTGCCTTCCATCTAGTCAGTCTCCTCTCTATCTTCTATATTAGTGCCTTCCAGTCAGTCTCCCCTCTCTCTTCTATATTAGTGCCTTCCCTCCAGTCAGTCTCCTCTCTCTCTTCTATATTAGTACCTTCCAGTCAGTCTCCTCTCTCTCTTCTATATTAGTGCCTTCCATCCAGTCTCCCCTCTCTCTTCTATATTAGTGCCTTCCTTCCAGTCAGCCTCCCCTCTCTCTCTTCTATATTAGTACCTTCCAGTCAGTCTCCCCTCTCTCTTCTATATTAGTGCCTTCCATCTAGTCAGTCTCCCCTCTCTCTTCTATATTAGTGCCTTCCATCTAGTCAGTCTCCCCTCTCTCTCTTCTATATTAGTACCTTCCAGTCAGTCTCCCCTCTCTCTCTTCTATATTAGTGCCTTCCTTCTAGTCAGTCTCCCCGCTCTCTTCTATATTAGTGCCTTTCATCTAGTCAGTCTCCTCTCTCTCTTCTATATTAGTGCCTTCCTTCCAGTCAGTCTCCCCTCTCTCTTCTATATTAGTGCCTTCCATCTAGTCAGTCTCCCTTCTCTCTTCTATATTAGTGCCTTCCCTCCAGTCAGTCTCCTCTCTCTCTTCTATATTAGTACCTTCCTTCCAGTCAGTCTCCCCTCTCTCTTCTATATTAGTGCCTTCCTTCCAATCAGTCTCCTCTCTCTCTTCTATATTAGTGCCTTCCCTCCATCCAGTCTCCCCTCTCTCTCTTCTATATTAGTGCCTTCCATCTAGTCAGTCTCCTCTCTCTCTTCTATATTAGTGCCTTCCATCTAGTCAGTCTCCTCTCTCTCTTCTATATTAGTGCCTTCCCTCCATCCAGTCTCCCCTCTCTCTCTTCCATATTAGTGCCTTCCATCTAGTCAGTCTCCTCTCTCTCTTCTTTATTAGTGCCTTCCCTCCAGTCAGTCTCCCCTCTCTCTTCTATATTAGTGCCTTCCTTCCAGTCAGTCTCCTCTCTCTCTTCTATATTAGTGCCTTCCCTCCAGTCAGTCTCCTCTCTCTCTTCTATATTAGTGCCTTCCTTCCAGTCAGTCTCCTCTCTCTCTTCTATATTAGTGCCTTCCCTCCAGTCAGTCTCCTCTCTCTCTTCTATATTAGTGCCTTCCATCTAGTCAGTCTCCTCTCTCTCTTCTATATTAGTGCCTTCCATCTAGTCAGTCTCCTCTCTCTCTTCTATATTAGTGCCTTCCAGTCAGTCTCCTCTCTCTCTTCTATATTAGTGCCTTCCCTCCAGTCAGTCTCCCCTCTCTCTTCTATATTAGTGCCTTCCATCTAGTCAGTCTCCCCTCTCTCTTCTATATTAGTGCCTTCCAGTCAGTCTCCTCTCTCTCTTCTATATTAGTGCCTTCCATCTAGTCAGTCTCCCCTCTCTCTTCTATATTAGTGCCTTCTAGTCAGTCTCCCCTCTCTCTTCTATATTAGTGCCTTCCATCTAGTCAGTCTCCCCTCTCTCTTCTATATTAGTACCTTTCAGTCAGTCTCCTCTCTCTCTTCTATATTAGTGCCTTCCCTCCAGTCAGTCTCCTCTCTCTCTTCTATATTAGTGCCTTCCCTCCAGTCAGTCTCCTCTCTCTCTTCTATATTAGTGCCTTCCCTCCAGTCAGTCTCCTCTCTCTCTTCTATATTTGTGCCTTCCCTCCAGTCAGTCTCCTCTCTCTCTTCTATATTAGTGCCTTCCCTCCAGTCAGTCTCCTCTCTCTCTTCTATATTAGTGCCTTCCCTCCAGTCAGTCTCCTCTCTCTCTTCTAAATTAGTGCCTTCCCTCCAGTCAGTCTCCCATCTCTTTTCTATATTAGTGCCTTCCATCTAGTCAGTCTCCCCTCTCTCTTCTATATTAGTGCCTTCCCTCCAGTCAGTCTCCTCTCTCTCTTCTATATTAGTACCTTCCTTCAAGTCAGTCTCCCCTCTCTCTTCTATATTAGTGCCTTCCCTCCAGTCAGTCTCCTCTCTCTCTTCTATATTAGTGCCTTCCCTCCAGTCAGTCTCCCCTCCCTTTTCTATATTAGTGCCTTCCTTCCAGTCAGTCTCCCCTCTCTCTTCTATATTAGTGCCTTCCCTCCATTCAGTCTCCCCTCTCTCTTCTATATTAGTGCCTTCCCTCCAGTCAGTCTCCCCTCTCTCTTCTATATTAGTGCCTTCCAGTCAGTCTCCTCTCTCGCTTCTATATTAGTGCCTTCCCTCCAGTCAGTCTCCCCTCCCTCTTCTATATTAGTGCCTTCCTTCCAGTCAGTCTCCCCTCCCTCTTCTATATTAGTGCCTTCCTTCCAGTCAGTCTCCCCTCTCTCTTCTATATTAGTGCCTTCCATCTAGTCAGTCTCCCCTCTCTCTTCTATATTAGTGCCTTCCATCCTTCCCTCTCATCTCTTTCCTCTCCTCTCCTCTCTTCCCTCCTCTCCTCTCTCTCTTCTATATTAGCGCCTTCCTTCCAGTCAGTCTCCCCTCTCTCTTCTATATCAGTGCCTTCCCTCCAGTCAGTCTCCCCTCTCTCTTCTATATTAGTGCCTTCCATCCTTCCCTCTCATCTCTTTCCTCTCCTCTCCTCTCTCCCCCCTCTCTCTTTAGACCTGAGGAATTCCAAGGGCTTGCTGGAGCAGAGAGATTTGGAATGTGCCACTCTGACCCCAGATAGAGGGAGAACAGTGATTAAGGGTTTTGTCTAAACACTTGTACCAGACTGTACCATTACCCGGGGCCAGAGAGGGGTGGTCTGGTGCATCTTCGACCTCTGATAAGGAGTTGTATGTATGAGGCTGATTTAGTAGACCCTGTGAGGTTTGTAACATATTACAGGGAGAAGTCCTGCTTGTGTATTTATCTAAAATTGTTTGTTATCCTGTCAGATCCATCATTCACTGACCCAAATGGAACCCTATTCCCTAGATAATGCACTACTTTTCAGAACCCTAGTCAAATGTAGTACACTATACAGTTAGGTAGTTAGGTGTATTGGTCCAATAGAGTGAGTGATCCCTGGTCCGTTCTGTTGACAGTGTATAAGAGCTGTGATTGGCTTTGGCCTGTAGTAAAACAGTATGTGTGTAAAATGCACTACTTCTGACCAGAGCTCTCAAATAGTTGTATTTTTGATTTATTTAACCATTATTTAAACTAAGAACAAATTCTTATTTACAATGACGGCCTAGGAACATGACGGCCTAACTGCCTTGTTCAGGGGCAGAACAACAGATTTTTTATCTTGTCAACTCAGGGATTCAATCCAGCAACCTTTGGGTTACTAGTCCAACACTCTAATCACTAGGCTACCTGCCGCCCCAATCAGTGCCCTATATAGGGAATAGGGTGCCATTTGAGACGCACACCAAGTAAACACTGATTAATAGAGTGGCAGGCTAATCCCATTGACAAAGAGGTCACAACTGGTCTGGCAGGCTAATCCCATTGACAAAGAGGTCACAACTGGTCTGGCAGGCTAATCCCATTGACAAAGAGGTCACAACTGGTCTGGCAGGCTAATCCCATTGACAAAGAGGTCACACCTGGTCTGGCAGGCTAATCCCATTGACAAAGAGGTCACAACAGGTCTGGCAGGCTAATCCCATTGACAAAGAGGTCACAACAGGTCTGGCAGGCTAATCCCATTGACAAAGAGCTAACAACTGGTCTGGCAGGCTAATCCCATTGACAAAGAGGTCACACCTGGTCTGGCAGGCTAATCCCATTGACAAAGAGGTCACAACTGGTCTGGCAGGCTAATCCCATTGACAAAGAGGTCACAACTGGTCTGGCAGGCTAATCCCATTGACAAAGAGGTCACACCTGGTCTGGCAGGCTAATCCCATTGACAAAGAGGTCACACCTGGTCTGGCAGGCTAATCCCATTGACAAAGAGATCACACCTGGTCTGGCAGGCTAATCCCATTGACAAAGAGGTCACAACAGGTCTGGCAGGCTAATCCCATTGACAAAGAGGTCACAACAGGTCTGGCAGGCTAATCCCATTGACAAAGAGCTAACAACTGGTCTGGCAGGCTAATCCCATTGACAAAGAGGTCACAACAGGTCTGGCAGGCTAATCCCATTGACAAAGAGGTCACAACAGGTCTGGCAGGCTAATCCCATTGACAAAGAGCTAACAACTGGTCTGGCAGGCTAATCCCATTGACAAAGAGGTCACAACAGGTCTGGCAGGCTAATCCCATTGACAAAGAGCTAACAACTGGTCTGGCAGGCTAATCCCATTGACAAAGAGGTCACAACTGGTCTGGCAGGCTAATCCCATTGACAAAGAGGTCACAACTGGTCTGGCAGGCTAATCCCATTGACAAAGAGGTCACAACTGGTCTGGCAGGCTAATCCCATTGACAAAGAGGTCACAACTGGTCTGGCAGGCTAATCCCATTGACAAAGAGGTCACAACTGGTCTGGCAGGCTAATCCCATTGACAAAGAGGTCACAACTGGTCTGGCAGGCTAATCCCCAGATCCTTCTCTACCCCTCACAAGGAAAGGCCTGACATTTCAGCCTGTTTTGGCCTACCTGGTGACATCAGACCACTCTCAACATGTTTTTCTTCTTTTTGACCATTTTAATTGAACATCACAGTAAGGTACTTACCAACGAAGCAGTTCAAGAAAGAGTTAGAGTGTCCCGAAGATACTCCTGCGTTGTCTTGGATGTGCTTAGGGTTGTTGTCCTGTTTGAAGGTGAACCTTCGCCCCAGTCTGAGGTTCTGAGCGCTCTGGAACAGGTTTTCATCAAGGATCTCTCTGTACTTTGCTCCGTTCATCCTTGTCTCGATCCTGACTAGTCTCCCATCCTGACTAGTCTCCCATCCTGACTAGTCTCCCATCCTGACTAATCTCCCAGAACCTGACTGGTCTCCCATCCTGACTAGTCTCCCATCCTGACTGGTCTCCCAGAACCTGACTGGTCTCCCAGAACCTGACTGGTCTCCCATCCTGACTAGTCTCCCAGAACCTGACTAGTCTCCCATCCTGACTAGTCTCCCAGAACCTGACTAGTCTCCCATCCTGACTGGTCTCCCATCCTGACTGGTCTCCCAGAACCTGACTGGTCTCCCAGAACCTGACTGGTCTCCCAGAACCTGACTAGTCTCCCAGAACCTGACTGGTCTCCCAGAACCTGACTGGTCTCCCAGAAGCTGACTGGTCTCCCAGAACCTGACTAGTCTCCCAGAACCTGACTAGTCTCCCAGAACCTGACTAGTCTCCCAGAACCTGACTGGTCTCCCAGAACCTGACTGGTCTCCCAGAACCTGCCGCTGAAACCCATCTGCCACCACAATACTTCACCGTAGGGATGGTGCCAGGTTTCATTCAGACGAGTTCAATCTTGTTTCTCGTGGTCTGAGAGTCTTCAGGTGCCTTTTGGCAAACTCCAAGTGGGCTGTCATGTGCCATTTACTGAGGAGTGGCTTCCGTCTGGCCACTCTACTATAAAAGGCCTGATTGGTAGAGTGCTGCAGAGATGGTTGTCCTTCTGGAAGTTTCTCCCATCTCCATAGAGGAACTCTGGAGCTCTGTCAGAGTGACCACTGGTTTCTTCTTCCCTGACCAAGGCCCTTCTCCCACGACTACTCAGTTTGGTCGGGTGACCAGCTCTAGGAAGAGTTTTGGTGGTTCCAAACTTCTTTCATTTAAGAATGATGGAGGTCACTGTGTTCTTGGGGGACCTTCAATGATGCAGAAATGTTTTCCCCAGCTCTGTCCCTCTATACAATCATGGCTCGGAGCTCTACGGACAATTCCTTCAACCTCATGGTTTGGTTTTTGCTCTGACATGCACTGTCAACTGTGGGACCTTATATAGACAGCTGTGTGCCTTTCCAAATCATGTCCAATCAATTGAATTTACCACAGGTGGACTCCAAGTTGTAGAAACATCTCAAGGATGATCAATGGAAAAAGGATGCAAATTGAGCTCAATTTCGAGTCTCATAGCAAAGGGTCTGAATACTTATGTAAATAATGTATTTCTGTTTGTTATTTTTAATACATTTGCAAAAAAAAATCTAAAAAACAGTCAGTTAGAACAAATGTTGATTTAACTATGATGGCCTACCCTTGCCAAACCCTCCCCCAACCCGGGCAGCGCTGGGCCAATTGTCCGCCGCACTATGGGACTCCTGATCACAGCCGGTTGTGATACAGCCCGGGATCAAACCAGGGTCTGTAGTGACACATCTAGCACTGCGATGCAGTGCCTTAAACCGTTGCACCACTCGGTGCCTATCGTCAACACAGAAGAACAAAACAGCAACAGTTCTGTGTTCTAGGTGGACCAGCGTTCTACACTTAAACGCTACAATAACATATTGTGTAACGCAAAGTACATGACCACTCTCTGTCATTAGTATTGTGTTCCAAATAGCACCCTATTCCTTATGTAGTGCACTACTTTGGACCAGGACACATAGGGCTCTCGTCAAAAGTAGTGCACTATGTAGGGAACGGGGTTTCCCATTTGGGATGCAGGCATATTTAGTGATAGAGTGAAGGGGTTTGAAATGGGCTCTCTGCTCTGTCTCAGATCTGTGTGGTGTAGTCACTGAGCCTCTTTAAGTGTCTGTGTGTGTGTGTGTGTCTGATCTGTGTCGTGAAATCATTGAGCCTCCTTAAGGGTTGGATGGAGTCCAGGAAGCCTGGCAGACGGAGTAAAATAAATTATAGTTAAAACTACATTATGCAAAGAACACTGTATTCAATTAAAGCCTCTTCACTTCACATGACTAATCCCCCATCTCTCCTCTCGCTTTCTCTCCTCTCATTTTCCTAACCCGTCCTCTCTCTTTGTCTCTCTCCCTATCTTACCCCCCACCCCCTCTCATTTTCCTCTTCACTAATCTGGCATTCCTCTGTTGATTTGTTCTGTTAGAGTCTGAGGAGGAGGAGGTGGAGGAGGAGGTAGAGAAGAAGGGAGGTGCTGCGTTCCAAAGACTCCGTCTTCTCTCTCCCTCCTCCTCCCTCCCTCCTCCTCCTCCCTCCCTCCTCCTCTCTCCCTCCTCCCTCCTCTCTCCCTCCCTCCCTCCTCTCTCCATCCTCTCTCTCTCCCTCCTCCTCTCTCTCCCTCCTCCTCCCTCCCTCCTCCTCTCTCCCTCCCTCCTCCTCTCCTCCTTCCTCTTCCTCTCCTCCTTCCTCCCCCCCTCCTCCCTCCATCCTCCTCCCTCCCTCCTCTCTCCCTCCTCCCTCCCTCCTCTCTCTCTCCCTCCTCCTCTCTCTCTCCCTCCTCCTCTCTCTCTCTCCCTCCTCCTCCCTCTCTCTCCCTCCTCCTCCCTCCTCTCTCCCTCCTCCCTCCTCCTCTCTCTCTCCCTCCTCCTCTCTCTCCCTCCCTCCTCCTCCCTCCCTCCCTCCCTCCTCCCTCCCTCCTCCTCTCTCCCTCCATCCTCCTCCCTCCCTCCCTCCCTCCCTCTCAGTGAATCACAGTAGACACTGGCTTGTCTGTGTCTGGTGTCAGATAGCCGACCCGTTGCCGCGCCGACACGTTGCCGCCGTCCTGGCCCTGTCATGTGATTAACTCCCTCTCTCTGTCGCTTGGCAACGGCCCTGCTGGACGTCTTTCTCCAGGCTCTACCCCTGGGGCCCTGTGTGTGAGGGGCCGTTTAAGAGCCTCTCTCTCCCAGGCAGCCAGTGTGTGGCCATAGAAATAGAATCACTAGACGGGATAAAGCCAGTTAACGCATCACAGAACATTGACTTGAATGGGAATGTTCTTTCTGGTAATTATATTTCTATAAGTACGGCCTCTCTCTCTCTCTCTCACTCTCTGTGTGTCCGTCTAAGCTGCTATGCTTCTCTATGTCTGCCCCTGACTGCCAGTGTGTGGCCATAGAAATAGAATTAATAGAATAAAGCAACCCGGACCGATGGTGGTAACACTTACGGGTGAAGTCAATATGTCTGCTGCTTGGCTAAGTTGAATTCCTTAACTAAGGGATCTGAGATGCTAGTTAGCAACGGCGTTTGGTTCCACAAAGCTGTTTTCTCTTCACTAACACTGGGAATCTTCAACCTAGCCGCTTGGGTCCACACATCAGATAACACAGTAGACTTGAAGGGGAATGTTGGTATTAGTAATTGTATTTCTATGTGTGGGGACTCACCCTCTGTCTAAACAGCTAGGGTCCTTGTCTCGATACTCCTTCATGTTCCTCTGTCTAAACAGCTAGGATCCTTGTCTCGATACTCCTTCATGTCCCTCTGTCTAAACAGCTAGGGTCCTTGTCTCGATACTCCTTCATGTCCCTCTGTCTAAACAGCTAGGATCCTTGTCTCGATACTCCTTCATGTCCCTCTGTCTAAACAGCTAGGATCCTTGTCTCGATACTCCTTCATGTCCCTCTGGCTAAACAGCTAGGGTCCTTGTCTCGTGACTCCTTCATGTTTCTCTGTCTAAACAGCTAGGATCCTTGTCTCGATACTCCTTCATGTCCCTCTGTCTAAACAGCTAGGATCCTTGTCTCGTGACTCCTTCATGTCCCTCTGTCTAAACAGCTAGGATCCTTGTCTCAATACTCCTTCATGTCCCTCTGTCTAAACAGCTAGGATCTTTGTCTCGTGACTCCTTCATGTCCCTCTGTCTAAACAGCTAGGGTCCTTGTCTCAATACCCCTTCATGTTCCTCTGTCTAAACAGCTAGGGTCCTTGTCTCGATACTCCTTCATGTCCCTCTGTCTAAACAGCTAGGGTCCTTGTCTCAATACTCCTTCATGACCCTCTGTCTAAACAGCTAGGATCCTTGTCTCGATACTCCTTCATGACCCTCTGTCTAAACAGCTAGGATCCTTGTCTTGGCCCTTGTATTTAGCTCTTATTCCTTCATAACAAAAGTAGAGAGGATCTGAATAATCAAGGCGTAAATGAGCCTCTGCAGAGCGTCTCTATTTCTCAGGGTTGATGAGGAACAACACAAAATCATTCAAATCCTCAATACTAAGGCTTTCCCCAACTAAAAAACATCTTGGTCGACAGAATTTTTACACTTGTATTTTTCAATATATAGAAACATCCTGTGTGTTTTAATAAAATCAACTACAGGCTCTGAGCTTGTCTGATGCTTTAAGCTTATGGTTTGATGCCTCAAGAGGGAGTCAGAGATCCAGACCCAACTATTCTCCTCCCACTCCTGCTGGCTTTTCGCAGATTCTGCCATTACTCTAATGAAGTAAGAAGTAAGATAGAGCAGTAGAAACTGCAGTCATTTCCATTATTCTTAGCAATGAAAATGACTGCAGTTTCTACTGGTCATTGTTTTCAGGCTGGTTGTAATTGCTGCTAGCTAGGTACCAAGCTAAAGCTAGCTACCCCAGTGTGTCAGAAAATATACAGTAGCATTGTCAAAGCTGTATAAAAAAGTCTGCCATGAACGATGTGTTCACAATACCGCGTTGGTAATAGAGCATCATTTGTTTCGACCGCAACTTCTGGGGTAGCTAGCTTTAGCTTTGTACCTATCTAGCACCAATACAACCAGCCTGAAAACAATGACCAGTAGAAACTGCAGTCATTTTCATTATTCTTAGCATTGATTTAGGAATTCTTGTGATTAAGTATTAGCTAGGTTGTCACTTGTTGGTCGCCTTTTGAAATTTAACTCCAAATAAATAGCTAGCCAGCTACTTAACCCTGTTGCCCAAAGCTAAAGCTATAAGCAGCCAGCTAGATTCATCTGGCTAGTGAGGCTTGACCGGACCGGGTTATGTGTTGTGAAGCTAGCCACAATAAGAATTAGGCACAATAGTGGAATTTGCGGTTTGCCTTCAAAATAAAAGTATGTCATTGACAGTGATGCAAATTAATACAAAAAGTAGAATTATGCCATAAAATATCGGAATCGGCCAATAATGTAATATCGGTGAATCACTAGTAATAACGTCTTTCTATCTCAAAATCATGAAACATTGTATCAACTATTAACTTGGGTCTGGCTCAAAGCTTGCGCTAGCGACCTTGCAACATTGTATAAAATATTCTGGACCCGTCTACCAATCATGTCAATATGTAGCTATGCAGAGCCCTCTGCATTGTTACAACATTTAAGGGGGGGGGGGGGTACATGGCGATGTGGTACAGAGCACGATTTGGTCTCTACATGCCTCTGGAGACTCCAAAATTGCTTCACACCCTCCACATGGAGCCTCCGACCACATTTTTGGGATTTTAGTCTCGGCCTCCACAACGGATTAGTTCACTGAGATGGGTGCAAATACAGGGCATTCGGAAAGTATTCAGACCCCTTCCCCTTTTCCCCCCATGTTGTCACGTTACAGCCTTACTCTAAAACGGAATGAACTGTATATATGTGTTACTGCTCAACTAAAACAATCTCGGGTCGACCAACAGCCTAACGGCCAAACAATCGACCAGTCGACTAATTTGGGTCAGCCCTAGTCAATACAATCATTAAATAATGAATTAGGTAAACTAGCTATCCCCGGCAAATATCCTAAAGGACACAACTGGCGCACCTTCTTCTAGCCACTGCTACATCATTCAAAGTCTCAATACAGTCATAAACAAATTAATTGGATAACCTAAAATGTTAAAGATCATTAAAATAACAGTGTGTGTTTTATTTCCTGGACAACCAGAGTACATGACTCCTACTGACCAAACCTCTACACTACAGCGGCAACTGTGGATCAGATTTTCCTCCTAACCCGAGAGAGAGAGAGCAAACCACAAATCACACATTCTTCAAACGGCCACCGTAAAATATCCCACCGTAACCATGGTTACGCGCCTTCTGCCGAGCTCGCTACAGCGAACACATCTTCATTCTCCCCATGATTCATCATCATGCTGTTTCAGCTACAAAACAGACGTTTGGCTGTTTCAGCTACAAAACATACGGGCTGTTTCAGCTACAAAACATACTGGCTGTTTCAGCTACAACATAGACTGGCTGTTTCAGCGACAACACAGACTGGCTGTTTCAACTACAAAACATACTGGCTGTTTCTACTACAACACAGACTGGCTGTTTCAACTACAAAACAGACTGGCTGTTTCAACTACAAAACAGACTGGCTGTTTCAACTACAAAACAGACTGGCTGTTTCAGCTACAAAACAGACTGGCTGTTTCAGCTACAAAACAGACTGGCTGTTTCAGCCAGAAAACAGACTGGCTGTTTCAGCTACAAAACAGACTGGCTGTTTCAGCTACAAAACAGACTGGCTGTTTCAGCTACAAAACAGACTGGCTGTTTCAGCCAGAAAACAGACTGGCTGTTTCAGCTACAAAACAGACTGGCTGTTTCAGCGACAAAACAGACTGGCTGTTTCAGCTACAAAACATACTGGCTGTTTCAGCTACAAAACAGACTGGCTGTTTCAGCTACAAAACAGACTGGCTGTTTCAGCTACAAAACAGACTGGCTGTTGCAGCCACAAAACAGACTGGCTGTTTCAGCTACAAAACAGACTGGCTGTTTCAGCCAGAAAACAGACTGGCTGTTTCAGCTACAAAACATACTGGCTGCTTCACCTACAAAACAGACTGGCTGTTTCAGCTACAAAACAGACTGGCTGTTTCAGCTACAAAACAGACTGGCTGTTTCAGCTACAAAACAGACTGGCTGTTTCAGCTACAAAACAGACTGGCTGTTTCAACTATAAAACAGACTGGGTGTTTCAACTACAAAACAGACTGGCTGTTTCAGCTACAAAACAGACTGGCTGTTTCAGCTAGAAAACATACTGGCTGTTTCAGCTAGAAAACATACTGGCTGTTTCAGCTACAAAACAGACGGGCTGTTTCAGCTACAAAACAGACGGGCTGTTTCAGCTACAAAACAGACTGGCTGTTTCAGCGACAAAACAGACTGGCTGTTTCAGCTACAAAACAGACTGGCTGTTTCAGCTACAAAACATACTGGCTGTTTCAGCTACAAAACAGACTGGCTGTTTCAGCTACAAAACAGACTGGCTGTTTCAGCTACAAAACAGACTGGCTGTTTCAGCTACAAAACAGACTGGCTGTTTCAGCTACAAAACAGACTGGCTGTTTCATCTATAAAACAGACTGGCTGTTTCAACTACAAAACAGACTGGCTGTTTCAGCTACAAAACAGACTGGCTGCTTCAACTACAAAACATACTGGCTGTTTCAGCTACAAAACAGAGTGGCTGTTTCAGCCACAAAACAGACTGGCTGTTTCAGCTACAAAACAGACTGGCTGTTTCAGCTACAAAACAGACTGGCTGTTTCAGCTACAAAACAGACTGGCTGCTTCAACTACAAAACATACTGGCTGTTTCAGCTACAAAACAGAGTGGCTGTTTCAGCTACAAAACATACTGGCTGTTTCAGCTACAAAACATACTGGCTGTTTCAGCTACAACATAGACTGGCTGTTTCAGCGACAACACAGACTGGCTGTTTCAACTACAAAACATACTGGCTGTTTCAACTACAACACAGACTGGCTGTTTCAACTACAAAACAGACTGGCTGTTTCAGCTACAAAACAGACTGGCTGTTTCAACTACAAAACAGACTGGCTGTTTCAACTACAAAACAGACTGGCTGTTTCAGCTACAAAACAGACTGGCTGTTTCAGCTACAAAACAGACTGGCTGTTTCAGCTACAAAACAGACTGGCTGTTTCAACTACAAAACAGACTGGCTGTTTCAGCTACAAAACAGACTGGCTGTTTCAGCTACAAAACAGACTGGCTGTTTCAGCCAGAAAACAGACTGGCTGTTTCAGCTACAAAACAGACTGGCTGTTTCAGCTACAAAACAGACTGTCTGTTTCAGCTACAAAACAGACTGGCTGTTTCAGCCAGAAAACAGACTGGCTGTTTCAGCTACAAAACAGACTGGCTGTTTCAGCGACAAAACAGACTGGCTGTTTCAGCTACAAAACATACTGGCTGTTTCAGCTACAAAACAGACTGGCTGTTTCAGCTACAAAACAGACTGGCTGTTTCAGCTACAAAACAGACTGGCTGTTGCAGCCACAAAACAGACTGGCTGTTTCAGCTACAAAACAGACTGGCTGTTTCAGCCAGAAAACAGACTGGCTGTTTCAGCTACAAAACATACTGGCTGCTTCACCTACAAAACAGACTGGCTGTTTCAGCTACAAAACAGACTGGCTGTTTCAGCTACAAAACAGACTGGCTGTTTCAGCTACAAAACAGACTGGCTGTTTCAGCTACAAAACAGACTGGCTGTTTCAACTATAAAACAGACTGGGTGTTTCAACTACAAAACAGACTGGCTGTTTCAGCTACAAAACAGACTGGCTGTTTCAGCTAGAAAACATACTGGCTGTTTCAGCTAGAAAACATACTGGCTGTTTCAGCTACAAAACAGACGGGCTGTTTCAGCTACAAAACAGACGGGCTGTTTCAGCTACAAAACAGACTGGCTGTTTCAGCTACAAAACAGACTGGCTGTTTCAGCTACAAAACAGACTGGCTGTTTCAGCTACAAAACATACTGGCTGTTTCAGCTACAAAACAGACTGGCTGTTTCAGCTACAAAACAGACTGGCTGTTTCAGCTACAAAACAGACTGGCTGTTTCAGCTACAAAACAGACTGGCTGTTTCAGCTACAAAACAGACTGGCTGTTTCAGCTACAAAACAGACTGGCTGTTTCATCTATAAAACAGACTGGCTGTTTCAACTACAAAACAGACTGGCTGTTTCAGCTACAAAACAGACTGGCTGCTTCAACTACAAAACATACTGGCTGTTTCAGCTACAAAACAGAGTGGCTGTTTCAGCCACAAAACAGACTGGCTGTTTCAGCTACAAAACAGACTGGCTGTTTCAGCTACAAAACAGACTGGCTGTTTCAGCTACAAAACAGACTGGCTGTTTCAGCTACAAAACAGACTGGCTGT